>NC_133659.1:198209513-198521550 GCF_037893015.1 Macrotis lagotis
GTAGCCTTCTACTTCCCATTGACTCTCTTCAAACAAGATGTCTCCCTGCAAATGTCAGAATCATCTAAGATTGCTGGCAAGATGTTGTATAAGAGATAATTTTGTGGTGACTGAATTTTTCCCAGAACTTACATTTTAATGAAAGGCCCAAGGCACTCAAACTTTTTTCCTCTCTTGTCTTGACTTGGGCAAGGAATGCTTTTTTTAAACTTGTATTTTTATTGCCAGACTCTTGTTTTACCATTGGACTATGATGACTATGGAAGAGAGAGAGAGAGAGTGAGGTTGATGACTTTGAGCAGCTCTGTCTCAATTAAATCCAATTCACTGACAAGTCAAGACATGACAATATCTCATGATGTCACTGGTCTTCTTTGAGAATGAAAGACAAATAATATCCTCATTGCTATGACATAGTAAAAATGCTTGTTGACTTGAAACATGCTGCATCTGATTTTTCATATATATACATATATATATATTTCATTCTGCATTAGAGCAAATCTTCATGACAAAAGGTTTTGATATATGCATAGCCAAGAAGTCTCTAGTCTTTCTCATTCTTGAGTATTGAAATATTTTTAACATATTTTTGGCATTCTCTAAATCTACATTTGTACTAGAGTCACTGAGCACTAAAGTACATGCTGACTTAATTTGTGGGGTTTTATTTGAGTACTTAGTGGAATTTCCCTTCTTTTTTCCGCAACTGGTGTCAATATATAAGCTACAATCTTTAATAGTGATATTTTTGCAAACAATTGTGATCACTGAAATACAAGATGACCAAATAGCCCACAAAAATTACATTCCTTGTTATCCATGGTCACACAATAAAAATCATATCCACCAATTCCTCTTTTGCTGTCTCAAAGCAGAAACTTCCTTTTGTCTTCTTGCTTCATTTAGAACAAGAATGTCATGAATAATATGATTCAGTTTGGTTCTGCACTGTTTTCACTCACTGGTCACTGCAAGGGATTTTATCTTTTGAGTAGCAACTGCTGACTTAAAGTGTAGACACAGCCTGAAAATTGTGTGATTTTTAACATACTTTGTTCCATCTGGAGGGTATCCCCAGTCACCATTGTCAAAGAAATGGAATGAAAGTCTAATAGGACTGAGGGTCATTTTATATTTGTTTTTACTTATGTTGGCTTAAGAATCTACTGCTGATGAACCTCTGTACTTGTACTGGGCCCTGGAAAGCATACTGTTGGTCCATTGATGTGGTTATAGTCAGAGTATTTCTAATATGGTAGATTCAGCTAAAGCTTGCCCTTTATTGGTATAGCCTAAAAGAACCTATAGCCTTCTTTGTGCTAGGATAGGGGCATCAATCAGAGTTATTCTTTTTGGAAGTTACAAACTAAAATCACATTGAAAAATGGGATTAATTATTATTACTGTTGTTACCCTTCACTTGTTTCTTTGCTTCTTTGTAATTGCCTCTAGTATTATATACATCGTGAATGTGTGTGTGTGTGTGTGTGTGTGTGTGTGTGTGTGTGTGTGTGTGTGTAAGGTATGTGTGTAGGGACTGTGAATATCCAGTGTGTAAGCATCTATTAAGCATCAATTACGTGCCAGCCTCTGTATCAAGCATTTTATAGATATTAACTCAATTAATAAGGAAGGTGTGAGATTAAAAAGAGAAAACAGCTAAACTCTGTACTGTGCATGAGAAAAATGAACTCCCTGAATGATTTGGAGCAAGTTCTTTTACCTCTTTAGGCCCCATATTCATCCTCTATAAAGAAGGGCTGGAATGTAGAATAGAATAAACATTTAAGTAGCACCTTCTGTATGCCATTGTTAAATACTTTATAAATATTATCTCATTTAATCCTCACAACAACTTTGGGAGGTATGTGGTGGTATTATCCCCATTTTATGTTTGAGAAAACAGACAAACAAAGGTTAAGTGACTAGACTAGAATCACACAGCTACAAAGTATCTGAGGCAAAATTTGGACTCAAGTCTTCCTGATCTATCTACTGTATTACTTGGCTGCCTCTAAAGTTTCTTATGCAGCCATACTGTCTCTTCCTCTTTCTGTCCATTCTTTTCTAGAGAAGGACCTTTCTAGAACCAAAAAGGATTAATAAAATCTAACCTTTTATTTTGATGGGTATTTTCTACTCTTGGATTCTTTATGTGAGCTGGTTTTATTATTGTTATTACTCTTCTGTAAGCACTGAATTAGGGAGTACCTAGTGTAGGCAATGACCTCTTCCTGATTCTGCTTAATCTACCAAAAGTTGCCTCAAATGATAAAAATCTTTAGGGAATATGAGTCTATGGAGTATTTGGGGTGGACTAGTGACTTCCTTTTCTCCCTTAATATAGGACTTTTAGAGTAAACAATGGGAAGAAGGCAACAAAGTTTTCTTTCTTTGAAGAAAGGAAGAGAAAATCTATAATAAATAGTATGGGAGGCACAAAGAAAAGAGGCATTTTCACTGGGAAGAAAGGCAGGAAATTAAGACTGTAGTGAGCAAATCCCCCAAAATGAAAACAAATCTAGATTGGATTGAAAAGGAGTGGGTAGGAGAAAAGGTGGAGGTCAGCTAGGAGGTTTGGAAAGGGGTCATGCTGGGGGTGGTTTTGATTTAATGAAAGATATTTGTGGAGACAGTCTGATTCTGAGTCAAGCAGACATTTCAGGACTTCTCTTCATCATAGTTACCCTGGTAGAGCAGAAAACCAAACCAAACTGGAAATGAACGTTTGGAATTATATCTCAGTCCCATGGCATTCTGGATAAAACATTTTGTGCATTCTTAGAGAAGCTTGGGTATCCTTCTCTTTAAGGAATCTAATTTTTATAGGATTTTGATTATGTAGAATTGATAAAGTAGGGCTTGAATCATTTTTTATAGAATTAGCTTCAAACATAAAGAATCTTCATATTGTAATATATCATTTGCTGAATAGAGGTAACTAATTACCTAAGACTATGGCATATTGCAAACCAGCTTTATTAGGGGTTGTGAATATCCAGATTTAAGAAAGAGAATTTTTTAACTGAACCTCAGTTATGTACAGACAAGTACTTAGGGCAGGACAAAGTGGGGGTCTGGGGGTACCTTTGTTTGTGTTTAGTTCTGTGTTCATAAAGGATGAACATACCACTTTCCTACCAGGTCTAAGGTTCTCTGACAACCCTTTCTTAAGACTCATTTTCCCCATCCAGGATATCCCTTTCCTGCTACCTCTCCCCATCACTTCTCCCAAATCAGGGCATCAGCAGTTATTAGCAAGGGTCAGGGTCAGGCTCTTTAGGAAATAGGATGTCCTCTTTCCCATCTTGATTTAGCCTTACTATAGTGGACTGGGACAGGCAGGTGGCTCAGTAAATGGAATAGCATGCCTGAAATCAGGAAGATCTGAGTTCAAATCCATTTTCAGACTAGCTGTATGACCCTGGGCAAGTCACTTTGCCCTATTTGTTTCAGTTCCCTCTTCTATAAAATGAGTAGAGAAAGAAATGGCAAACCACTCTAGTATCTTTGCCAAGAAAACTCCTAATAGGGTTTTCAATTGTGGGATATGACTGAAACAACTGAAGAACAACTATAGTAGATTGGATCTTTCTTCTTCACTCCCCTACCCTCCACTTTTTTCAAATCAAATTTGCCTCAAATATCAGAATTCCTAGTTATGGCTCTGGTCATAAAATTCCTGAGTGTAGTAGGCATTTTTATGACCTAAAACATATTCCTAGCTCCCATGAATTATAAGAGAAATGTCATTTCTGGGAGATCAAGAACTAGTTCTCAGCCTCCCTTTTACCTATGGTAACTTTTCCAGTTTCAAGTAATTATAATTTGCTAAACCAAGGTAATATCTTGATTGCTGGATATGTGTAGATCACTCACTGCTGTGGTACTTCAAGGAGAAACAAGAGACAGACATATGCTTGACCCTTGGGGACTCACTTCTAGGAGAAATGGGACCAAGTAGGGCTATCACCACTTAGAGTGACTCCATTCTTGCTTCTGACCACCACCACTCTCAATCTGCCCCCTCTTCTATCAGTTCCCCCTCCCTGTCCTTGTCCCCGTTTTCTCCAAGTTATACACTCCCTTTACCTCTTGACTACCAATCCCTTCCTTCCCTTCCTCCCCCTTCCCCTTCCCTAAGAAAAAATAAAGATATATGTTATTCCCTCTTTGAACCAAACTTGATGAGAGTAAAATTCAAGCAATTCTTACCCCTTTCCTTGTTTCCCTTTACTGAAACAGGTCCTTCACATATTTTCATGTGATATAATTTATCTTCTTCTGCCTTCCCCTTTCCTTTTTTCCCAGTCTGATCCTTTTTTCATACCCTAGGATTTTAATATCATCTCATCAAAATCAACTTATGCTCATACCCTCTGTCTAAGTCTGCTCTTTCTAATAAAGTTTCAGTTTGCAAGAGTTACAAATATCATCTTCCCATGTAGGGATGGAAACAGTTTAATTTTATTGTATAACAATTTTTCCCTTTCCTGTTTAACTTTTATGTATCTCTTAAATCTTTTATTTGAAGATTAGATTTTCTGTTCCGCTCTGGTCTTTTCATCAGGAACAAGTGAAGTTGTCCTATATTGTTGAAGGTTCATCTTTTCTTCTGAAAGAATATGCTCAGTTTTGCAGAATGGTTGATTCTTGGTTGTAAAATAAGCTTCTTTTCCCTCTGGAATATCATATTCCAGGTTTATGATCCTTTACTGTTGAAACTCCCAAGCCCAATGTAATCCTGATTGTAATGCAATTCCTTAGTATAGTATTTGAATTTTTTCTTTCTAGTTTGCCTGCAGCTCTTTGACCTGATAATTCTGGAATTTTGCTACAGTATTTCTTGACATTTTCATTTTGGGATGCTTTTCTGGAAGTGTCAGTGCATTCTTTCCATGACAGTTTTTCACTGTAGCTCTATAAGGGTAGTTTTCCTTGATTTTTTGAAAGATGTTGTCCAAGCTCTCTTTTTTATCATGGCTTTCAGGTAGTACAATAATTCTTTTTTTTTTTAATAAATTTTATATCTATTTAAGGCAATGGGGTTAAGTGATCTGCCCAAAGTCACACAGCTGGGCCATTATTAAGTGTCTGAGGTCAGATTTGAATTCAGTTACTCCCTGACTCTAGGATCAGTGCTCTATCCATTGCCACCTAGCTGTCCCTAGTTCAATAATTGTTAAATTATCTCTCCTGAATCTATTTTCCAAGTCAGCTGGTTTTTTAGTGAGGATCTTCTATTTTTTAATTTTGCTTGACTGATTCTTATTGTCTCACAAAAGCATTAGGTGCTACTTGTCTGATTCTCATTATCTTCAGTTAATCTTCACATCTCCTTTTCCATTTAGTCAAGTCTATTTTTTAAGTTGTTTCCTTTTTCCATTTGCCCATTTCTATTTCGTAAAAGGTTGTTTTCTTTGTCCATTTACCCGATTTTTGAAGGAGTTATTTTCTTCAGTCAATTTTTGTGTGTCCTTTTCCGAGCTGTTGACTTTCTCTTAAATATCTCTATTTCTTTCCCCAATTTTTCTTTTTGTTTTTTAAATTTTCTTTTGTTTATTTAAGGCAATGGGGTTAAGTGTCTTGCCTAAAGTCACACAGCTAGGCAATTATTATGTGTCTGAGGCTGGATTTGAACTCAGGTCCTAATGACTCCAGGGCTGGTGCTCTATTCACTATACCACCTAACTTCTCCTCCCAATGTTTCTACTTGATTTTAAAAATTCTTTTTCATCTCTTCCAAGAAGACTTTTTGGGCTTTAGACAAATTCATATATACTCTCTGGGGCCTTTTCCAACATCCTCTTCAGTGATGGTGCTTTGATATTCCTTATCACCATAGTAGCTTTCTATAGTTAGTACTTTCTTCTATTTCTTACTCACATTTAGCCTCATTCATGGTTTTTAAAATTGAGCTCTGTTCCTGGGACACAGGGGGTTACCATCCTAAGTATCTTGGATTGGAGGTCAGAGTCTGCTCACTAACTTTCCATGGGCTGGGGCCTCAGATGTCACTGCCCTGATTGCTAAGGCTAATTATGCCCTCTGTTCTGGGGTTTGGGGGCTTGTGATTCACCTTCTTTGCTGGACCTGGAGATCTTACTTTACTTATTGCACCACTGACCTACTGCATCAGGACAGAGGGGCCTTGGTTGGTGAGCTGGGCTGAGGCTCAGAGACTCACCTGCCTAGGTGGAATGGACTTTTCCTGAAGCTCTCCCAAGATATCTTAATCTGGAAACTGATCCACTCTGTCTTTTTGTGCTTTTGGTCACTTGAGAATCCATTTAGAAGCTTGATTAACATTGTTTCCAAGGGATGCTAAGGAGAACTCAGGGAAATTCCTGACTTCTCTGTACTATCTTGGCTCTGCCTCTGAGTGGATACATCCTACATACATGCTGCTGGGTAGCCTGTATGGCTTGTGAATCTCTTATCCTTGGGTGACTATGTGAAAGGAGAGAAGCTTTATTTTCCTATAAAAGGCAATGGGTTATTTTCACAAACTGCTTTTCACAAACCAATATGCTTTATGTTCCTACTATCAGTAACTGGCTTTGACTGTATCTTCTTCAAAGCCATGTACCCCACTGAAGAGAAGTCATGGAGAAGAAGAAAACTGAGAGGACCACAAACAACTGACTTGTGACATTATGCCCAATCCTGGAAAGAATCTCAAATATCATATAGTTCAGTCTCCACAATTCACAAATGAGAAAAGTAAGGTTTGGTGACTTGTTCAAAGTCACACTTGCCAGTTAGTGACAGAGCTGGGACTAAAAGTCCAAGGATTCTGACTCTTTCCACTGCTGCAGTGACTATGTTTTCCATTTAATTGAGAAAACCATTTCCCTAACTATTCACTTTTCCAATCTCTTAATTACCTTCAATTGAAAAATTTTTGGAATCTTCCTATGTTTGAGTGGGAGGTAAAAACTTTTGCAAAGTATTTCTAGTTTTCATTCCTTAGATGGCTGATTAGCAAAATGACCATGCCATTGGCCTCATCATCACACATCTAGCCAGTGTTCTTTTTCTATAGGCATGGTGGTCAGTGCTTCACTCTTCCAGAGAATGAGGCCTTTTGTATGTAGAAGGAATATAGAAAAAAATAGCACAATAAATGATATTGCTTCTCTTTTCTAAATTCTTTTATTCACTTTCAGTTTTCATGGCACTGTCTTATCCCTGATCTAAGGAATTAAGAAAGATTAGAACTAGAAGAGACCTTGGAGATAATTTTATCTAACTTTCTTATTTTACAGAAGAAGAAACAGAGGCCCAGAGAGGTAGAGTGATTTGACTGAAGTCCTTTAGGTAATAAGTGGCATAGTCAGAATTCAAAGCAAGCTTTCTGATTTTAAATCCAACTCGCCCTTGGATTATTGTAATTACTTTTATATTTTTTGTGTGAATGTGAACTATTCCCTACTGAAATCCCATCTAGGAAATTCTGCTCTCCCTAGCACAGGATCATAGACTTAGTACTGGAAAGGACCTTAGGGGCCATCAAGTCTAGCCTCCTAGTTTTAAAAATGAAGAAACTGATGAACAGAAAGATTGAGTGATTTTTTTCAGGATACCACAGTGAATAATTTTCCAAGGCAGGATTTAAATTCAAGTTCTCTACTCTAAACCCAGAACTTTTTCCACTGTGCCATCTCCTTTGCAATCCTGGCTATCCACACTCACTGCCTCACCTTTTATATCAGGGGCCATACTCCAGAGGTTTTTACTCAATGGTGCCAGTTACCGACTGGATAGCCACATTCTAACCATATCCTATTTCTTTAAGTACAGAAATGGGTGGTAGAAGAGGTCCAGGTTAGCTAGGAGGTGAACAGGGAAGGCTAAGGGACATCTTTCTGACTTTAAAGAAATATCATTAAAGAAATATAACTTGGTTCTGAATCATGCAGACAGTTCAGAGTTTCTCTAGCACATTTGCTCTTGCTGAGCAATAGATATCTTCTTTCCAGATCCTGAAATCTTTCACTTCAACAGACCCTTCTGCTGAGTCTGTATTGAGAAAAATTCCTCCCTTTGGAGGCAAAATTTGGATTTTAATTCTATATATAATATCTATCACCTATCTGACCTTGAGAAAGTTAATCCATCTGGGCTCAGTTTCCTCTACTTTAAATTTAAAGAATTAGATTAGATAATAATGTGGCTTCTGTTTTTCAATCCCATCATCTTATGTCTATGTATAAAATCCTACCACAAAACCTATATTCAAACTATGGTCTTCTTTGTAGAGGACAGTGTCTGGCATATGGTAGGCACTTAATAAATGTTTATTGAGTTGAATGCTTTAAAAAGAACATAATAGTAAAGAAACTGAGCCAGCCCCAAATAAAGTCCAAAAGAGAACAGTTTTTTATATCATAAAGTTGGGCTTAATTGACAGCAGGTAATAAATGACAGATATGGGAAGGAACATCAGACTCAGAAATGGTGGGTCAATTCTCTGGATTCCCAGACACTGGTGGTCAATTTTCTAATCTAGATCAGAAATTGAGTGAGATTCTGAATCCATAATCAGAGATCTTAGAAATGGATATTGGTACACAGGAATTGGAGTTAGCCAAGACCCTTGACTAATCAGGAACCACAATCATTTACATGCTTGACATAAGGTCCTAATAAATCAGGACAGTTGTCTGTCACTTGTTTATATGTTGATGGTCATTAGGACTATTTAGACTCACGGATTCCATATTGTAATTCTATCACCTATAATGGCATCAAGCAAGATATTTCAAAAATCAGGGGCAGAGCCCCTCACGATTATCATCTCTATATAGACCAACATCTCACTCTATATACCAAGATAAATTCCAAATGTATATGTATATATGACTTGGACATAAAAGATGATATCATTAAAGAAGTAGAGGTACAAGGAAGAAATTGCTTTTTTTTAAAGATTTAAGAGATAAATTTCTGGATAATTACTAATTTCATTAATAATTCTAGCATGTTACAAATAAAATGGGTCAGTGATACTCTTGAATGTCAAAGATAAAACATGATGGTGGGCTTGCTCACAGTTTATATGTCCTTGGAAGAATGAGTTTTCCTGCAGATGGCAATCAACTTTGATTGGTTAACAATTAATGAGAAAGGGGGCAGCTAGGTGGTGCAGTGAATAGAGCAATGGCCCTGGAGTCAGGAGGACCTGAGTTCACATCTGATCTCAGACACTTAATAATTACCTAGCTGTGTGACCTTGGGCAAGTCACTTAACCTCAATGCCTTGCAAAAATAAAAATTAATAAAAGAGAATAAATATTATAATGAGAGATGGACCTAGCCAAATGAGGTAATAGGGGAAATTACTTTGACCTTGTAATTTACTTCTAAAATGTACACCCTTAGGCAATTTAATCAAAGAATTTATCTCCACCCAAACCTGTATAGAGTATAATAAACTGGGTAGGCTCTGAAGAAGATTGAGGGAAAAGTTAATTCAGTCTCATCAGCAATGTCCTTCAGAAACTGCACAATCTATAGACTTCTGAAAAAAATCCATGTCCTAATTCAGCAATTAATTATAAATTTTAGAAAGAAATAACTATTTCAGAGAATCAAAGATGATAAAGAGGACCCCAGACCTATACAACAGGGCAAAGAATTTGTCCATTTGGGGCATTTTTTTGAATCTTTTGGGACCTATTGAATCCCTCCAGTGCTGCATAAATACTATATATATTCTAATTATTCTTTCTGCCTTTCCTTGCTCTACTAACTACAGCTGGCTACTGGCTGCTATCTAGGACCCAGGCACAGACTAGGATTCTATTTCTTGTGACTAGTGTATAATGTCACCTGATTGAATCCTTTCTCTGGGAAGGGTTAGTAATGTAGTTGGAGGGGAGAGGGAAGTTGAGAAGGGTACACACAAGATCTATTGGTATAAGGACTCCCAGTGAGGAAAGTCCTTCTATAATTCAGAGCCATCCCATCTTTATGATGTAGACTAGTCTTACAGAGTTGTAGCAGAGCTCTGAGAGGTTAAGTTTAATTCAATGTGCATTTATTAAGTACTTACTGTGTATTTATTATTAATATGTACATATTCTATATTTTATTAAGCATCTACTAAGCACTGAAATACAAAGAGACTCTTAAGGAGCTTACAATCTAATCAGAACACACACACAAATATATATGTATATATATGTATTTCTTATATATATAATATATAAAGTTGTTTACAGGAAATAGAAATATTTAAAAGTGGGAAAGCACTAGAATTCAGAGGCTTCCCATTTAGAAGGTGGGATTTTAGTTGGGGCTTAAAAGAAGCCAAGGAGAGCAGTAGTCAGAGCAAAGGAGGTAAATTGTTCCAAGCATGGGAGATAATGAGAGAAAATGTATGAAGTCAAGAAAGGGATCTCAGTATCACTGGATAGAAGAAGTATATATTAGAAGTAAAGTGTAAGAAGACTGGAAAGGTAATGGGATACAAGGTTAAAAAGGATTTATGGATGCAATAAGGAACCATTGGAGTTTTTGAGTACAGGGGTGATATGATTAGACCTATGCTTTTGGAAGATTATTTTGGTGGTTGATTGGCTGATGAATTGGAGTAGGGAGAGGCTACCTACCTGATGCAATAACCAAGATGTTAAGTGATGAAGGTCTGCAGTAGAGGAGGGGCCAAGGTCACACAGTCAGTATGGATTAAAGATAGGATTGAATTTGAAGCTTCCTTACTCCAAGACCAAGTTCTCTTTCCACTATGCCAGACCCTTTCCCAATTCTGGAATATCCAACCAAAATGCTGAGAGAGTTCTCTCTTTGCCAATCTTGTCCTTCAGGGCAGCTAGGACTATATGAGGAAGATGCAAAAAGACTGTACTTTGCAATCAGTCATACAATCATCAAGAATTTAGTAAGCCCCTAACTGGTCCTAAGCATTATGTGAAATTCTGAGGATACAAAGAAAGACAAGAACCCTTTCCTAGTCCTTAAGGAACTCACCTTCTAATAATTGAGTTACCTCCTCCCTGGGGAACAAAGGTTTTTGGTTTTTTTAACAGAGCAAAGAGTTTTATTGTTTCTGGAACAAGTTCAGTAAGGTAATGTTTATCCTTCATTCCCAAAGAAGGCCACAACATCAGGAAGGTGATGCCATGTTAAGTATGTGAATTGGATTTGAATGAGGGGATGCTGTGCTAAGTCATCATCCTCACTTTTTCCTCCAGAGTCTTCTGGGTCCAGTGGCCCAATATGAATCAGGATGACTGAAGATAGCCCTGGATGTGTGGCAAACAAGGTTAAATGATTTGCCTGGGGATCACCCAGCTAGTTGGTTCAAGAGTCTGACACCAGATTCAAACTCCTGTCCCCCTGACTCCAAGGTCAGTGTTGGTATTGTGAGGAATGTGCTGGTTTTGGAATCATAAGACCTGGACCTAAACCCTAGTTCAACTATTTACTGATTTTGTAAACTTCTACAAGTCTCTGCCTAAATGAACTCAGTTTTCCACACCTGTAAAATAAGAACGATGATCCCTTATATAAACTGGCTGTACCTGCCAGTTTAACTTTAATAAGTATTAAATAAAATAATTCTGTTTTGAAAACTACAGACCTAGATTTCTTGATATATCTAGCATTTCACACATACTTATTGTTTAATAAATATCTTTTGACTAATCTTCTTCCCAAGACCAAATGGTCCTCACTCCTGTATTTGGACCCTCATTAGTTTTGTTCCCATTTTCATTCTTCAATTTCCCTTTCATCTTTCTTATCCCTTTCCCCCATCCTCCTCAAGGTCTTCCTTTCATTTTCCATTGTTCTCTTATGAGAGTAATATTTCTGTGATAATTCATATCCCTTGTGCCCTTTTTATTGGAAATGGTATAGGATTAGGATGGTCTCATTCATTTCTCCATATAGGTCCCCTAGTCCCTTGCCCTAATGTTTTTTTCCTTCAAATTCTTCCTAGACTGTTTCCCTCCTCCCATCTCCTCTAGTGATCATACTAGAGGACATGAATTTCCCCCACCCCACTCCCATCATCTGATTCCAGCTTTGTCCCCGGCTTCTTGTACTAACATATCATAAATCTTATTCTTTTGGAGATCCTGAGCCCTTCCTTTCCTATTCAATTGAGTGGGAGGGCAAAGCTTTTTATAATCTCTTTGCAGCCTTTTTTCTTTGAACCATTGTGAACATCAATGCATCAAAAAGACAGAAAGCCTCAATCCTCAGAGATTCAAATGTCAATTGAAAAACCTCAGCTCAGAGGCAGAATTGAACCAGAACTTGACAGGGCCTTGCTCATTCCTCTTTATAACCAATATAACTGCTCTTAGTAAAATTGTGAAATGAATAAATTTAGCCCATGGAATCCCTTGACTCTCTTTTTGGAATTTTTCTTTCCCTTTCTCCACTGGTAGGACCTCTTCCCTTTCCCTCATCTTCCTTCTTCTTTTACCTCCTCTACTTAAATCCATGCTGAGGAAAGGGTTTGTTAATCATTCACACTGAGTAAGAAATTACTAATGAAAAGGCAAGAAACCAGTTTAGGCAAAGGAAACTGCCTCTAGTAAGGCAATTATTGGCTTTTGTCCAGTGGGTGCAGGAGATATTGGGGCCTGGGTCTATAATAGGCAGTGATCTAAATCTCTGGAACGAAATTGACTGAAACTGTTTTCTTCAGGTAAAAAAGACCAGCTCCAGTCAGGGGAAAAGAGTGTCCATTGTTTCATCCTTTGACTTTATCTTCCCACAATAATGGAGTTGTTGCTATTGATAATGGTGATAATGATGGTCATGATGATGATGAATATCATTTACATATTACTTTAAGATAAGCAAAGTGCTTTGATATGTTATTTCTTCTGATCCCCACAAGCACAGGTAAGATCAATTATTATCCCCATTTTACAGTTGAGGAAACAGTGTATGTAGCAGGATTGTTGGGCACCAAGATGGGTTCCCTTGCCACCCTCCTTGCTTACTTCTACCCTATCTGCTTGGTAATTCCTCAGATTTCTTTAATTAGTTGGTCAAAATTTTTTACTCCACAAATTGTTGTTATTGTAGTCCTTCATTTTCAAAGAGAATCAATGACATCACAGAGTGAAGTCTTAACTTGTATTTGAATTAGATTTTAGTGAAGCAGAGTTGCACAACTTCATTGACTCTTCCAGAAGTATCCAAGTCTAGTGCCAAAACAAAAGTTAGGACAATTGGTTTGGGCTGGGATATAGTGGTTGACTTTGGCATCTTCTAAGAGTTCCACAGTGCCTGCTTCAAACTCCTTCATAGTCTTTGGAACAAATTATTCTCACCCACCCATTCTACTGGAGGAAGTCTTCATATGCTTTGGGTAAACATACCCCTAACTCATCAACAAATTTGAGATATCCATAACCTGGTTTATTCTTTCTACCCACACAATTTTACTTGGGTGTGGTCACTGCACATCCTACAATATCTTGTAGACACAGGTGAAGGTTAGGTGAAGGTAGACACCAAAGGTGGATGCGTAGCCCTCATATAGGAGTTGCTAATCCTCCTGAACACCTCAAACACCCTACACATTAGAAATGAGGCTAAAAATGCAGATGTCCCTAGAGTTTGTAAGCTGGGAAGGAAACTTCCAGATTCTTTGTGAATTCATTCATGTAAACGTAGAATGTAAGCTCCTTGAGGGCAAATATATCAGTCAGTCAAAAAGCATTTTTTAAGTCATTATTATGTTCCAGGCACTATCTTAAGCACTATGAACACCAAGGCAAAAACATAATCCTTGCCTTCAAGTTCACATTTGAATGGGAGGTACAACATGCAAGTAACTATATATGTCAGTAAACTGAATCACTTCCATTTAGATTGTCTTAGGAAGATTCTGAACATTACCTGGCAGGAGAAGATACCAGACACTGAAGTCCTTTCTGGAACTAAACTGCCCAAGAGTTCCAACATTATTACAGAGAGTGCAACTATGATGGGCTGGACATGTTGTTAGAAAGCCAGATGTATGTATGCCAAAAAAGCTATCACATGGAGAACTCACACAGGGCAAGTGCTCAGAAGGGAGTCAGAAGAAGCAATACCAAGACACTCTGAGGGTCTCACTGAAGAACTTTAGACTTGATTATACAGCATGGGAGACGTAGCATGATGTGCCCTCATCAGTGAGGGGGGTTGCATTCTCTGAGGAAGGCAGAATTGAAACAGTTCAAATGAAACATTATATCTGTAACTTTAGAGTACCCACCCCAGGGGTTCACATGGACTATTTGTGCCCAACTTGTGGTAGAGCATTACAAGCTCGTATTGGTCTGATCAACCATAGTAGGATGCACTGTAATTTGTCTCAAACAGAATGATGCAATTTTGGACTTCCTCAATAATGAAGGACAAGAACCAATGAACCAACTAACCAACTATATATGTATCTAAATATATTTACACATATAAACATATCCACATACAAATATACGTGCATATATGTAGGGTAATATAGTGGGGGTGGTGGGGTGGAAAAAAACCAGAAAAGTTTTCTGCAGCAAATAGGATGTGAATTGAGACTTAAAGGAGGCCAGGGAAATCAGGAGCAGAAGGTGAGGAGGGAGAGCATTTCTGTCTTTGTATCCCTGGTGCCTTGAATAGTGACAGATGCATAGTAGATAATTAATAAATTGGATATTCCCTTTATGCTTTAGACTTCATGAATTTCCTCAGCTAAATAAATCTATCAGTTGGAAAACAGTTTTTTGGGTAATAAATCTCTGCACGTACTATAACTAGTCTGCTCCATGGATAAGAATGATCCAGTCCAGCAACCAGAGTCAAGCTAAGACTAAAGCTACTTAGGAAACATCAGACCTTGAACTCTATTAGCAATGGCCTCCACAAGTCAGAGTAGTTTCCATTGAAGGATAAAAGCTCTGTGAGCATCCTTTAGTAAAGAGGATAAAAGTGAATGTGAATGAGACAGTCATATCAATGTGGGACCAAGTAAAACTTGTTCAAGACTAAAGTGTAGTAAATAGAATTTAATCGCACTAAGATGTAAACAATATGGTGGGGGAAGAAGGTGCTGGAATGGCACAGGGAAAGAAGGTTATAGGTAGTAGAAAATGTTGAGGATAGGAAAGAAACCTCCTCACCCTCAATTTTCTCCATTTCACAGCCACGGGTAATGGGTAATGTAATTGTATCATTTCTTCTACACTGAGGAAAGGTTCTGACAAAGTCTTACATACTGAGTCAGAAATGACTAATGAGAGGCATTTGTACTTTATCAAGGTACAAATGTTGATTTTGACCATTGTTTTAATTAGTTGATGATTTGAGTGTGCTCCACTAGTCCTTTCCTGTCTTTTCTTATGTAGTCAATAGCCTTACTTGTGATCCAAGTGAAATGCACAATCTCTGGAAAACAATATCCCCAGTGAGAAGGTAAATGAAAAGAACAATAGCAAAACCAAATTGTAATGCTTTGATTACAATACGCCTTTTGTCTTTATTTTCAGATTGATGTCTTTTTTAGCATTTCTGAATTGCTTTTGTTTATCTCTTTTTTTTATTCTTTGTTATAAGAAATGGTTCTGGGAATGGGCAAGAAAAGACTATATTGGAAAACTAAGTGGTGCAAAAGTAAATGAAAGCAATAAATTGAAAAAAGAAATCAGCTCCAACATAGTCAACTTTCATATTTTGGTAATGTTATTCAGCATTTGCCTTATCTAGCATCTTCTATCTTACTGAAAAAATATGTATTATATTCCAGTCCCAGCTGTTCCCAGCTTTGTATTTCGCCTAATATATATTGACTTTTGTCAAGTTTTTCAAAGAATTTCTCTTTGTATGTATCTTTGTCATTCTGTCTCTTTTCCTTCCATTCCCTGAAAAAGTTGTTTTTAAGTTGTAGTTATCTTCATTTTCTTTTGATCTTTTTGTTTATACTGGGATCATGAGCCTTGACAAATGAGATTACTTTGGATCTCATTAAATAATATTTCTTTACAATTTGGGTACACAATCAAACCAACTATTTCATTTGCCTCTCTAGGAAGAAGTGGTGAGCCACTTAACCACTTAATTGTATCTTTTTTATGTCTCCTGGTTTCATATATAGTGAGTTCAATGGATTCAGAGGAAAGGTAGGTGGCACAATAAATGGAATACCAGGCCTAGAGTCAGGAAGAGCATTTCCCTGAGTTCACATCTGGACTCAGACACTTATTAGCTGTGTGATCTTGGGCAAGTCATTTCACTGTTTGCCTCAGTTTCTTGATCTGTAAATGAGCTGAAAGAGACAATGACAAACCCTTAGTATCTTTGCCAAGAAAACTCCACATGGGGTCGCAAAGAGTCAGACATGTCTGAAAATGGCTGAACAACAACAATAAAAGCAGTTAGGTGATACAGTGGCTAGAGTGGCTGAAATCAGGAATATGTGAGTTCAAATCGAACTTCAGACAATTACTAGTTATGTGGGACCTTGGGCAAATCACTTTTATCTTCTTTCTGTCTCAATTTCCTCAACTGTAAATGGTGATGATCATAATAACACCTACCTTCCAGGGCTATTGTGAGACTCAAATGAGATAATATTTATAATAATGTTTAATAAATTTTTTTTACTTCCTACTGATATGATTCCATTATCAATTCTTAGTCATTGGACCAAGCCCACCTTTAAAATATCAGCAGTTAAATTCATCCTCTTAGGTGATAATTCTTAGCACCTTCAGTTCCCTTTCTATCATTCCACCACAACATTGAGGAATTAGAAGGTTGCTATACAAGACTGAGGGACATTTTGATTTTTTTTTAATTTCTTAGATTACTATGGTCAAATAGTTGATCACTTGCCTACCGAATGACAGCTCTATGATAGCAGGGTTCATCCCATGCCTTAATTTGCTCATATTGCCAAGCCACATTGTGGCCTGGGAAATGTTGACCTTAGAGACAGGAATCCTAGGTTCTTGTCCTGGCTCTTCCATAAAGAGGCTGTGTGATCTTGGACAAATGACTTCATTTCTCTTGTTCTCAGTTTCCCCATCTATTAAATGATAAGGTTGGACTTCCTGAATTCCCTGTTGCCTTCCAGCTCTAAAACTCTCTGAATCTTAGGGAAATCCATGAGCAATGGAGAGACAGGGGAATCTTTGGAACTCACCACTAAATCCAACTTTGGGGGCAAACAGCACATCAGTCTTAGGTAAGGAGATGAGAAGGGGAGAATTAGCACTTCAGACAATTAGTTTAGCCTGGGAAATCTTGGGAACAGAAAAGCACAGACAAATGCCAAGAGTTGCTTGGAAGAGAGCAGCAGAGCCAAGGAAGTTGATTTATACAGAAAGATTAAAGTTCCTAAAACCTGCAGTGTAGGGGGGATAAGTAGGTGACTAAGTCAGACAGGAAAGCAGGCTGCAAATATTTTAAATGCACTGACAGCAGAGAGGCGGGGGAGTTCTTCATTTGGGTGCAGGTAATAGAACTAATGAGCTGGTGTGAAGGGAGGAAAGAAATCTTAGGCTTCACAATAAGGAAAGCTTCCTGACAGTAGCTGTGGGTGTGTGTTGGGGGGGGGGGGGCATTGGGAAATCAATCCAGGGGTTAAATCTACCTTTGTTTAGGGAAATTAGAGAATGCCTATTGTCCAGTTAAGACAATTCTAGGATAGGCCCTGATTTTTGTTGTTGTTCAGTCATTTCAGTCATGTCTGACTCTTTATGACCTTATTTGGGGATTTCTTGGCAAAGATATTAGAGTGGTTTTGCTATTTCCTTCTCCAACTCTTCATAGTTGGGAAACTGAGTCAAACAAGGTTAAGTACCTTAACCAGGATAATTTTTAGTATCTGAGACCAGAAATAAATTCCAGTCTTTTGACTCCACGTCCAGGGCTCTATCCCTTGTACCACCTAGCTACCCTGAGGCCCTAATATTCTTAGACTAAGGAGGATGAGTGGATATTCATCACTGAGGTTAAGAGAATCAGAGTGGGGAGAATAAAAAAGATCAAGGGATTCATAAATTCTATGGACTTGACCCAAAAGAAATGATCAAATAGGCCTATAGCCCCTAGAAATGGCAGCTATAAAGGTTATGGCAGAAATTATATATAGACTAGCATCTCATACCTTATACCAAGATAAGGTGAAAATGGGTACATGATTTACACATCAAGGGTAATAAGAAATCATGGAATAGTTTGTCAGATTTATGGCTAAGGGAAGAATTTAGGACCAAAGATGATTTAGAGAACATTACAAAATGTAAAATAGATTATTCTGATTATATAAAATTAAAAAGGTTTTGCACAAAATCAATGCAACTATAATTGTGAAGAATGAAAAATTTTCCAGCAAGTATTTCTCATAAAGGTCTAATTTGTCAAATATATAGAGATCTGAGGCAAATTTAGAAAAGCACAAGTCATTTCACAACTGATAAATGCTCAAAGAATATGAATGGGCAATTTTCAGACAAAGAAATCAAAGCTCTCTATCGTCAAATGAAAAGATGCTCTAAATTACCATTGATCAAAGAAATAAATGTACATCAAAACAACTATGAGATGCCATTTACATCTATCAGAGTGGCTAATATGACAAAAAAATGGAAAATATTGGATGTTGGAGGGGATTTGGGAAAACTGGGATGCTTGTGCACTGTTGGTGGAGTTGTGAACTGATCCAACCATTTTAGAGATCAATTTGAACTATGACCAAAGGGCCATAAAACTTTGCATTTCCTTTGACCCAGCATTATGTCTATATCCTAAAGATATCCCACAAAAGGGGAAAAGAGCCTATTGGTACAAAATATTTATAGCAGTTCTTTTTGTGATGGCTAAGAATTGGAAATGAAAGAGATGACCATCAGTTGGGGAATGGCTAAACAACATGTGGTATATGATTGTGAAATAATATTGTGCTCTAAGAAATGACAAGCAAGATGATTTCAGAAAAATTTGGAAATACTTAAATGAACTGATGCATGGTGAAGTGAGCAAATAGAAGAATGTCATACATAGTAACAGCAATATTATAACTGTGAATGACTAAGCTATTGTCAGCAATCCATGATCCAAGACAACCCAAAGGACTAATGATGAAGCATACTACCTGCCTATAGAGAAAGAACTGGTTTCGATTGAATGTAGACTGAAGCATGCTATTTTTCACATTCTTTCATTTTTATTCTTTTATCCAAGTCTTCTTGTATGAAAAGATTAATATGGAAATGTTTTACATAATTACATATGTGTAACCTATATCTGATTGCTTTCTCTCTCTCTCAGGGAGAGGGAAAGGGAAGGAGGGAGAGAATTTGGAACTAAAAATTTAAAAGAAAAAATGCTAAAAACTGAGAAATAAAAGTCTTTCATTGTTAGAAATAGAAGCTATCTTAGAGATAGTTTGATCCAACTCCTCTTTACCTTCCCCATTTTATAAGTGAGGAAATAAGCTTAGAAAGGGAAATTACTTGCTCAAGATTACAAAGCTAATAAGTCTAGAAGTCAGATTTTGAAGTTGTCTCCTGACTCCTTAAGTAAAGCAAACTTACCACTATATTATATAGTCTTAGACTATTTTACTTCAGATGGCAGAACCAACAATAGGTAGAAATTGTAAAGGGATAAATGTAGACACAATAACAGGGGAAACTTCAAAACAACTAGAATTGTCCAAAAGTGAAATTAACTGTCTTAAGAGGTAATATACATCCCCACATTGGAGCAAAGATGAAGTGACCATTTGTTAGGTATGTAATAGTGGGAATATCTCTGAGTTATAAAATAGTGGATGGCTACTTAAGTCTCTTGCATCTTTAAAATTCTCTGATTCTAGGACACTGAAGCAAATGAATAAATGAATGAGACACACATAAGCAGTGGAGGAAAAAAGAAAGGTACAGAGATTCTATGAAGGGCCAATGTCTCTCTTCAGGACATTTGGTGGGATGTGTCATCCAGTGGGACAAAAAGCTTATTTGCAAATATGATCCAATTTATGCCATAACAACAGAGGTATGACCATGGAAGCCTTGGAGGAATTACTTGCCTGAAGATTAGCAAACTGTTTAGAATTCCCTGCATTCCTGTGGTTTTGAATTTGAACCAGGACAGACTACTCAGAATTCCCAAATGTCTATGAATGAGATGTCCCTGTGGTCACATGGTTGGGGTAGCCATCTCACCAAGCCCAAGGGTACATAGCACTCAACCTTTAGACCAATAAGAAGAACGAGCCTGTGGAGTGGCCGGAGTCAAAAGAAATTATTCAAGCATAGCACAGAACAGTGGGGCAAAAATGGATGGATCTGGGAGGTGTTCCTATGACAATGTAAGGAAGAATTGAGTCTATATTGTTGACCAGGCAGATTGGGAGAAATGATGATAATAATAATGATGCTCTACTCCATTTTTCCCCCCTCCAGGGAGAAGTTAAGTTTCTTTGTTTACCAGTCAATCCCATTATCTCTTCCTTATTATTGGCACAGAAAGTTTCAATTTCATTAATTGTATGCTTATGCTATTTAACTAGTTATTAGGATTAGTTATGATAATAATAATTAATAATGGACTTGACCGAAGAACAAGTGCTTTTGCACTGGTTATTGAATTGCAGTGAGTGATACTGGGGTGGAAATTGGGACAGCAACTAAACCCTTTAAAGATACAAAAGACATTTTTTCCCTCAGTGAAGCCAGACTAGGTGGCAAGATGGGGGGGAGGGAGGGAGGGAGAGGAGAGAGAGAGAGAGAGAGAGAGAGAGAGAGAGAGAGAGAGAGAGACAGAGAGACAGAGAGAGAGAGACAGAGAGACAGAGAGACAGAGAGACAGAGACAGAGACAAAGTTAGAGAGAGACAGAGAGACACTACACAGAGACAGACAAGGAGATGAGTGGGATAAGGCCTGAGATTTCTTCAGTAGAATATTATAGATTGGAAATAGTTGAACAGTGTGTTATATCTCTTCTGCCCCTTCTCCCCTGACAAGAAACTTCTGGGGTATCATGAACGAAATGGAAATAGTCAACTGACTGTTTTATCTGTTGAAGTACGGATTTCCATACATTCCTCAGGGCTGGAGTGGGTAATTCTGTCTCCGTTTGAATTATATGCTTTTTTCTTTAGATGAGCTTTCAAGTTTAGATTGTGAAGAGCACAATCCTCCCTAATGAGGATGGATCAGTGGGGGGGGGGGTAGCATTAGGATATATGACCCTTAGGGTCTCTTGTCCTTTTGCCTCATTCTCCATTTTTAAGGTTGAGTGGGGTCTGCTTCTTGAAAATTGAATAAAGCTTTTCCTCTTCATACCTTGAGAAATATCTGAAATTTATTTAAGTGGTTACATTCGGCCCATACAGTAAACAAAGGACAAAGATAGAGATAGAGAGACAAACAGAAACAGGTAGAGAGAGCTATATTTTCCCTTTTTCATAAGCATTGAAGATAAAAATCAACCTTTCAGATACCTGAATACTTCATAGATTTCAAATGGAGAAAAGTCATATGCTGGAACCTATTGTTCTCCTATAGATATGCAACATTGGTTTAGATTGGAGGACTTCATTGTACGTGTGTCAGCTCTGACATAACTGTTAGAACTTGGAGCAATCAGTATTTGGGACCAGAGAGTCTGCCAATCCTTAGTACTTAGAGATACTCACTCTAAATTGACACTGATACAAAAGTCAGTCACATGAGAAAGGAAGCAGTTTTGAGAGTAGGATCTCTGGCAGCAGAAAAGAGAGCTCGTTATGAATTCAAGAGAGAACTAGCTCGGGCAATCAAGAGCTAATTTAAGGAGAATAGTAGACTTTGCTTAGCTGGACCAGCTGACCAACCTACCCATCTGAGATGCTATACTTTGGGGATAGCTTTGTGAGAACCCTCTGGAAGAGAAAGAACTTCTAGACCTTGTGGTAGTAGAATAGTGAGTAGCTTTGACCACACATATTCCTTACAGGTGTGCCTCACTACTCCTCCTGATGATGTGTGTATTTTATATTGAGAGCATATGTCAAGATATTTTGTAGCTTCTCTTCTTACCATGAAACATTAATAATTTTTTTCCCTAAAAGTTCATCTATCTCCTGGCTGTTATTTATAGGGAACATGCCAGTGGGGATTTTTGAGCTACAAAAGTAGCTAAGGCCATGCACAAGACACCCCCTAGAACCTGTGAGCACCAGCTGATCCCTGGAAAAACAACATATAAGTGTGAATGAAAATTAGGGAACATCCAAGACAAGGTATTATATATGGAAGACTATCCTTACATATTGAAGTTCCTGAGCCCAAACTGGTGTATTTCACATTAATAATCAGTCAATAGACACAATTCTTATCAAAGGTTAATTTTTCTAGATAGATAGACACATAAACAGATAGATAGATATATTTTCTTACTCTATTCCAGGCATTGCACACTCAGGTATAATTACAAGCAAACAAAATAGTCCCTAAACTTGAGGAGCTTACATTCTAATTGAAAAGAAGGCAGGAACAATAGGGCTGCTGGTAAAAAGGTAGAGAAATCTAAAAAGTTAAATAAGCTGGAAGTGAAGTGAGCCAGGACCCCTAATCAAATAACTATACAGGATAGGCACTCAACCATCAGGACCCTGGGTAGAGGCATCTCAAGTGAAAGGCAATTCTATTGAGAAGAGTCCAGGAATTAATAGAGCTGGAAGAACATTCAAGTAATAGAATTCTAGATGGAACATCTCTCCACTGCATCTCATCAAATGTGTAGTTAAACTTAAATATATCCTAAATGAGCACTTATAGTATAGCAACCTCGTTGAATTAATTCTCCAACTTTTACTTGCTTTTAGTATGATGGGACAAGCCATTCTGGTTTCTTCATCTCTGGGAGATCATTTTCTATAAAGGAATAGAGAATTACAGATATTTATATTAACACACCACATCAAATTTAGTTACTATGTTACTTGACCTTAGTTAACTGTTTTTCTTCATATTTAGAAAGGATTATGAGCATGGGGTAAAGATATCTGGAAATTTCCATGGTTTAGAGAAAAGGGAATTTTAATAACAAAAAATAAACATTCTGTATTCCAACCTGAAATTTATGTAAGTTCAATAATCAAACATTTATTGGATAACTACCATCTGCCAAGCACTCCAGTAGATGCTGGGGACACAAAGACAAAAATGAAATGATTCTTGCCCTCTAGGAATTTACCTTCTATTAGAATAAATATTTGCAATTATAAATATAAAAGATTTTTTCCAAAGATATGTGTCAGTGAACTCAACCCTCTTACATAACTGTATATAAAATATATACAAGGCAAAAGCAATATAATTTTGTAGGTGGAGACATTAACAGTTGATGAAATCAGAAAAATCATGTAGGAGGTAGGTGGTCCTTCAGCTGAGCCTGGAAAGAAACTGAAGAGTTTAAGAGGCAGAGGAAAAGAAAGAATACATTATGAGAGTAGAGGACAGCTTATGCAAAAATGTAGAGGCAAAATAGTGTAATGTGTGAGAAACAAAAAAGAGACCAGTTTAAGGTCACCAGTGTGATAATCTTAGAGAGGGAAGAAAGCGATTAGGTGATTGCAATAGCTCAGGTGAGAGGAGATGAGGTTATGAATGAAAGGAGACAGACATGAGATATGGTTGGAGGCAGAAATGGCAAGAGTTGTCAACTAATTGGATTTGTAGAGTGACAAATAGTAAAGAGTGGATGGATAATGATACTCTGGTAGCAAAACTGGATAAATAGTGGTGCTATTGACAAAACTAAGGAAGTTTGGAAGAACAATGGATTTGGGGAAAAGATAAGTTTATTTTGCACACATTGAGTGTAAGATAGAAATTTCCAATAAGAAATTAGTGATGTGAGACTAGAACTCAGGAGAAAGAGTAAAGCTAAACAGAGATCTGAGAATAATTTGCATAAAGATGATAATTAACCCCTTGAAATCTGATGAGGTCCCCAAGAGAGTTATGAAAAGAGGTCCCAGGTGGGGCTATACCCTTAGGCAAGACCAACATAGTAGATGTGATATGGATAAAGATAGACAGAGAGATACTATGCCACTTGGCTACCACTCAAGCTCACTTAGGATTTGAGATATCTGCACTTGCTTTTGATTTAGAATTATAAAAGCCAATATCAGAATCAGATCCTACATCCTTTATCAGTGAGAGGTCTCCTTTAGGTTTTTGCTGGGATTACAATACAATCTCTGCCCTTCCCTGATCTAAGTTCCTTTTTCATTTCCATAGTTGTTCTCTATTTCTGCAGGATGAGGAAAAAATAGCATCACCAGTTTAGGACCCAGATTAGAAATAATACAAAGGAACCGCATTCTCTGGCATTTGGGGGGAAAATGAGACAAAGGCTTAGAAGCAGCTGAGCCTGGGCAGGGGTCAGAACTACCACCCAGAAGGTTTTCAAAATGCCAGCCAATCTGACAGAGAATCTCCCATATCCTGTAACATATGTTTAGTCACTCGAGATTGTTAGCCAGGCTGGTTCAAAGCTAATAGTTTCCATAGGTATGAAACCATAATAGGGTACAAAGGATTCTCACCTAAAAAATCATATATCATCATGCTTGACTTTATGTTCCTCTTTGAGTTCTCTCAGATCAGGGACTGCCTCCTATTTCTTTCTCTTGTCCTTACAATCCCTAGTATACTTTTATAAGTTCTTAAGTTTTTTGAGAGCTTGAGGACAACTTAGGGTAGTTAGTGATACAGTGGATATAATGCTGGACCTGGAGTAAGAAAGACTCCCCTATGAGTTCAAATCTGGCTCTCGATATTTACTGGCTGTAAGACTCTGGGTAAGTCATTTAATCCAGTTTGCCTCAATTTTTTCATCTATAAAATGAACTGGAAAAGAAAATGATGAACAATTCCAGTATCTTTGCCAAGAAAACCTCAAAAGGGGTCAAGAAGAGTAGGATATGACTGAAATGACTAAACCCCTTCCAACCCCTCCAACTAGGTGGCACAGTGGATAGAGCACCAGGTCTGGAGATCAGAAGATTCCTCTTTGTGAGTTCAAATGTAGCTTCAGACACTTATTAGCTGTGTGACTCCAGGCAAGTCACTTAACCCTGTGTCTCAGTTTCCTCATCTGTAAAATGAGAAGTGGGAGGAGAAAATGGCAGATCAGTCTGATATCTTTGCCAAGAAAACCCCAAATGGTATCACAAAGAGTTGGACACAACTGAAATGACCAAATCAAGAACATGTGCTAAGTAAATGACAGAGAAAAGAAAGTGAGTCTCTGTCCTCAGTTCCAAACTAATGGGGAGACAACATTGAAAAACTATACATAGAATAAATTGGAAATAATCAGCAGAGGGAAAGAGAGATCAGAAAAGATTTCCTGTAGAAGATGGTATATTAATTTGTACTTTAAAAAAGCCAGGGAAGCCAGGAGGAAGGGATACAAATGGAGCATCCTTTGATTATGTTTCATATCTCCTGATAAAATGTAAATTCTCTCCAAAAAGAATCTTATTGGTATTTTACAGACACTTCAGGGTGAATGCATCTACAGACAGTGAAAATACTTAGTCAGGAGATAGAGTGGCTTTTTTGAGGAACAATAAGGAGACCAGTATCATTGGATGGCAGAGGATATGGGCAGGAAAGGGGCAAGGCATAAGGTGTAAGAAGTTAAATGTAGAAAGATGTGGAGGACTTTGAGAGCTAAACTTTATATTTGACCCTAAAGATGTTAGGAAATTAATGAAGCATAAAGGGTGATATCTTGTTATAGTTCAGTATTTTTTTTTTAGTCATGTCTGATTCTTTGTGACCTCATTTGTGATTTTGTTGGCAAAGATACTGGATTTGTGATTTCATTTTCCATTCAGTTGACAGATGAGGAAACTCAAGCAAATAGTGTTAAATAACTTGTCCAGAATCCCATAGTAAATATCTGAAGTTGGATTTGAACTTTGAAAGATGAGTCTTTCTGACTCCAGGTCCAGAGCTGTGTATTATGCCATCTAACTACTCCAAGGAGAAACAAAGATTTCTGTTTTAGAAAGATCACTTTGATATATGAACAGAGAATGGACTGGAATAGGGAGAGATTTATGATATGCAATAGTTCAGTTGTGAAGTGCTGAAGAGATCTGGAATGATGACTGTGTCAAAAGAAAGAAGGAAAAGAATATAAGAGATGTTACAAATGTAGAATCAACAGGACCTGGCAACAGATTAAATATGGGGTGAAAGAGCATGAAGTTTCTGGGTCAGGTAGATTTTATGCCTGGGTGACTGGGGGAATGTGCACCATACATGGACAACAGAATTTTCCTTAGGCTAAGCAGAGTAGGTAGTTATCTGAAGTGCTCAGATTTCAAGGGGTGAAGAAAGTTTTCCCCACTAAATATCTTTCCCCCAGAGTCTGCTGATAGCTAGAATTTTCACAGTTAGAGACTCATTCCTTGTCTCCTGATAAAATGCAAATAGTTTCCAGAAATACCATATAGAACTTTATCAGTATTTTCCAAACATTTCAATGTGAATGCATCTATCAGATACTTCCAAGTACAGATTTTGATGAAGAGGAAGACTCTTAAGGGTCCTAGGAAGGACCTTATTTGATAAGGAAGATAGGTTTCAAGGGGAATAGACAAGATAGGTTAGGAATCCAGAAAACAAAGAGCCAACTTTGAAATTTTGCCAGTACCTTGGACAAAGCCACTGGTGTGTATTCAATAAATCCTGTTAACTGATTGGAACTATGGTCTTTTTTTTTTTAAGTTCTTGAAATGGGAGTAGAGTGAGGCAGTTATTTTCTCATAGTTTAATTATGTAAATATGTAAATCTGGGTAAGGGCCATAGAAATCTATTCACTCAGGTCTCACATCCTGGAAGTATTTCCTGCTCCTTTGACCTTTCTGGTTGCTAGCAAAGTCTCCATTTTAAGGAAGAGGGACACATAGATCAGCTATATCTTCATTCTTCACCAACTACACTCCTGAATATCTGGACTTTTCCTAAAGCTGTTCAGTTGTTTCAGTTGTGTTTAACTCTTCATAGCCTCATTTGGGGTTTTCCTGGCAAAGATACTGGAGTGATTTGCCGTTTTGTTTTTCCAGCTCATTTTGCAGATGAGGAAATTGAGGCAAACAGGATTAAGTGACTTGCCCAGAGTCATACAACTAGTAAGTATCTGAGGTAAGATTTGAGATTAGCAAGCTAAATCTTCCTGATTCCAAGTCCAGTGACCTATCCAATTTTCCATATAGCTGCCCAGGAGTTTCTCTACCATAGCATTTTCATCTCTGCACACACCCCTCCCATTTTTCAGCTTTTAAAAAAATTGTATTGTCTTTCTCTATTAGAATGCAAAGTCCTGCCCAAAGGGCAACAACATTGTGCATACCCCTTGATCCAGCAATACCACTACTGGGTTTATCCCTGAAGAGATGATGAAAAAGGGTAAAAACATTACTTGTACAAAAATATTCATACCAGCCCTGTTTGTGGTGGCAAAGAATTAGAAATTAAATAAATGCCCTTCAACTGGGGAATGGCATAACAAACTGTGGTATATGTATGTCATGAAATACTATTGTTCTATTAGAAACCAGGAGGGGTGGGAATTCAGGGAAGCATGGAAAGATTTGCATGAACTGATGATGAGTGAGATGAGTAAAACCAGAAAAGCACTGTACACCTTAACAGCAACATGGGGTGATGATCAACCTTGATGGACTTGTTCATTCCATTAGTGTAACAATCAGGGAAAATTTGGGGCTCTCTGCAATGGAGAATACCATCTGTGTCCAGAGAAAGAATTGTGGAATTTAAACAAAGACCAAAGACAATTACCTTAAATTTAGGGGGAAAAAATCCATTATCTTATAATGTAATCTTGCTATCTCTCATACTTTATTTTTCTTCCTTAAGGATACTATTTCTCTCTCATCACATTCAACTTAGATCAATGTATGCCATGAAAACAATGTAAAGACTAACAGACTGCCTTCTGTGGGGGGTGGGGGGGAGCAAGATTAGGGGAAAAATTGTAAAACTCAAAATAAATAAAACCTTTAAAATAAAAAAAAAAGAATTCAAACTCCATGAAGACAATGATTATCTTTTTTTCTTTTCTTTTTTCTTTTTTGAAAGGCAGTGGGGTTAAGTGGCTTGCCCAAGGCCACACAACTAGGTAATTATTAAGTGTCTGAGGCTGGATTTGAACTCAGGTACTCCTGACTCCAGGGCTAGTGCTCTATCCACTGCACCACCTGGCTGCTCTTTTTTTGTTTCTTTTTGCATTCCAAGCACTTAACATGGTTCTTGGCACATAATAAGAGCTTAAATTCTTGTTGACTTGAAACAAAAGACACTGAAGATGTAGGTAGAAAGAGAACAATCCTTAGAACAGCAAGGGGATCGTGGAAATTATGCCTGACTAAGAATCAGGAGATGGGGGCTTGATGAGTTGTGTAACCTTAGGCAAAACACATGATTTTCCCTGAACTTTGGTTTTCTCATAAGTAAAATAAAGATAATAAAAATACTTGCACTGTCCTTTTCTCACAGGCTTATTTGGAGGATCAAATGAAATAATAGATGTGAAAGTTATCTGAAAACTGTAATATGAATGAAAAAATGATCATTATTATATAATGGCATGAAAATGCATCTGTTTCACATGCTCAGAGAAATAGAATTCATTTATAGGAAAGATGAATGGAACTAAAACAAAAGTGGGTGTGCCCAGAAAAAGGAATGTCAATAAGAAATGGGGCATGGGATCCACTATTGGAATTCAGTGGGAAAGGAGAAATCAACAAAGATGGAGGATCAGTGGCTAATTATGACCTCCCTAGAAGGAGGCAGGAGAAGAATGGAAAGAAGTAAGCAATAAGGTGAATGACTTACTCAGGGTCACCCACCTAGTAAGTGTCTGAGGTGGATTTGAACTTGGGTCTTCCTGAGTCTAGGCCCAAGGCTATATCCACTTTGACACCTAACTGTTGGTGAATGATTGATTGTATCTTTGGAGAATATTTTGGTAGAGAAGGTGATTTGGAGAGGAAAGGGATTGAGATTTTAGGTAGCCTACATAGCTTCAACAGAGAAGGATTGGCAGCCTACACACAGTCGGGGGCATCCTAGAGAGAAGAGGAAACCATCCACCTCCCATTGGAGGCTTCCCAAATACCTTGGGAACTGTCCCACGATTGCCATTGCTTGATTTCCAAAGCTGAGGGACTGGATTGAAATCCCCTGAGATTCCCACTGACCGGAGGGAGAGGGGTGAATGGTCTGGGAACCAGAAGGCCTTGGTTCTGTGCCCAGCTGTACTGACACCTGAATCTAGGGGAAAGACATTCCCACAGGGACTTTGTCAGAGGGGGCCCAGATAGTCTTCTGTCACAGCGAAGGATTGGGAGGGGCATCTCAGATTTCTTTGCTCTGGGTTTGACCCTGAGATTTGATTGGGCAAAGAAAACAATGGGCAGCTCTCACCCCTGCAAAGTGACACCTTCCCTTGAAGTGCTTCTCTCTTGCACATCCATGGGGACTTGTGATTCTCAGGCTTCAGATTCTGAAGACTAAGAAGTGATCAAATTCTAGTCAGCCTGAAGCAAGCCCCAAGGGACCAACCCCGTGAACTGGGCAACACAGGCTTTATAAATCTGAAGGTGATTTCCCATTTCTGGACCTCACTTTCCTCATCTGAAGGAGGAGATGGAAGATCCTGGGAATTTTAAAGTTGGAAGATCTAGTCCAGGAAAAATGGGTGGCATTAGAAGATTAGACATGGACAGAGGAGAAAACCAAACTGGAGAGATAGATGAGATAACCCAATTTGAAACTGAAAAATTGGAGGTGCTTTTAGATGGGAATCTAGTCATAAGTTTATAAATTTAAATCTGGAAGGGACCTCAGAGTAACTGCCTCATTTTACAGTTGAGGAAACTGTGGTCCAGAAAGGTTATGGAAGAAGTGGAATTAGAGGTGAAAGCGAACTCCCTTTAGGAAGAAAAATTTTCACTTTTTGGTTTCTAATGATTATTTTGTATATCTATGTACAAAATACAAGCCTTCAACTCACCATGACTTTAGAGACAAATGAAATTTTCACATTTGAACTCAAGAAAAGGAGGAGGAGGAAAAGGAAAAGAAGAAAGGGAAAGGAGGGAGGGAAGAAAGAAGGCAATCAGATTTAATGAAAAAGTAAATGTACCAAAAAGAAAATTTTCAGGAAGGAAAATGTCTCATATCTTAACTAGGAGAATCTATATTCCTTTGAGGATAAGGAACTGTATTCATTATTGTTTTGACTTTTTCTCCAGTGCTTGGAACTTAGTAGGTGGTTGAAAAATCTGAATGAATGATGAATGAATGAATGAGTGAATGAAAATGTGATGTGGTATAAAGAATCCTAGTAGGAATCAAAAGACCTGAGTTCTAGAAATTAGAACTGAAAAACTTTAGTGAATCAATCCCCTTCTTTTACAGAGGAAGAAAATGAAACTCAGAGGGACAAAGTGATTTGTCTGAGGTGACTCAAGTGGTAAGTAGCAGAGTTGCAATTTGAACCCATGTCTCCTGACACTGAATCCAGTTTCCTTTCCATTCTGAAATGAAACTTTTTTTACTGGCTACTTTTGTGACCTCGAGAGAATCTCTTACCCTTTACTAAGTCTCTGTTTCTTCATCTGTGAACCGATATGATTGGACTAAATGGAATGTCAGATGAGAAGGACAACATTAAGTCTGGTTTGGTTAAACCCTAGGATGCAGAACAGGAAGAACATATAGCAAATTTGGAAGCGTAGATGGAGGTCAAGTGGTAAAAGATATTAGAAGCCAACCAGAGGAGCTTATATTTAATCCAATGTCTCTGAACCGGATCACTCTAGGATGATAGATTTAGGGATTTTGAAGCTCATTTTGTTCATTTGTCTTCCTTTAAAGTTCACTCCAGTCTACCCAGACACTCGTGGTGGTGGCCATCCAGATCTCTCTCTCTCTCTCTCTCTCTCTCTCTCTCTCTCTCTCTCTCTCTCTCTCTCTCTCTCTCTCTCTCTCTCCCCCCCACCCTTAACAAGTTCAGAACTTTGCTCACATTCTTCTCTGATCCAAGACCTGAGAACGTTTAAACATTTGTTTTCTCTAGTTTCTAGAGCATTCTCCCTCTTCCACTCTGACTACTGACTTCCCTGGCTTTCTTTAGGTTGCAACTAAAACCCCATCTTTTACTAGAAGCCTCTTAATTCTATTGCTTTCCTTTGCTGATTATTTCTCATTTATCCTTTCTAAAGCTTGCTCTGTATGTGTTTGTGTATGTTTGTGTGTGTGTGTTTGCATATTGCCTTACCTATTAAATTGTAAGCTCCTTGAGGACAGGACTGTCTTTTGTCTCTTTTTTATCCCCAGCACTTAATCCAGTAGATACATAGTAGGCACTTAAGACATGCATATTGATTGATTATTTTCTTTCTCCTTCCAATGCTACCACTCTTTTAATCTTTCCTATTTCTGTAGATGACCCTTATCTTTTCAGTCACTCAGGTATACAACATTTGTATTTCTCTAGACACCTCAATTTCTCTCATCTCACTCATCCAATCAGGTACCATATCCTGTCTTTTCTTCCTCCATGGCATCTTTTGCATCAATTCCTTTCTCTTTACCCACATAGCTACCACTCTAATTTAGACCCTCTTCACCTTTTACCTGAGCCCTCTAATTAGCTAGTTTCCACAAAGCATGAGAGGAAGTTATATGTGAAATTCTCCCAATTCTAATTATTTATGATTACTAACTCACTAGTAGATAGGGTGGCTAGTGTGATCAAAACAAAAATCAAACAACTCCTCCAATGTCAGAAATCAGTGGTTTATACAATTCTGTTTATAGTTGCCTGGTCACTTATTGAAAAATAGAGATAATTGGAAACAGTGCACTGATATTAGGGTCAGAAGCCCAAAATTCTAGTTCTATTATTTCTTCCATCTGAAAGTCTGTCATCTGCATGCCTTTGTATTAGCTATTCTCCATGCTTAGAATGTTCTCCTTCCTCATTTTAGATACTTAGTTTCTCTAGCTCCTTTTAATTCAGGCTAAATCTCATCTTTTTCAAGAGCCCTTTCCCAGGCTTCCCATGTACTAGTGCTTTTCCCTTCTGAGAGCATTTTCCATTATACATATACAAATACAAATATACATATATAGACACATGTATTATGTATTCATGTATGTTTTATAATATTTTACATGTTGTCTTCCCTGTTAGAATGAGAACTTCTTGATGGCAGGGACCTTGCTACAGGTTGCCAATCCACTTGCCAGGTGTCCAATAATATATGGTGACACCTCTATTTTTTCTTTGTTTTGTGTATTTTTTTCTGATTTTTTCATGAGTATCAGAGATGAAACAAGTGAACCTTTGAATGAGGTTGGAAGAGTCACCAAATGTCGTGCAACTGGAGTCCATAGTATGGTTTGCTGGTAACAACAGCATCTATATTTGGAGAGGAGTTTGTTTTGAGGAGTAACTTGCATTTCCCAGGTTGGAATTTAATCAGCTTTATAACCAAGACATGTCTTTTAAACAAAGGAACAACTTGTCCATTGACTATGTAGTAACTTAATTTAGGAAGGCCAAACTCACCCACTGTATCCTGGGTCACCTCCTGTTGTCTTGATTTTTGTCTTGCTTTTGAGCTTCAGTGACTCTGGAGGAGAGAGTGAGACAGATGACTTAGCAAGCTCTGCTTCATTTTATTATTTTTTGTAGGTTTTTTTGCAAGGCAAATGGGGTTAAGTGGCTTGCCCAAGGCCACACAGCTAGGTAATTATTAAATGTCTGACACCGGATTTGAACCCAGGTACTACTGACTCCAAGGCCGGTGCTTTATCCACTATGCCACCTAGCTGCCCTCTGCTTCACTTTAAACCCAATTCATGAGCTAGTCAAGATATCACACAAGTAATTTCATTGGTGCTCTTTGAAAAAGAAGGATAAACAACAACACCATCATCAAAAAACAATTTTGATAGGGCAAACATTTGGTAGTCATTTGAAGACTTAGTCCAGTCTCTTCAAGGTCTGAGTGAAGCCCTGAAAAGGAAGAGTGTGTTCTAACTTGGGGGGAGGGAGAATATTTCAATATTTCTGTCCATGTTATACTTTCTCAGTAAATATCCCTTTATAAAACTAATTGTTGTTAATTTATTAACCATCACTGGTTGGATGAGACTGGGAAGAGTTTAGGTGTTGATTAATACTGGGGAACACATAAGATTGGGGCTTCTAAATAAAATATTAGACAAAACTCACCACCTCACTAAGGTTATACTCAGAGAAGATATAGTCACTTGTGTTCCAGGAAACTGATTCTTTAGAAAGGGTAGGAAAATGAGTCCAGAGTCAATATATGACAAAAGAACAGGAGATTTGGACTCAGACCAACAAAAATTTATTCACGACTTATCTGTTCCAGGGCTTTGTGCTATGCTTGAGGAAATACAAAGTTTATATAAGATAAAATCCCTGCTGCTTTGGATCTTATCAGCCTGGGTTTGAGTTCCAGTTACTTGTCAGCCCTGAAACTTTGAACTAGTCATTTTAATTCCTCTAAATCTCAATTTCCCCATTTCTAAAATGGGAATAATTGACATCTACATAGATATCTAAGTTTTCATTTACATGTATCTTATTTGAGTCTCATGATATATATATATATATATGGGGCAATGGATAGAGAGCTAGATTTGAAGTCAGGGAGACGAGTTCAAATCATATCTCTGACAATAGTTGTGTGATCCTAGACAAGTCATTTACGCTTTATGGTCTCAATTTCTTCATCTGTCAAATTAGAGAAAGAAATAACAAACCACTCTAGCATCTTTGCCAATAAAACCTTAATCATAGTCATGAAAAATTGGATGTGACTAAAAAACAACTGAAAAATCAAAAATCCACCTTTTATGATGAAGACATTTTCCTGGTATCACAAAGATACCCATCTTACAGATGGGAAACTGAGGCTTGAGAGGTCAAGCAACTTGTGTGCAGTGATCAAGATAATAAATGTTTGGTGACAGGACTTGAATTCAGGTCTTCTTGACTTTAGGTTTAATCCACAATGCCTCTCAAAGATACATTGTCTATCTCACTGATATTTATACTATGTACCTAACTGAGCTATTGGTAGGAAAGCTCTTTGTCAACCTAAAAATTGCACATGACTAGGAGTTTTTATTTCTAGAGCCGAGGAAAAGACTGAATTGTTAGTTTCTAATGAAATAACATTAAACAATATCAAAAATATTAAATAATAAAACAAATAGCTGAAAATGGGAAGTTATATTTTTATAAAGGTTATCTGAGGACATCAATGCTTTAACATAAAGAAATTGAAAACGCTGGGCAAGATGGAAGGTAGAGTGAGAAAGGAGTAGATTCACAGAAGGGGGTACAAGACAGTGCCTCATGGCTTCTCCATGCTTGTTCTTTTTTGTTTTAGGTTTTTGCAAGGCAAACGGTGTTAAGTGGCTTGCCTAAGGCCACACAGCTAGGTAATTATTAAGTGTCTGAGACCAGATTTGAACCCAGATACTCCTGACTCCAAGGCCAGTGCTTTATCCACTATGCCATCTAGCTGCCCCCCCCCCCCCAATGCTTGTTCTTGGTGAAGAAGAGGAACCTTTGGATTTCTTATAATTTCTTAACACTGCTCCTCCACAGTCAGTCCACATAACTGATGCTGGGTGGGTGAGAAAACATCTGGGAGGGATTTCCTGAGCTCTGGGCGGAATTGTGAGCAGAATATAGGGCCTGCCAGCTTAGCCAGGAACACCCACCCTCTGCCATCTGCTCAGTTGCCTGAGGGACCTCATTGGCTTTTAGCTTCTTTGATGGATGCTCATGTTGGAAGCATTGCTCTGTTACTGCTGATCCTGGATCCCTCATGAAGCTTATCTGGGAGCACAAGATTCCTGGATTCTCTTTGCAGCCTCTTCTTATCCTTGCTGCTACTGCTGCTGAAGGAGCAATAGGGTGTTGTAGAAAGATTACAGAGGAACTGGGCTGAAATCTCACTTCTGTTCCTATGTGACTGTGGGCAAGTCATTTAACCTCTCTAGCCCTCAGTTACCTTATCTGTAGTTTGAGGGTTTTGGACTGATTGAATAATATCTCTTCTAGTTCTGAATCCTTTGCTCACCAAAGTCCTTTTTAGCTCTAAATCCTAAACTCCTACCAGCATATTAGAGTCAATGACATTGAGAATAATTTTAAGTGGGATTTGTTCTGTAATCCAATGTAACCCTTAGACTTAAGGAGATCTACAAATTTTGTATGTCGAATGAAGGAAAGAATTAATGTTTATGAAAATGAATGATTAAATTGTAAACTAGCTAAATCAGGTCTATGATGTGTAAATAAGAGCAAATCACACTTCATTTGAATAAACTGCATCTTTTTACAGTCTAAAAAAATAGTAAGCTAATGGTATAGCTTTTAGGTCTAACTCTTTGTCTCTCTAATGGTCAAACAGTAATCATTACCATAAGCAAACACTCAGCATGCCAGGAGTTCCCATGGCAGCCAATACACTTTTACCTGGAGGTCATAAGAGCCATGATAGATGAATTTTACATAGGATGAGAACATTGGGAAAAGAGGTGAGGAGAATTCATCTTGCTGAGCCACGAAGAAAGTAGGTGGCTAATTGGGGGTTAAAGAGAGGAAAGACATCGTATTGCAAGCACAAAGTTCAAATGTTGTCTTTCTGTAATCTCTAGGTAATGATCTGTTGGTTGCCTCAAGAATGTTTAGTCATCTGAATGCCCACTTCAGTGTTTACTGTTTGATCAGATAGGTGGAAAAGGGTTAGAGCCAAAAGAAATGTCATTAGCCTAAAAGTTTGCCATTAGATTTTTTTCCATAGACATAATCATTCTTTCAACAAACATTCGTTGACCTCTTGCAGTATACTCATCTAGGTTCTATGGTAGGAAAATGATTCAGAAGACCAGGTTTCTGCCCTTAATGTCTGGCTGAGGAGACAAATCACAGAACTACAGAATGATTATAAAAACCCACGTCAACAAATCTTTGCTAAAATAACTGTGTCTTATATCATCCAATGATGATAAGACTCGGGAAAGGAGTGATCAATCATTCACTGAGTTTCAATTATATACAAATAAGTGCAACATGCTTTAGGGAGTAGAATGGACACTTGAAATAGGTTCTGCTCCCCCCCCCCAGAAGATTTGGGGAGATAAGATGTATATTCATGACTGGAGTATCATGATGATCTAACTACCTGGTTTAGTCAATTACTGAGAGATTGAGGAATACACTCAATAAAAGATGGATTGATATGACATAGTAGAAAGAACATGGGTTCAAATACTGACTCTTCCTAGTTGTGTAACCTTAATTCCAATTTCCTTGTGCCTCAGTTTCCTTATCTGTAAAAAATGGAAAGGATTAGATCAGATGTCTGAGCTACGATTCAATGGGTGTATTGCTAAGGTAGTACAGTGGAACTGAAAGGTCTATACCTGGCATTTGGGTCATCTGGGGCCTAGCCCTGAATTTGTGTTTGACCTTAGGAAAATCTCTTCACTCCTATGTCCCTTCTCTAAAATGAATAGTCAGATTTATGTGGCTTCTATTATTCTATGACTCTATACATTGGCAATAAAATAATGACACATTTTTTCACAACAATTTTGTAAGGAAGGTAGTACAGATATTATTATCTCTGTTATGCGAATGAAGAAAAAGGTATAGAGAGGTTATATAACTCACCTATGGACACACACACACAGAGCAAGCAAGTACCTTTAGAATCATTTAGTTCATTCTCTTCATTTTACAGGTGAGGGAACTGAGGTCCAGAGATTTTAAATAATTTTTCCATAGGTCTATAGGTGATAAATAGCATAGTCAGGATTTGAACTCATGCACTTTGAATCTAGGTCTAGTGCCATTTTTAAGTCACTCTCAGAGCATTGTATCAAGTGAAAATATTTTAGGAGTACAGAGAAAAGAAAAGACAATGTATTGGAGGGGGATATTTCAGGGGCAGGGAGAACTTGATCTAGACCTCACAGAATGGATAGGATTATGACACAGCTAGATGATACAGTAGGCTATATTGCCTTACCTGGAGTCAGAAGAACCTGAGTTCAAATCCTGTTCTCAGACACTTAATATCTATATGAACCTGAGCAATTCACTTAAGTCCTATTAACATCTGTTCCTCCTTTGTAAAATAGGGACACCCTGGAGAAGAAAATGGCAAACTATCCCAGTATCCTTGCCAGGAAACTCCAAATGGGGTCACAAAGAGTTGGACGTGACTGAGACAACTGAACAGCAAATGATATCACAGATCCAGATTGTAATCCCATCCTTGAAAGCAGGTAAAGGCTAGTAAAGATTTTTTTTAGGTTTTTGCAAGGCAAATGGGGTTAAGTGGCTTGCCCAGGGCCACACAGCTAGGTAATTATTAAGTGTCTGAGGCTGGATTTGAACTCAGGTACTCCTGATTCGAGGGCTGGTGCTTTATCCACTGTGCCATCTTGTCACCGCCCCCCCCCGGTAAAGATTTATTAAAGGAGAAAATGTCATGATGGAAGCAATATATTAGAAAAATTATTCTGTCCTTGGTTTGAAGGATGGTTCATAGGAGCAAAAACTAGAGCCAGATGTCAGAGTGAACCAAGGTTAGGTGATTTGTAATATATTTGAAAGGAAGTTTCAACAGATATGGGAGACAGGAAGAAGATGAAGAAAAGAATTTTCTAAAGTTTTAAACCTAGGTAACTAAGAAAATGATAATTCTTCTATGAAAATAGGGAAATCAGGAGGGGCTTTAGGGTAATGAATTTCAATTTGGGCATAATCAATTTGAAGTCATTGAGCAGTTGAAAATGTAGGAGTGGAGCTTACTTTAGAGATACCAGGAGTGGAAAAATGAATGTCTATCATCTGATAGCTGATTGTTTAAGTTGTGGGAATGATTGAAATTTTCTAGGAATATATCAAAAACTGAAAATCATTAAGAGCCAAGGATACCTACATACCCCAAGAAAATCAATGACAAAAATAAAGTCAAATAATATATACTCCCGGCAGCTAGGTGGCACAGTAGATAGAATAGGCCCAGAGTCAGGAATACCTGAGTTCAGTTCTGGCCTTCCTTACACCCTCACTAGCTATGTGACCCTGGACAAGTAACTAAATTTTGTTTGCCTCAGTTTCCTCAATTGTAAAATGAGCTGGAAAAGGAAATGGCAAACCACTCCAGTATTGTTGCCAAGAAACTCCCAAATGGTTCACAAAGAGTCAGTTGTGACAAACAACTGAAAAAAAATATTTATAAAATATATCATAAAATAATAAAATATACACAAATATTTATAGTAGCACTTTTTTGTGAGATCAAAGAACCAGAAGCAAAGTAGATGCTCATATTAGATTATTATTGTGCTTTAGGAAACATTGAATATGATGAATATAAAGAAGCATGGGAAGATTTGTATGAACAGATGAAGTGCAAAATAAGCAAAAAATCTATATAATAGCTATATAATTTTAGATGGGTACAATAACAATGACCACAACAATAACAAATAATGACAAAGTGAATGCTACAAAATTATAATGATCAAGTTTGACCCTAGGGAGGGATATGAAAAGATACATCCTCCACTGCTTCATATACTCTGTAGAGGTAGGAGACCATCACAATTTTTGAACATACTGATTAATTTTTCTAATTTCATTTTTATTTCTTCTTTTTTATTTTTTATTATAAGAGATGACTCTCTGGGAGCGGGCAAGGAAGGAAAGATTGTACAATGAAAGTGATGCAAAAATAAAAGTCCCCAATAAAATGTTATATTTTAAAAAGGAGCCAGAAAAGAAGCTTTGACAAACACATTTCAATAGTAGGAGTGAAGAGATAGTAATCAATTTTAAAATAAGTCAGAAAAGTAGGAATTATATCCACTTCTAATTTCCATGAGAGAAATTTGTAAGCATAAGAGTGGAAAAGAAAAGGACTTGTACTGAGTGAGAAGGAAAAAGAAATTATGCAGACCTTTAGAAAATGTGACTAGTGACTAGGTCCAAAACTGAATGTGGGGAGGCAAAATTTAGGAGGAACTGAGAGAAATTTGGGAGAGAAAATTCTCTAAGTCTAGTTACCAAGCCAAATTCTACTTCTAGGCTGAATGAGTTGCAGGATTAAGGATTTCTAAAGAAGGATATAAGGGGTGGCTAGGTAGTGCAGTGGATAAAGCCCTGGCCCTTGGAGTCAGGAGTACCTGGGTTCAATTCTGGTCTTGGACACTTAATAATTACCTAGCTGTGTGGCCTTGGGCAAGCCACTTAACCCCATTTGCCTTGCAAAAAAAAACCTAATAAAAAAAGGATAGAAAATGATTAAGGTTGACGCAGGAAGATTAAGAGTAGGAAACAGGAGATATTTGGCAAGGCAAGTCACAGTAAATAAGAAAAGGTAAGTGATACAATTTTGGAGGGCTAATTGTTGAAATTAGTAAAAAAAATAGAAGAGTAGGTATGGGGCATGTGTGATAGGGAGGTTTGGAAAGGAAATTGGGAAGACTTTTTAAATTAATAAGAGGTATTAACTGACTAAAAAGTTTATATGAGAGCTTAAAGTGGGGGTATAAACACCTAGAAGCAGTTAAAAGAAACACCAAACTGAAAATTTCAACCAATATGGAAAATAGAGGAAACTATAGTGACTTGCACCTAGTGAGACAATGTTTGAATTTCTGCCACAGTCAAAAAACTGTTTATTACCTGTGTTCTAAGTGTAGACTTACCTCTTCCCTAAAGGAGAAAATAAGTGGTTTAAGGATGATTGAGAGTGCCTAAAGGAAAGAAGTGAGGCTTCAATGAGGGAACAAAAGGGATCTGAAATGAAGGAGAGACTTGACTATTGTCAGAATGTAGTTTAATGAAAGAGAGTTACACAGAGAAGAGAGAGGGAAGAAAATGGACAACTTTACTCATAAAACATTTTTTAGGTAACTGCTTTGTGTCAGACCTCGTGTTAAGTGCTAGAGATACAAAGAAAGGCACGAGTTTCTATTCTCATTCTAATGAAGGACATGACATATAAACAGTTACAATCAAGCAAGCCATATGCAGGTTAAAATTGGAAATATCAAGAAAGGGAAGACACAAGAAGTAAGGTAGATTGGGAACAGCCTCCTAGAGAAAATAGAATCTTCCTGAAGAGGAAAAACCTAGATCCACTGAGGAGAAAATGTCTCTTGTCCTCAACACATTATAATGAATAGAAAGTTTGACTTGGAATCAAGAAGATCTGGGTTCAAATTCTACCTCAGATACTTATTGCATGATGCTGGGAAATTCAACTTCTTAGTTTCTGTTTCCTCATCTGTAAAATGCAAGAAGTGAACTAATTGACTTCTGCGTCCATGATTCTATGCATTAGGAGTGTCCCAGAAGCAAGTATGTAGACATCATTCAATAAAGATAAGGGGAAGAGTGGAGCATTAGTGATTAATGATTCTCTTGCTCAGGGAACCTAAGGCAACCATTTGTAGATCTGGTAGCAACAACTGAGAGATCTGTTAACTGCCGGAAGAATGTATTTAACACTTAACAGAAAGACTTCTAAGACTTATAAACTATAAACTTATAAACATAAAAACTACTCCTTACTCCCACTGATTCATGAAGGCTATGATAATTATAATATCCAAAGAAATCTAAAAAAGGGGCAGCTGAGTGCCTAGCTATGTGACCTTGGTCAAATCACTCAAACCCCACTGCCATAAATGAAAAAAATTTTAAAGTATTGCAAAAGATTATGAAATCTTGTCCACAAAACTTAATACCATAGCAGCATAGGTTGTTTTCCTTATTTTTGTCTATTGAAGGCAAGGGATGCCAAAGAGAAGAACTGATTGAGAAGGGAACAGTTAGTGAGCTAAAAAAGTGATGAGAATGGGATTTAGACTTCTGAACCATAGTTAAAAACACAGTTATGAAAGGCTAGGATTTCTGCCCCACCCTGCCCCAGGAATTGATGATTATTTCATTACTGACAATCTCTTGGTTCTTGAGAAGATAGACATTGGGGACCAAAGGTTGGTGAGAATATATTTGCCAGGTATCTTATAAATCCAATTGTAGGGCTTTAAGTCAAAAGGGCTTTAAGTTAATAGAACATCCTGACTAGGTTATAACATTTGACCAATCCCTGTATGAAAGGGAACTAGCTATGTAATATTTTGCCACAAAGCTATGATAAAACAGTACTCTATGCCAACATGAAACTAATGGAAGAACAGTGGTATTCCAGGGGTCAATCCAACAGGCAATTACATCACACTTACTGCCACACTTAGACTCATTCAATAGGCTCCATATGATGAAACCTGCATTTCATGAAGATACAAATATAAATAGGGAAAATTGGGTTCAATGAAGGGAAGTAGCCAATGAGAAATGCAATAATGCATCAAATAAACATCAAATGTGCAAAATAATGCATCAAAAAAGCAATAAAAAAGAAAAACAAAAGAGAATCCAAAGTAAACAAAAATGAAAATAAATCAAATTGAAAACCAAAGAGAAAAAATAAAATTAAAGAAAGCACAAGTATACTTTTAAATGAAAGCACAATTGTGTATCAAAAATTATTAAATTCAACACTCAATTCCTCTCAACAGCAGCAACTTTAAAGCTAAAATCAAAGCAAAAAAGAAAATGCAATAATATATAAGCAGAAAATATAAAAATAAAAAATCTAACAATTTAATAGTAAGAATATCTCTAGTTCCTGCATCACCAAAGCTGTAAAATCTTGGTCCAAAGCAGCAGGAAAAGTTTTCAAACTCCAAAAGCAAAGGGGAAAAATCCAAATTTGAAAAAGAATCCTCAGATAAACTTCCATTTTAACACTTTCTAATAGTGAGTTTCCATGTTTTTAAGAATGTGGAATGTGAGAGGTAGATATTGGTGAGCAGGTGAACTAGAGGGAATACCTTCTTAGTTGGGGAATACTTTCATTTTTGGGCAATACTACTCATTCTCAACTCATCACTTCCAGAGTGACTGCCTGTAATCAGGATCCTCAGCTCCAGTCTTTAGAGGGATTGGTTTCTTTCAAACCAGTCTAGGAAGAATAAAAAGACTAAAGGTGCTTGGATTAATTATCTCCGGAGGAATAAACTCTAACCTTGTTCCCCCTCAGGGGCTACTAGAGACCCAGGTGTACCTAAATATCTTACCAGACTTGTTTGAACTATCTCTCCACTTATGGGAAGCTATAAAATCTAAATCAATAGCTAGCATCCATGTAGCCTAATGTTTCCAAGCTTTTTTATATGTTATCTCATTTGAATCTCACAACTCTGAGAATTATTATCCCCATTTTACAGATGAAGAAACTGAAGCAGAGAGAGAGGCTAAATGACTTGCCCATGGTAGTATAGTTAGGTTGTATCTATAGCAGAATTTGAACTCAGACTGTTAACCTAGAACTGCACTTTGGTGTACCTCCCCCAAATTTTGCTATATGATGCATTCCAATTTTAATAGATAGTTAAGTAACACAATAGATAGACCAATAAGACCAGAGTCAAGAAGACTTGAGCTCAAATTCTGCCTCAAATACTTACTAGCTGTGTGACCTTGGGCAAATCACATAGCCTGTTCCCAATTACAAAATGAAGATAATAACAGAATCTATCTTGTAGAGTTATTATGAAAATCAAATGAATGTGATTAGCATAGTGCCTGCAAATACTTATTCCCTTTAACCCCTAGAACACACACAATGAAGATCCCTTTCTCCTCTTACCTTGACACCTATTCACCTCTTTCTCAGATGCATTTAACCTGCAAGGACACATACAGATAAGTTCAGTAATGAATAACTACAAAGTATTAGAGAAAGTAGTATTTTTAAAGTAGGTGGTGAAACAGAGTCTGTTACCAATTAAGGACTGGTGAAGCAGATTTTCCTCTACTTAGGGTGTGAGAGCATGGGAACAGAGAGAAGACAGAGGCAGAGGATGGATTGGAGGTTCTATCTCAACAGCACAAAGCTACCATACTATGGGTCAAGATCTCAGCATCCTCTGGGTCTGGCTTACATTCACTTCCAATCAGAATCTGGACATCAAAGTAGAAACTTTTCCCTTCCTCAGTCCTTTCCCCTATAATGTTGTGACTAAAACTGGTTGTAGAAGCTTTGGGTGTGGGTTGGCAGCTTCTGCCTCCTCACCCAATCCCCTTTGTTTTTTTTCCGTCACACCCAATCCCCTTGTTTTTTGTTTTTTTTTGTCACACCAGGCTCTGTTGATGAAGTGTTGATGAAGATCTTCAGCAAACTCCCTCACTTCTCCCTCTCCTGAGATTTCTATCCAACCCTTCTCCCAGGAACAGGAGAAGGACCTGTCACTGAGGACAGTCTCATGGCTCCCAGGGTTTTCAGAAGACAGACACTGAGGAACTTTTATCTGCCAAAAGACACTGATCTTCAAACTTTGTGAGGATCAATGGAAAAAACTAGGAGTGTCTGGCCTGGAGGACAGAAGACCAGATCAGAGGGGACATGATAACTGACTTTCAAATATATGAAAGCTGTCATGTAAAATAGTAATCAGACTTCTTCCTTTTGGCCCCAGGAGGCAGGACTAGAAGCCATGGGTAGAAATTGTAAAGAGGAATGTTTAGGCATGATTTCAGGAAAAATATGTGCTAATTATTAGAGCCCAGAATTGTACAAGTCTAATGTTGATTTCCTATGACAGCCTTCACATACTTGAAGACAGTTATCACGTCCCCTCTGAGTCTTTTCTACTCAAGGCTAAACACTCTCAATTTCGCCTATTGATTCTTCAATAGCAAAACATTCAAGTTCATTGTCTTCTGGCAGATATAAATCCCCCAATGTCTATCAACTCAAGAGTCATTAGACTGTCATCAATGAGATAAACTTCTATTCCTGAAGGGAGAAGAGGACAGAAATCTTAAATCTCTTCAAAAATGGAATGAGTTGCCAATAATTAATTATAACTATTATTTGTATAGCACTTTAAAACTGGCAGAGTACTCATTTATTCTCATAATTATGATCCCTGGGAAGTTGATGCTATTATTACCTACTCCCCACTTTATAGAGGAAAAAACTGAGGCAGATAGAGTTTAAATGACTTGGCTGGGTCTCTGGCCTTGGACATTTATGAGCTCTATGATCCTGGACTAAGGATCATTACCATCCTTTGCCTCAGTTTCCTCATCTCTAAAATGAGTTGAGAAGGACATAGTATCTTTGCCAAGAAAATCCAAAATGTGATCATGAAGAGTCAGAATGCCTGAAAACAATTGAACAACAAAAAAATAATGACTCTCAAGTAGACCCCACCTTTGATTCTTCATGTTAGTGTGGAGACAATCTAGGTTTCTTTATGACTAAGCAAATCTGATCATAGGGAATAATTTGGTTTCCTAGTTTCCTGTAAAAATCAGCTTGAATTTGACCTTCTTCAGGTGATATTTCCCAGTCCTTCCCTTCTCCTTCCACTTCTAGTGCCTTGCTTCCCTGAGCTGAACATCCATCTCCTCCAAGAATTCTTAACCCTTCTTGTGTCACAGACCTCTTTGGCAGTCTATGAAAGTCTATGAACCTTTTCTGAAACAATATTTTTAATTGCATAAACTAAAATAGGATTACAAAGTAAGTCAATTGAATTATATTGAATAAATATATTCAATTACATACATATAATATCAATTAATCAACAAATACTTATTAAGCATATACTATATACTTAGTACTCTTGTGCTAAGCATTGGAGATACAAAAAAAAGACAGTCCCAAGGAGTGGCTAGGTGGTACAGTGGATAGAACACCGGCCAGAGCACCAGCCTTGGAGTCAGGAGTACCTGGGTTCAAATCTGGCCTCAGACACTTAATAATTACCTAGCTGTGTGGAGTTGGGCAAGCCACTTAACCCCATTGCCTTGCAAAAACCTAAAAAAAAAAAAGAGTCCCTGCCCTCAAGCAACTTACAATCTGATAGGGGAGACAACATGCAAACAAATCTATACAAAGCAAACATACACACACACACACACACACACACACACACACACACACACACACATATATATATATATATATATATATATATATATATATATATATATATAGTATAATTAACAGAAGGGAGGCTCTGGAATTAAGAGAGATTGTGAAGGCTTCCTATAGAAGTTGAGATTTTTTTGTTGGGACTTAAAGGAAGCCAGGAAGGTCAGTGGGACAGTTAGGTGGCACAGTGGATAGAGCACTGTGCCTGGAGTCAGGAAGACTCATTTTACTAACTGTGCAGTCCTGGGCAAGCCACATACCCCTGTTTGCCTCAACTTCCTTTTTTGTAAAAGGAACTGGAGAAGGAAATGGCAAACCATTCCCGTATTGCTGCCAAGAAAACCCCAGATGGAATCACAAAGAGTCAAACATAACTGAACAACAAAGGAAGTCAAGAGTTGTAGCAAAGGAGAAAAAGTGTGGGGGATACCCAGAGAAAATGCTTAGAACAGAGAGATGGGGTGTTTATATATTAATATAACAATATATTAATATAGTCACAAATTAATATATAATATTTTAATACTTTAATTTTAAATAATTAATTAAATTTCATTTATTTTTAATTAATTTAATTAATATTTTAACATACAGTTATGAAAATATTTTTCAACCTAGTCTCAAGCTTAAGAATCCTTAAATTCTTTTCTATATGCATCTTGTATATATATAGTTATTACCTATTGCCCCCCCATTAGAATGAACTTCTTGTGAATAGGAGCTGTATTTTTTTCTTTTTTTAGGGAAAGTCCCTAGCAGTTAACACAATGCAGCATATAATAAATACTACATAAATACATTGTGACTGACTGGATAGCCATTGAGAAACCCCCTCAAACCTCAATGGACAATATATACATGAAGGATGGAATGGGTTTTTCACCTCACCACACAAACTGCACAAGTTGCTAAGGATTCAAAACTGAACCTGAATAAATATAAACAGCATAAAGCACCCAACTACTTCCCAACATTCATTTTACTCCTCCTGAAAGGTCAAGTCCCTTGATAGCATTACTGAGCAAATGCTACCCATTCATCCTCTGAACTGTCTGAGTACTTTCTGAATAATTCACAGCAATTATCATGAAGGGTTGGCAAGTTCCAGATCTCCTGGCAATCTATGCCATAGGTTTAGTCCTTTCCTTAAAAGACCTTCTCTAGAGGAACTACAAGAGGACATAGATAAGAATCACACAAAATGAGAAGTCACGGTTGAGATGCTGCCTATACCTGGAGGGAATACCCACAGCAATGAGATTACAGTTTTCTGCTAAATTAACAGCTCCTTAAATCTCAACCCTTAAGTTCCTCACTTAACTGGTAAGGTTTATTTAAGAGTTTGAAGTGGGAATCACTTTATTTAAAACTGGAAGGGACCTAGGAGATTTTCTAATGATCCTAGGATCTTTAATCTAGTGTTTGTGAATTTAATTTTTAAAAAAATGTATTTTGATAGCTGTTTCTCAAAAATAATTGATGCCCTTTACAATTCTATGTATTTTATTTTATGGAGAGCTACTGGGGGCGGTGAGAGAAGGGTTGAGGGATGTGAGAGCTGGGTTACAAAGCACAATAGCACCTGTATTTGTCTGTCTTTGCCTGCCAAGATAGCCCTCTTTGTCCCTGCATGGCCTCTGTTCTGAACCTTTCTTCTAAAAGGTGTAACAAAGAATGGAGAACTCCTTGGCTCTGATCTATGGGGAGATTGTGGTCCCTTTTCAAAGTCTTTTATTTCTGAATTTTAGTTTCACAGCTCAGGGAGATTGTAGATATGGAATATTCCCCTGAGTGAGAAGGCTGTAAAAAGGTATCAGTAAAATCCAGTAAGTGGAATTTCTAACCAATAAATAGGAAAATCAACATTTTTATTTAAAGGGGCTGTTCTAGTCTTGAGCAGAAATTAAGATATTAATTAACTCGGGGGGGGGGAGGCAGTTAGTCATCAATGGGATGATGAGATCTACATCCCCCTTATCTGGTTTGTTGTGTGATCCTCCAGTCCTGTGGTTTTGCCTTTCTGGGCTTGGATCTCCAGACCAGGGAGTGATATAGAATGACCTCAAAAGAGACCAGAGGAAATTATTTGGGATTCTGGAACAGAAGTAACCTGGGAAAACAGATCATAGTTAAACAGTGTTGACTATGGACACTAATGAATTTGGACAATACATATATGTCTCTTTGCCCCCCTCCTTTGCTATCTCATCCTTTTTCCTCCAGTTACTTCCTTTACCACCACTCACCCCTTTCCCTCTTCCTACCACTAACACCTTCCCTTTCTTTGCTCCCTTCCTCCTTTATATTTTTCCCTATATTCTTCCACTTTTCTATCTCTTTACCCTCCTCTGCCCTCTCTCTTCTCACCTACTACTTCCTCTTTCTTTCCCTCTTCCCATATGTATCATTTCATTTTTTCTTGGAATCCTTTCTCACCTTTGACTATTCTCTGCTGCTTTCAACTCAAGACCCCACCAACAGTGATTTCTCCATTTTTGGTCTGACAGCACTAATCTTGGTCCCATTTAACCAAATAATATTAATGAGCATTTTAAAAAGGGATTATTTACTTCAAAAGACAAATAATATTTCCTCTAGTATGTCAAGAGAATCATCATTACATACCACCTTAATATGTGAGGGGAAGTAGGCTCACTCTTAGCACAATTCCTACTTAACCTTAGTCCTACCAAGTTAAATTCCATTATTACTGAATGAGTCCTTGTCTCATTTACTACTGGCTGGGATTGCTAGGGTCACTTATTTATCACCCAGTCTCAGCTGCAAACCTGATCTCTGGAATGCCAGGATACCAAGGTTCACCTCAAATCTTTCAAATTCTCAAGTTTGAAGGCTTCATCTTTTCATGCAAAATAGAAAAGAACAAATAATGAGCATTTCTTGGAGCCATATGCTCTCAAAGGGGAAATAGCACCAGGGTCTCTCCCCCTACGGTATGGTCTCTTACCAGATGCTGTGAGCAAAGCAGTCACTTAGAGTCACTCTTAAGAGTTCAGCGAAAATAAAAACTATCCAAAAGACTAGGCCTAGGCTGATGCTGAAAGACCTTTTTGAATGCCTTCATAGACAATCAAAGAGTTTCTTTTATATATGTATGTGTGTTTTGAAGCTTTTTGTTTTTTAAAATTTTTAATAGTATTTTATTTTTTCCTTAATTACATATCATGAAAATTTTGGCATTCATTTTTAGGGACAAAATAAGTTTATTTTCATTTTTAGTAGAAGCTAGAGAGAGAGAGAGAGAGAGAGAGAGAGAGAGAGAGAGAGAGAGAGAGATTGATTAGCAGCAGCAGCAGCAGCAACCACCATGAGGAATAAATAGTAAGAAAGGATATAGGGACATGAAAGTTTATTTGGGGGGAATCACAATTCTCAAGAGTGGGATGACCAGAAAGGACAATGATCAATGTTGAAAAGGATGTGGGAAATCTGGGACACTAATACATTATTGGTGGAGCTGTGAACTCATCCAACCTTTCTGGAGAGCAATTTGGAATTATACACAAAAGGCAACAAAAATGTTCATACCCTTTGATCCAGCAATACCATTACTGGGGCTATACCCTGAAGAGAGTATTAAAAGGGGTAAAAACATCACATGTACAAAAATATTCATAGCAGCTCTGTTTGTGGTGGCAAAGAATTGGAAATTGAATGAATGTCCATCAATTGAGGAATGGCTTAATAAACTGTGGTACATGTATGTCATGGAACACTATTGTACTATTAGAAACCAGAAGGGATGGGAATTCAGGGAATCCTGGAAGAATTTTCATGAACTGATGCTTAGTGAGATGAGCAGAACCAGAAGAATATTGTACACCCTAACAGCAACATGGGGGTGATGATCAACCTTAATGGACTTGCTCATACCAACAGAGCAACAATCAGGCACGATTTTGGGGTATTTGTGACAGAGAATGCCATCTGTATTCTGAGAAAGAATTATGGAGTTTGAACAAAGACCAAAGACTATTACCTATAATTTTAAAAAGTTATCTTATTATGTAATTCTGCTATATCTCATACTTTATGTTTCTTCCTTAAGGATATGATTTCTCTCTCATCATGTTCAATTTAGATCAAGGCACACCATGGAAACAATGTAAAGACTAAGAGACTAACTTCTGTGGGGGGTGGGGGAGGGAAGCAAGATTGGGAGAAAATTGTAAAATTCAAAATAAATAAAATCTTTCAAAAAAATAAAAATAGCCATAGATAATGGACTTAAATAAATTTGTAGGGCTTTAAATTTCTCTAAAAAAGGAGTGGGCTGGCCTCCGAAAGTAAAGCAAGACCTTAGCATTCATTTTTTAATTTAAAAATTTTTTTAGTTTATTTTTAATAGTATTTTATTTTTTCAATTATATATACATATATATATATATATATAAACATTATTTTTTACAAAATTTTGAGTTTCAGGTTCTTCTTCTTCTTCCCTTTCTTCCCTCCCCTTTTCCTAAAATGGTGAGTAATTTGATATGTTTTATATGGAGATGTATAAACTTTTTTTAAAAATTATTCATTTATTTTTTTCCAAATACATTTTCTGAAATCACAATAATATTCCATTACATTCATATTCCCAACTTGTTCATCCGTTACCCAATTGTTAGACATCCACTCAATGAAAAAAATGCTATAAGTATTTTTGCACATGAAGACTTTTTCCTTCATTTTTATATTCTCTTTGGGATATAGGCCAGTAGTGGTATTGCTGGATCAAAGGTGATACAGCACTCTTTTTTGCCCTAAAGAACCTCATTTTTACCCTGTAGTTAGCATGAGGTCAAAACCAAGGTGCATTTCTAGATCCAGTGACAGAATTTATATATGTGTGTGTGTGTGTGTGTGTGTGTGTGTGTGTGTGTGTGTGTGTGTATGTATATATATACACACAAATATATTTGTGTATATGCATATATACACATGCTTACACACACACATACACACACACACACATCTATATATGCTCTGGTGTCACCATACTATCTTATATTGAGGCTCTCTTAGAAGCAAGTTTTTTAGTGTCTCCTCATGGAGAAGTGTTGTCCAAAGCATTCTACCTCTACAGGGGATTCCCCTTACACTAATAAAAATCTAACATTTACTTAGTGCCATATGTATGCTTCTACATGTTTCAGTAAATAGAGCACTGGGCCTGGAGTTAAGAAGACCTGAGTTCTAACCTTTCCTCAGATGCTTCCTAACTATGTGACTCTGGGCAAGTCATGTAACAATGTAACTGGGCAAGTCTGTTTGCCTCAGTTTTCTCAATCATAAAATGGAGATCATAAGAGCCCTTATCTTGCAGTGTCAAATGAGATAAGATTTATAAAGAAGTACTTAGTACTTTGACAAAGGGGATGCTACATAAATGCTTATTCCTTCCCTCATTTGATTTTAACACCCTATGAAGCAAATATAATTATTACCCCCATATTCCAGATGAGGAAACTGAGGCAGAGGCTAAACAAAATTCCAGAATCATAAATTTAGCAAGATTTGTACTCAGGTCTTCCTGCCTCCAAGTCAGATCTTCTATCTACTATGCCATGAATTGAAAAAATCAAATAAAAAATCCTGAAGGCCTGAAATATACACACATGTTCATCCATAATGCATATGCTTAAATATAATACCATGCATGAATGTGTGTGAACGATGATCATACACAACACACACATGCTCATGCACGATTCATGACATGTTTTCCACTACACATGCATAGGCATGTAAATGCTCATGCTCACACACATGCACAAATATACATATGCAAGAAAGCATCAAGAGAGTTCAGAGTACTCACAAATAGTTTCAGTTTCTTAAGTGACAGAGAAGGAAGAAGAGGATGAGGATGAGAGAGCAAACTGTCAGAAAGAGTTGTTGGTATCCAGAAAGAACCATAGGCACTAAGGGAACAGGATAAGTCAGGTAGTAAACCAGAGCCCCAAATCCAGCTGTAAGGAAAGCATCCATGCCCAGAGGATGCACCTAATAAATATTGATTTAATTGAATTGACCCTCCTACTGAGCCAGTTTCCTGTCAGTAAGAACTTAATCTGAGCAAGACCAAGGTTAACCAACAAGCATTTATTAACTAGCCCGAAGGCTTGCAGGTGACCAGACAGTGAGTGCTAGTTGGAGGCAGAGTACACACCATTTCCCAACAGCTATTTTCCTGACATAATGCATTATTAGTATGTGATTTACTTCACAAAAATTCAAATTTTCTAAAAACCAAACTCTGCTTTTCAGGAGCACACGTACGAGATCCAATTTTACTTCATTTTCTTCATGTTTGAATTGATATTCAGAATTTTAGATTTTTAAATGTTTGAGTGGACATACACAGGATATCAGTATGGCTAAAAAAGTTCAAAGGATCAAAGGATTAGAGTAAAATAGTTAGAGGTCTAATTCAATTAATCCAACCCTTCATTTTCCAGGAAAAGAAATGGAAGCCTAGATAGGTTTGGTGATTTTTCTAAGGTCACACAGAACATCTGAGTCAGGATTTGAACACATGTCTTTTGTCTCCAACATCAGTATCTTTTCCATTATATTACACCACCTCCCAAACACATTTCTCGACTGTGAACAAAACTAATTATTTCTCTCTGCATCCAACGAATGGACCATTTGCTTCAGCCACCCATGTTGTTCAATCATTGCATTTGTGTTGACTCTTCATGACCCCATTAGGGTTTGCCTGGCAAAGATATTGGAGTGATTTATCTATGTCTTTCTCCAGCTCATTTTACAGACAAGGAAACTGAGTCAGACAAACAAGGTAAAGTGACTTGTCCAAGGTCACACAGCTAGTAAGTATCAGTCACCCATAGATACAGTAAAGTTCAGGATCACTGCAGAAATTCTGAGGAAAAAATAAACTCCCTTGCTAACCTGAAGATGATACTCAAAGCTTCTCTGAAATCCAAGGCTAGGTGGTATTTAAGAAGGTCTGCCTCAAAGAAAGGGCTATTTGTAAGCAGGGAATGGGATCCAGATAAATTCAGCACCCTGTCTTTCCAGGGTAGAATTCATCTGTTCTCTTCAACAAGAGGGTTCACCTTGGCACACTGCCTAATGTTGAGCCAGTTAGAATTTTCACTGTGCAGCAACATTCTACCAGGGGCAAAAAGGAATACATCTCTTTCTATATGAGCTTATTTTTTCATAGACATCTCTCTCTCTCTTACTTTCTGTAATATTATGTATATATTCATGAGGATTTAGAAATATTCACAATGTGTCCCAAATTCTCTTTAAAGGGTCTTAACATTTCCCCTCTTTTCCCTTGGGAATAATATGATCCCCAAATAGAATTTGAATTTATATTACTGGAGCAGACATTTCAAGTATACTGGAAGGCCAGTCACTGGGGAAAAAAAATCACAAGTATAAAACGGTGACTGGGGTTGTCACCAGAATATTTTAGTCTTACCAGATATGCTCTTTGAAAAATTCAGGAGAAACTTCCCATCCTTCTGAATCCTTCATTCTTCTGAGTCCTATTCCTTACTTCACCCTTTCCATCTCCCCCTCTACTCCCCAAAAACATTTATGGAGAATATAAAAGAAGGTTTAAATTAACCCTTTAAATACCTCTATTAATCTCCAAATCAGAGCATGGATTGGAATGGGAGTGGTGAAGGGAAAGACTAAACAATAGATGAAAATATCCTCAGCCCTTTTAATATCATAGAGAGACAGACAGATAGATAGATAGATAGATAGATAGATAGATAGATAGATAGATAGATTTATGCATTCATGACTACATGCAGGCATATATAATATATACACACATTATTATTCTTCATTCTTTTAAAAATTTTATTTTATTTTTCAATACATGCAAAGATAGTTTTCAATTATTAATCTTTTTTTGTAATCTTTTGAGTTCCACATTTTTCTACCTCCTTCCCTTGTTTCCCCATAACTATGAGTAATCTTATATAGGTTAGGCATGTACAATCATGTTTAACATAATTCCATATTAATCATATTGTGAACTAAAGGGAAGAAGTTTTAAAAAGTGAAAATAGTATGCTTTGATCTGCATTCAGACTCCATATTTTTTTCTCTGGATACTGATGTCATTTTCCATCACTAAACTTTTAGAATTGTCCTTGGTCACATATACAAAAATATTTATTGCAGTTCTTTTTTAAAGGCAAAGATCTGGAAAATGAGGGGATGTCCATCAATTAAGAAATGACCAAATAGATTATGGTATATGAATGTGATGGGGTTCTGCAAGAAATCAGGAGCAGGTGAACTTCAGAAAGCCTGGAAAGACTTACATGCACTTATGTTGAGTGAAGTAAGCAGAACCGGGAGAACGTTTGGTAGTTCAGTGACCTTCATTCTCAAAGAGAATCAAAACTGGCATCACCATGTTAGAGTCAAGTTATGCAATGTGTCCAGCTTTGACTGAACAAACCAATACAAGCTTGGAAAGCTCTACAACAGGATGGGCACAAATAATCTATGTGAACATTTGGGGTGAAATCCCCAAGTTTGTGCATCTTGCATTTCTATTGAGCTACTTCTTGCTTTGCTCATGAAGCACAGTGCTTTCTCTGAACAGGTCATGATATACTGAATAGTCCTGTGCCAGAGTCTCCCATTTCACACAGTCATTTCTAAAGATATATCCATAGATCTTGGCATTCTCTGAGTTCTACTTCCCCTCTTCTGGGGCTTCTCTGGTCACCCTTTCTGGCAATTCCATAGTTTCTCTTATACCTGTAGCTCACTGGTCATAATGGTGGAATTAGAATAGTCCTTGGTCCCCCATTGCTATCATCATAATCTCCCTTTTCTGCCATCTCTCAGCAACGTCTTCCCCTCTAAGGTCCATGCTATCCAAATTTATCATTCAATCTAGATCCTGGTGACAATTATATATTGATCATCTAGGCCATTCTCCCTTCTTTTTCAATCCAGTTTCTGGCTCACCATTGTTCTCTATCTCTTAACTCTTGCCCTTAATACTAAAAAAGTTCAACAACATATTGCTGTTCTCTCAAATACTCTAATTTTCCAGTTTCTCAATCTCTTCAGTTCCCATTATTCTCCACATCTCTTTCCATCTCCCACGAATGTTCCACCTCCATGTTCATGAATTCTGAAATTCTTTTATTTGATCATTAGCATCCTCCAGGGCAGTTATGTGGCACAGTGGATAAGAGCACACACCCTGGAATCAAGATGACCTGAGTTCAAAGTTGACTGTGTAACCCTAGACAAGTCACTCTACCCTATTTGCCTCAGGTTCTCATCTGTAAAAATGAGCTGAAGATCTTTTTGTAATGGCAAAGAAATGATGATCATAAATGGGGGAATGGGTGAACAAGTCATGATATATGAATGTGATGAAGTACTATTATTCTGTAACAAATCATGAGTGACCAGACTTCAGAAAAACCTGGAAAGATTTGCATGAACTGATGCTGAGTGAAGTGAGCAGAACCAGGAGAACAATGTGTGCATTAATAGCAATATTGTGAGATGATGAAGTATGTAGTGATCAAGAAAAATTCTGAGAGACCTGTTAGGAAAAATGCCATCCACTTCCAGAGGAAAAAACCATGGAATCTGAATGTAGAGCAAAGCATACTATTTTCACTTTTTAAAATTTCTTTTATATGTTTTCTTTCATTCTCATGTTTTTTCCCTTAGTTGTAATTCTTCTTTAACATAAATAATATGGAAATACATTAAACATGATTGTACATGGACAACCTATATCAGATTGTTTGTTATAATGGAGACGGGGGAAGGAAGGGAGGGTGGTAGAAAAGTGTGGAATGCAAAAGTTTGCAAAAGGATGAATGTTTGAAAGCTACAAAGCTTTATATGTAAGTGGAAAAATTTAATTTAATTTAAAAAAGTGATCTGTAGAAGGAAATGGAAAACCACTTCAATATCTTTACCAGGAAAACCTCAAAAGGGTCATGAAGAGTTAGAAACTGAAAAACAACTAAGCAACAACAAAGCATCCTCCCTAGTACCTATAATCTCCATATCCCTTAATACTTTCCCAAGTCATTCCTCTGAGCTGACCACATTCTCCTCCTTTCCCAAACTTGACTTCCCAAACCTACACTATTCTCTCTTCTCAAAGTCTTCACTCCTTAACATATCCCTACTGCCAATCATCCTTGTCAACTCCCAATCCTGGATTACTCCTAGTATTTGAATCTTTCATCCTTTTTCATTAAAAGAGAAAGTCAAGAAACTAAATATTGAATCTATTGCAAATTAATGTTATTAAATCTCAATTCTCCCTTCAGGGCAAAAAAGTGACCCTTCTCCTTTCTAATTGATTCTTTATCTCATTCACCACAGCAACTATTTCAAACCTCATCTAGCCTCCTTCTTCTTCCCTTTTCTATATCTCTATCCATCTGACATTATTCTCCATTATCTCATCCTTCATTCCAGCCTCTGATGAAGAGGTCACCCTTGTCAAGGTCAACCCTTTGCTTACAGACTTGACTATTCCCTCCAGTCTTCTCCAGCAGATTACCCCCCACCATTGTGCCCACTCTTTCCCTTTAATTTTCAATCTCTATTTCCTTCCCTACTGTCTTATAAACATGCCTATGACTCCCTTGGTCTCAAAATACCCTTTGATTCTGCAATACCCACTATCAAGAGAAAACTCCCCTTCCTTTCTCTGCTAGACACCTTGAAAAAGTCATCTATATGTACATTGACTCCACTTCCTCTCTCCTAGATTCTGATTTCTGACCTCATCATTCAGCTAAAATTACACTTACCAAAGGTACCAATTACTTCTTCACTGTCAAATCTAATGTTAATTTTTTCTCAATTTTTATCCCTTTTAACTTTCCTGCAGCATTTCACACTATCACCATATCTTACCACATACTTTCTTCTCTGAGTTTTCTTGGCATTCTTTTCTCCTTTTTCTCCTCCCGCCTCTCTGACCACTCTTTCCATCCTTTTCCTGCACCCCCCCCCCCCCATCATATCATGTCCACCAACATTCCATCCTGGGTCCTCTTCTCTTTTCTCTCTATACTCTCTCATTTGGTGATCTCATCAGTTCCCACAGGTTCAATTATGAATTAAATGCTGATGATTCCCAAATCTATATATACAGCCCTTGCTCTCTCCTGAGTTCTAGTCCTACATCACCAACTGTCCACTGGGCATAAACAGTTACATGTCCCATAAATATTTTAAACTCACTATGTCCAAAACAAAATTCATTACATTTCCCCCCAAATTTTCCTCTCTTATGAAATTCCCCAGTTATTGCTGAGGCCTCTGTCCTCCCCTCCCCTCTCAGTCTTCCATTTCCACAATCCTAGTGCCCTCCTTGATTTCTTACTCTCACATTTCTTACTCATATCCAATAAAATGCCAAATCTTATTATTTCTACTTTTGCCATCTTTTATGACATCTTTCATATATATCTCCTTTGCTCTGCTGTCACAGAGCCACAACTCTAGCTTAGACCTTTACTACCTCTTTCCTAGATGATTTTTAATAGTCTAATTGCAATAATTGAGGCAGTAGGTAGAGTGTGAAATCAAAAAGAGTTGAGTTCAAATTGATCCTTAGATATCTACTATCTGTGTGAATCTGGGCAAGTTATTTAGCTCTTTTTTCCTCAGTTTACTCATCTCTAAATTAGGTACAGCAATAGCCCCTAATTCTCAGGGTTATTGTAAGGGTAAAATGACATAATATTTCTAAAGTACTTTGCAAACTTTAAAGCACTATATAAATACTAACTACGATCATTATTAGCTTTTATTAATTGGTCTCTTGCTTTATCTCTTTCCATTCCCACTCACTCTCCATAGAATTGTCAAAGTGATTTTTCTAAAATGATTGTTGTTCAGTCATTTTTCAATCACATCTGACTCTTAATGACTTTATTTGGAGTTTTCTTGGCAAAGAAATTAAAGTGGTTTGCTATTTCTATATCCAACTCATTTTACAGATGAGGAACCTGAAGCAAACTGGATTAAGTGACCTGCCCAAGGTCACACAGCTAAGGATCCAAGGTCATATTGGAACTCAAATCTTCTGACTCTAGTCTGGGAGCTCAATCTACTGCACCTCCTAACTGCCTTGATGTCCTAAAGTATATGTTTGTTCATGTTAACTCCCTCTCCCCTTCTTAATGAATTCCAAGGGTTCCTTATTACCTACAGGGACAAATATAAAGTCCTCTTTTTGGCATTTAAAACTTTTCACAATCTGGGTCCTTCCTACCTTTCAAATGTTCTCACACTTTACTTTCATTCACATAGTGATCAGCCCAGCAATATTAACTTGCTCTTGTGGTGGCAAAGAATTGAAAATCAATGTCCTTCAATTGGGGAATGGCTTAGCAAACTGTGGTATATGTATGTCATGGAACACTGTTGTTCTATTAGAAACCAGGAGGGATGGGGATTCAGGGAAGCCTCGAGGGATCTGTATGAACTGATGCTGAGTGAGATGAGCGGAACCAGAAAAACACTGTATATCCTAACAGCAACATGGGGGTGATGATCAACCTTGATGGATTCATTCATTCCATCAGTGCAACAATCAGGGACAATTTGGGGCTGTCTGCAATGGAGAATATCATCTGTATCCAGAGAAAGAACTGGAGTTTGAACAAAGACCAAGGACTATTACCTTTAATTTAGAAAAAAACTTATATCTTATTATCCGATCTTGTTATCTCTTATACTTTGTGTTTCTCCCTTAAGGATATGATTTCTCTCTCATCACATTCAATTTGGATCAATGTATACCATGGAAACAATGTAAAGACTGGCAAATTACCTTCTTTGGGGTGGGGGAGAGAAGTAAGATTAGGGGAAAAATTGTAAAACTCAAAATAAATAAACTCTTTAAGCACCAAAAAAAATATTAGCTTTCTCTTCCTAAGCAGGACCCTCCATCTCCCTTCTCTTTGCATTGGTTATACCCATTCCTAGAATATTCTCCCCTCCTCACTTCTATCTCTTGATATCACTATCTATTTTCAAGACTCAAGTTAAGTCCTACCTTTTACAAGATATCTTTCCAGTCCCAGGTCCCTTAAACTCTTTCCTCTAAGTTTAGCTCTACATCCACCATGCTTATAACTATATAGCTACATGGTTTCTCCCCTATTACTATAAAAAAACTCCTTGAATCAAGGGTTATTTTTATGTTCTTTGCCTTTTCTTGTATTCTCAGCATTTAATACAGTGTCTGACAAAAGATAAATGCTTAAGAAATGCTTATTGATTGATAATTATTGGAAAAAGATTGAAGTTTGTTCAGCATTGAAAAAGGATTAAAGGGGGAAGAATAGGATAGAATGAGAAGGGAGAATAAAAGATGAAAAATAACCTTTGCCCTCAATCAACTTTTTTATAGAAAAATGGGTAAACAAGAACTGAGGTTTTGGTCCATGACAAAATGGCAGTGGGGAATGTTTCCAGTTCATCACTGTGCTTAGACTCTGGGGATACAAATGTTGTGTTACTGTAGTTTTTCTCTAAGGGGTAGTTCTTTGGCCTATTTTTCAGTTCTCTGCTGGCTCCATGTTTCACAACCCATCTTCTTCCCTAAAAGGTTCCATTCCTCTCCTAGGTCTTATCTTATCTCACTGCCATGACCCTCACCAGACACAAAAAGATATTAATAAAATGAACTGTTTTTTGTATTCCAGACCCTTCCCCACAAGTAAATTTTCATGAATAATCAATACCTAGCTATGGTTTTCTATGAAATAACTTGAGAATAAATTTAAGGAAGGTAATGAGATATGGTGAAGAAAAGACTGAACCATGGGAGAAGACCAAGTTGTCAATCCTATAGCTGCCACTAACTTGCTGTACAATCCTGGAAAAGCTCCATCTCTTCTCTGGATCTCATATTCTTCCTCAATAAAATGAGAGATTAGGGTAAGATTTCTAAGGTCCTTTCTAACTCTCACCTTCTATGATTCCATGATTTAACATATGAGCAAATATACAATAAAATAAAAATGCTAAAAGATTTAAAGGAAAGACCACTGAATCAGTGAAAGTCAGAACTCTAATAAATAATAACACTGATGAATCAAGACATGGATTTTCAGGTATAGAAGGAAGACAGGGGACTTGGAACCAAGGAATTTGAGTTCCAATTTTGATTCTAACACTGACTAGGCATGGGACCATTAGCACCATTATTATTTTTGCTCCCATGCTTTCTTGATGTCTTATTTTATTTTTCCAGTTACATATTATGAAATTTTTTTAACATTCATCCACTTGCATGTATGTTACACATTTTTCTGTCACCCTCCCTTCCTACTCCCCTCCTTTCAACTGCGAACAGTCAGTAAAATTGTATGTGTACATTTGTGTTTAACATGTTTCCATAGTAATCGTTTTGTGTATGAGGAATCAGGACTAAGGTAAAAGAAAGAAAACCATGAATAGAAAGGAAAATCAAAATAAGAAGTTTTTCCAAAAAATGAACATAATATCCATTCAGATTCTGTGGTTTTATTTGTTTTGTTTTGCTTTTTCCTCTGGATATGAATGGTGTTGTCCATAATAGATTTCCCATCATAGTTGACCAACTCACAATTTTATTCTTAATATGTACAAAAAGATTCTTCGTGATTTCCATATTTCTATCACAGGTGCTACCACTTTCTTGGCTATCTCCTGAAATCTAATATTTAACACTTACCATATTTCCCCATGTATAGGAAACACCCTTTTCCAAAAAATTTGGGGTCTAAAAATTGGGAGCGTCTTACACAGCAGTTGAATTTTTACTTGCAATTCCCACTTTTTCATGCTTGTTGTCTTTGTGCTCATGGTTTCTCATTTGTTACTGGTATATTAGGTTACATTTTGCCACATTCTGCTCAGAAATGGCTCAGAAAAGCTTTTTGTACAGTGCTGAATTCAAGTTCAAAGTGACCCAGTTTGCAAAAGTGAATGGAAATTGTGTTGCTGAATGTCAATTTGGTCCTTCTCCAACTGAGAAAACAATCCAAGACTGGCTATAGGAGGAAGAAACCCTACTGAAAATCTCGCGGAAGAAGAAGGCCATGAAAGGCAAGTCAGCAAAATGGCCTGATTTATTTTTTTTAATTTTCATCCGTTTGTACATGCATATTTCCAATTTACAAAGTTTCCCTCCACCCTCCTTTCCCACTCCCCTCCCCTCAGTTGGAAATGCTCAGGTTAGCATTTTACATGCATATTTTGTTAAACATATTGACAAATTAGTGTGTTTTGGCATGAGGAATTAGGATTAAGGGAAAGAGATACATAAGATATAATTTGTATAAAGTGTTCATAAGATTCGATAGGGGTATTTTTTTCCCCTGTGTATTTTGTTTTGTTTTGTTTTTCTTCCTCTGGTTGGGGTTAATATAGTCCATAATCTGTCATATACGGTTGTCCTAGCTCTCTGGACTGCCCAGAAGGGTTGCTTCCAACAAGGTTGTTCACCTCATAATGTTGATGTGTAAATTGTTCTCTTGGCTCTACTCCCTTCACTCAGCATCAGATCATGAAAGTCATTCCATGCTTCTCTAGAGTCTGACTATTTATTGTTTCTCATAGAACAATAATATTCCAAAATATTCATGTACCATAACTTGTTTAGCCATTCCCCAATCAATAGACATCCTCTCAATTTCCAGTTGTTTGCCACTACAAAAAGGGCTGTTATGAATATTTTGGAACATGTAGGACTTTTCCCAATTTTTACAATTTCTTCTGGATATAGTCCTAGAATTGGAATTGCTGGGTCAAAGGGTCTGAACAGTTTTATTGCTCTTTGGGCATAGTTCTATAATGCTCTTCAGAAAGGGTGGATCCATTCACAACTCCACCAACAATGCATCAGTGTCCCAGTCCTCCCACAACCTCTCCAACATTGATCATCTTCCCATTTTCTCATCTGGCTGATCTCCGCTATGAGATGATACCTCATTGTTGTTCTAATTTGTTTTTCTCTAATCAATAGTGATTTGGAGTATTTTTCATATACTTATAAGTAGCTTTAATTTCTTCATTTGAAAACTGTGTTCATATCCTTTAACCATTTATCAAGTGGGGAATGTCTTGAGACCTTATAAATTTGATGCAATTCTCTATATATTTTAGAAATGAGACCTTTATCAGAACTGGTTGTGAAGATTGTTTCCCAGCTTTCTGCTTTTCTCATAATTTTGTCAGCATTGATTTTAATAGTGTAACCCCTTTTTAATTTAATATAGTCAAAATCATTCATTTTGCAGTTTATAATGTGCTCTAATTCTTGTTTGGTCATAAATTTATCCCCTTTCCATAGATCAGATAGAATATTGTTTGGTCTATTAATTTATCTATGGTATTGCTCTTTATGTCTAAATTCTGTACCCATTTTGACCTTATTTTGGCATAGGGTGTGAGGTGCGGATCTATGCCTAGTTTTTCCATACTATTTTCCAGTTTTCCCAACAATTTTTGTCAAATAATGAGTTCTTATCCCAGAGACTGATAATCAGTCTTTGGGTTTGCCAGATAGTAGATTGCTATAGTTGTTTACTGCGTTTTCTTTTGGACCTATCCTCATCCACTGATGCGTTACTCTAGTTCTTAAGCAGTGCCAGGCAGTTTTGATGACTGCTGCTTCATAGTATAGTTTTAGATCTGGTAGAGCAACCTTCCTTTACATTTTTTTTCATCATTTCCCTTGCTATTCTTGCCTTTTTGTTACGCTAAATGAATTTTGTTACTATTTTTTCTAGCTCAGTAATGTATTAATTTGGTAGTTCGATTGATATGACACTGAATAAGCAATTTAATTTGGGGAGAATTGTCATTTTTTATTATATTAGCTCAACCTAACCACGATCGTTTGACATTTTTCTAATTATTTAGAACTGACTGTATTTGGGTGAGGAGAGCTCTAAAATGGTGTTCATACAATTTCTGGGTTTGTCTTGGGAAGTAGATTCCCAAGTATTTAATGTTATCTACAGTTACTTTAAATGGAATTTTTCTTTCTGTCTCTAGTTCTTGGACTTTGTTGTTCATATATAGAAATGCTGATGATTTATGTGGGTTTATTTTATATCCTGTCATTGTTTCAAGGAATTTTTTTTAGATGATTTTCTCAGGTTCTCTAGGTATACCATCATATCATCTACAAAGAGTGAAAGTGTTACTACTTCTTTACGTATTCTGAGTCCTTCCGCTTCTTTTTTCTCTTATTGCTACTGCTAGCATTTCTAATATTATATTGATTAGTAATGGTGATAACAGGCATCCTTGTTTCACCCTGAATTTACTGGAAATGCTCTGAATTTATTCCCATTAAATATAAATATTTGTTGATGGTTTTAGATAGATAGTATTTATTATTTTTAGGGAAAACTCCATTTATTTCTATTCTTTCTAGTATAGTTTTTAATAGGAATGGATGTTGCATTTTATCAAAGGCCTTTTCATCATCTTTTGAGATAATCGCATGGTTTCTGTTGGTTTTACCATTGATATATTTATGTTAAATGTTTTCCTAATGTTGAGCCATCCCTGACTGCCTGGTATAAATCCAACCTGATCATGGTGTATTATCTTAGTAATAACTTGTTATAGTCTTATTGCTTAAATTTTATTTAAGATTTTTGCATCAATATTCATTAGGGAGATTGGTCTATAATTTTCTTTGTCTGTTTTGGTTCTTCCTGGTTTAGGTATCAGCATAATGTTGGTGTCATAAAAGGAGTTTGGTAGAACTCCTTCCTCTCCTATTTTTTAAAGTAGTTTATGGAAAATAGGAATTAATTGTTCCTTAAATGTTTGATAGAATTCTATCTAGAACTGGAAACTTTTTCTTAGGGAATTTATTGATAGCATCTTCAATTTCTTTTTTTCTGAAATAGGGTTACTTAAGTAATTTATTTCATCCTCTGTTAATCTGGACAGTTTGTATTTTTATAAATATTCATCCATTTCACTTAAGTTGTCCAATTTATTGGCAAAAAGTTTGCCAAAGTAGCTCCTAATTACCATTTTAATTTCCTCCTCGTTGAGTTCACCTTTTTCATTTTTGATACTGGTTATTTGATTATCTTCCCTCTCTTTTTTAAATCAGATTAACCAGAAGTTTATCTATTTTATTGACTTTTTCATAAAACCAACTCCTAAATTTATTTATGAGATCAATGGGTTTTTTTTCTATTTTGTTAATCTCTCCCTTGATTTTCAGAATTTCTAGTTTGGTATGTAATTGGGGATGTTTAATTTATTATTTTTATAGCTTTTTTAGTTGCATCCCCAAATCATTGATCTCCTCTTTCTCTATTTTGTTCATATGAGCTGTTAGAGAGATAAAGTTTCCCCTCAAAACTGCCTTGGCTACATCCTATAAATTCTGGTATGATGTCTCATTATTATCATGTTCTTGGATATAATTATTGATTATTTCTATTATTTGCTGTTTGACCCACCTATTATTTAAGATAAAGTTATTTAATTTCCAATTAGTTCTTGGTTTCTCTTTCCCTGACCCATTATTACATGTAATTTTTATTATATCATGATTTGAGAACTGTGTATTTATTATTTCTGCCTTTCTGCATTTGATTTTAAGCTTGCTTTTTAGGGTTTTTTTTTTGCAAGGCAATGGGCTTAAGTGACTTGCCCAAGGCCACACAACTAGGTAATTATTAAGTGTCTGAGGTCAGATTTGAACCCAGGTACTCCTGACTCCAGGGCCGGTGCTTTATCCACTGCATGCACCTAGCCACCCCTGCCAACCTAGCCACCCTGATTTTAAGCTTTTTGTGCCCTAGTACATGGTCAATTTTGGTAAAGGTGCCATGTACTGCCTAGAAAAAGGTGTATTCTTTTCTTTCCCCATTAAGTTTTCTCCAGAGGTCTATCATATCCAAGTTTTCTAATATTTCATTCACCTTCTTAACTTCCTTCTTGTTTATTTTGTTGTTAGATTTATTTAGTTCTGAGAGAAGAAGGTTGAGGTCTCCCATTATTAAAGTTGTGTTGTTCATTTCTCCTTGTAATTCTAGAGTAACTTTTCCTCTAGGAATCTGGAAACTATCCCACTAGGTGCATGCATTTTTAGTAATGATAAAGCTTCATTTCCAATGGTGCCTTTTAAGAAAATATAATTTCCTTCCTTATCCCTTTTAATGAGATTGATTTTTGTTTTTATTTTGTCTGAGATTAGAATCATTATCCCAGATTTTTTTTTACTTCAACTGAGGTATAACATATTTTGTTCCAACCTTTTACCTTTATCCTATGTGTATCTTTCTGCTTCAGATGTGTTTTATATAAACAACAAATTGTAGGATTCTGGATTTTAATCCATTCTTCTGTCCATTTCTGTTTTGTTCATCTCATTCACATTTACAGTTAAGATTACTAATTCTGTGTTTCCCTTTATGCTATCTTTCTCCATTTATATTTGTTTTTTTCCTTTTCTCTTATTTCTCCTCACCAAAATTTTACTACCTTTTCCCTTTGATATATTTTTTAAATATACATTTCAGTTTATTTTCATTTATACCTTCCCTTCCCTTTTATCAGTCCCTTCTTCCATTATCTTCCCCTTTCCTATTCCCCTTCCCTTCCCTTTAGATTAAATTAGATTTTTAAGCCCAAATGGGAATGAATCTTATTTCCTCATTGAGCTAAACCTAATGAATAGAATTTACACAGCATGAAGATTCTCCCTTCTTTCCCTCTAAAATTATAAATTTTTGTGCTTCTTCCCTTGGTGCTCTATTATGCTTGATAAGCTCCTATTGTTATAAAGATATCATGACAGATTGTTTACTTGATTGATAAGCAGTATTGACTCAAATTGCATCAAATTATAATTATAATCATTTTTACCTTACCCCCTTTTCAAGTATCTTTCAAGTACACATAATCCTCTTCACAAGCCAAAATATCTTCCAAAGTCATATCATTTCTTGAACTATTTGTGCTCCTCCCCCATGGCCTATTTTCTTTCCCAATGGCCTAATTTGGAGAGGGAGTTGTAAAGGATTGAAGAGCAAAGGGCTATTGGAATTCCTGTGTCCACAAAGATGGTTCAACATGAGGCAAGAACAATTGCTTATGAAAAAGAAGTGATTCATTTGGTGCTTCAGGTTCATGAAATAAGCCTAGGTCCACACATACTTGCCCAAAGATGCCTGAAAGCTATGAGCAGAAGGTCCTTGAATTTCATGATGAATAAAACTTGAGTTCAATAACTTTTTGTAATACTTTTTTTTCAAATTTCGGGCCACATAATTAAGGTGTGTCTTATACACAGGGAAATACAGTACCTCTCTCTTGCTGACCCCCCCAAAAAAAATCAGTTGTCAAATCCTGGTGATTCTTCCTTCTCTGATTGTTCTTATGTTATCACTTCCTTTCTATTCTCACCACCATGGGTCAAGCCCTCATTAACTCGTATTTGAACTATTAGAACAGCTTTGTAAATGGTCTCCCTAACTCTATTCTATTTCCCCTTTTAATCCAACCTATGTATCATGATCAGCTTAATCTCTCTCCATCATTTTTCCCATGATATTTTACTACTCAAAACCTAGAATGAATTTTCATTGCTTACAAGATTATATGTTAGCTCCATATCCTGGGACTTAAGATCCACTACAATTTCACCATAAATTATCTTTTCAATCTTTTCTCCCACTATTTCTCAACATGAACCCTGTACTTCAGTCAATCTCCAATGTGGCATAATGGGAAAATCACTGACCCACAGTTAAAGGACCAGAGTTTACTTGCTGAATGACCTTGGGAGAATTACAGAATCTCTCAATTTCAGATTCCTCATCTGTAAAATAAGGGGACTGAACTTTTAAAATTGTTCAAAAGTATAATTGGCTTCCTTAGGAGGGAGTGGGCTCTACTTCAAAGGAGTCTCCAAGCAAAGATTCTGGTTAGAATTCTGCAGGAAAGATGACATCTGAGGTTGCTAAGTGACAAAGAAGATAGAGCACTGAGCTTGGAATCAAGGAAGACTCATCTTCTTGAATTCAAATTTGACTTCAGACACTTACTAGCAATGGGGCCATGGGCAAAGTTTAACCCTGTTTTTTGGAGTTTCCTCATCAGTTAAAAAAAAGCTAGAGAAGGAAATGGAAAATCACTCCAGTATCTTTGCCATGAAAGTCCCAAATGGTTACCAAGAATCAGACTCAACTGAAATGACTGAACAATAGCAGCATCAAAACTCCAACATTCTATGGTGTTATGGTCTTTTCACCTTCATCTAAGGACAGCTTATATATTTCCACCTCAGACCTTTGAATACCTGTTTTCCTTACTGGGAACACTCTTTGTCCCCCTTTGTTTTACCCAATCTTCATGGTCTAGAGTAAGTCATAAAGCAAAGGAATCATAATTGATTTAGCTCCAGAAAGGATCTTATAAATAAAATTTATATAATTCTTTTTATATATTTAAACTTCATTGAGAAGTAGGTACTATTTTGATGCCTATTTTACTGAGGAGAAAACTGGGGTTGAAAGAGGGTTAACTGGGGCGGCTAGGTAGAGCAGTAGATAAAGCACCAGCCTTGGAGTCAGGAGTACCTGGATTCAAATCTGGCTTCTGACATTTAATAATTACCTGGCTGTGTGGCCTTGGGCAAGCCACTTAACCCCATTTGCCTTGCAAAAAAAAAAAAACTAAAAAAAAGAGGGTTAATTGACTTTCCCAGGGTCACACAACCTGTATGTGTCTGAAACAGTATTCAACCTCAAGACTTCTGGACTACAAGTCCAACACCTGATCTATTAATTCAGCTTGCCCATTTTACATGTACAGAAACTAGAATTTAAAGAAGCTAAAATACTTGACCAATATCATAAAGGTGGTAAGTGACACAACTGGATTTGAACCCATCCCTCAGAATCCAAATTCAGCACTCTTTACACTACATCACCAAATATTTTGAACACCCCCTACCTGTAGGGGTTTTTCTTTCCTCTGATACAGGCTTCTTCATCTGTAAAATGGGGATAAAAAGACTTACTTGTACTATTATGCTCTGCTTATTTCACAGAATTGCCAGCATCAAATGTGATCATGGGTGAGACATTTGTAAGCTCTCAAGTGTTAGATAGATGTCAGGTGTTATTATGGTTATTGCCTTCCAAATGCTCTGAGCACATACCCTACAGCAACTATCGTAGCAGGAGGGGAGGCATGGGATGGCCCAGTGGATGACCTGCACATTAGCTTCTCTTCTTAATAATCAGATGGAACAGCCTGTGTTTTCCTATGTAGTTGATAAGATAGACTGTCATGTAAGACAGAGCCTATAGATTTGCTGAAATCAAGATCCATGACATTTCTCTCTTTCACTGGTCTATGACCTGTCACTCTATCATAAAAGAGGAAATTAAATTGGTTGGGCACAATTCACTCTTCCCAAAGTCAAATTGGCTGCCACTTGATATTTGTTCTTCCAGGGACTGGTTAGTAGATTATTTGGTTTGTACTAGAATTTCCCAGGTATGTATGCAAAAGTTGTTCAATTGTTGATTGTTATGGAACATCCTTGTTTCAAAGGCTGATATCACCTGAGATGGAGATAAGAATGACCTGGACTCTACTATTAACTTCTGATGAGCTTGGGGCAAATCCCTAGCCCTCTTTGAGCTTCAGTTTCCTCTTATGCAAAATAAGGAGACTGGAAGAGAGAAGGGAAGGCTCTCCTTCATGGATATTCACTGCCCTGTGGAGTTCATTGGGTATATCTCTCCACCCCACTCCCCAGTATATTGAATAATCCTTAATTCAGATAAGGATGTAAATAAGTTAACAAATATGTATATTTTTAAGAAAACCAAAAATAATCTATAGATTGTGTTACTGTTTATATGTATGTGTATATGTGTAACATATTTATACATATATTTTATAAATTTTTATCATTATATAAATACATAATAAAAGTACTATGAGATGCAGTTTAGATTCACTTCCATTCAAGAGCCATTCCCCAATAGATAAATGAACAAAGGTTATGAATGAGTAATCTTTTAAAGAAAAATTTCAAGTTATTAACAACCATATAAAAATGCTCCAAATCACTAATAATTAGAGAAATACAAATTAAATCAACTCTTAGATTTCATCTAATACCCAACAGATAGGCATAAATAGATGACAAATGTTGGAAGGGCTATAGGTAAACAGATACATTAATGTACCATTATGGAACTATGAATTTGGAACAGCTGTTTTGAAAAGCTATTTGGAATTTCATTCAAAAAGTTGTTAAAATTCATTTGTGGGTTCCTCTTAGGTAATTTTGAAGATATCCTGAGTTTGCTGGAGCCCCAACATAGAAAGACCTTAGTATTGGCAGCCAAAATAGAGCCAAGACCCATCCTTGCCTTCAGGGGCAACTAACCAAGATTGCTTCAAAGATCCCTTCCTGGAGATCTACTTCTGTCTTGACATTTCTTGAACCAATGACTCTATCTGTTTATTCCCTTAAGCCTCAGGGCCTTTCCCTGTCTTCCCAGCTTTCTTGTGACTCTACAATGACAAATGTTGACTTTTTAATTTCCCCTGGGGAAGTGAGACTTTTCTATCCTGTTCATTTGATAGGCTACTTGTAGATTGACTCTGCTGGCAGAAGGAAAAGTAGAAAAGTGAACAAAACCAGACCAAAACAAACAGATCCATGACTCCCCCCTTACCTTGGGAGCAGCAACTGCTTAGAAGATGCTTAGAAGGGATATCTTCGTCATAGAAATTTAGACAGGCTCTATGACTCTCATGAGATATTGAATGTAAGCACTTTGCAAACCTTAAAGAACCATACAAATACAAGTTATTATTATTATTATTATTATTATTATTATTATTATTATTATTACAAATAGTATGACGATCACTCCATTATCTGAGTCTTCTACTATACCCCTGCTGGGTTAAATCAAACTCTTAAAACAAAACAAAACAAAAAAATAGGATTCACACTTTTAAATTTAATCTGCATCATTAACACTGTCTTAAGTCCAGACAAATCAACAAAACATACATCAAATACAACTGATTCGCAGTTTGCTGTTTTCTGAAGTGTAGGCTTTTTCATGCTGAAAATTTAACAACCAGCTCTCACAAATTCATTAGAGCTAACTCTGTCACAGCCCTGCCAGTGTCTCTCTTCCCTTGTGTGGCATGTATTTGTGCAATTTCAGCTAAATTCTTGGATTTCCTAACTGCCCTTCTTTTATTTTATAAGCCTGCAGGTTTAGAGTTATAGATCTAGACCAGTCTTTTAGGCCTTACAATCCAACCCTTTCTTTTTACCATTGAGGAATCTGAGACTCATAGAAATTAAGAGACCCCTGTTGTGAAAATCAATGAAATAATATATCTAAAGTGCTTTGCAAATATTAGATGTTAATCAATAAACATTTATTAAGTACCTATTATGTGCCAGACACTATGTTTGTTGTTTATTATTCAGTCTGTCCAACTCTGTGACTTCATTTGGAATTGTCTTGGCATAGACACTAGAGTAGTTTGCCATTACCTTCTCCAATTCCTTTTACAGATGAGGAAATTGAGGCTAAAGAGTTAAGTGACTTGTCCAGGGTCAAATAGCTAGGAAGTGTCTGAGGTCAGATTTGAACTCAGGAAGATGTTTTCTTGACTCCAGGCCCAGTACTATGTATTGAGAATACAAAAAAAAAAAAAAAAAAAAAAAAAACCAAGATAGTCCCTGTCTTCAAGGAGCTTGCCATCTAATGGGAGAGACGGCAAGTCAACAAATGTGTACAAACAAGTTAAATATAAGACAGTTAGGAAATAATGAAGAGAGGAAAAGGCATTCAAATTAAGAGGAACTGGGAAATGTTTCTTGTAGAAGATGATTTTCTGTGGGATTTAAAGGAAGCCAGCGGGGGGAGATGAAAAGGCTGAACATTCTAGGCATGGGGGACAACCAGAGAAATTATGATAACTAACATTTATATGGTTCTTATTAAGTGCCAGGCACTTTAGAGATTTACAATTATTATTTACAACTAAGCTTTACAATTACTATCTTATTTGATCCTCACAACAACCTGGGAGAAGATACTATGATTACCCACATTTTATAAATGAGGGAACTGAGGCAAATAGAGATTGAATGACTTTTTCCCACACAGCCAATAAGTGTCTGAGACTAGATTTGAACTCTGGTCTTTCTGACTCCAGACTCAGCATGCTATCCACTGCAACGCTTAGCTGTTCAGAGAAAAAAACATCTGCCCAAAAAGTCAAAGAAAATACCCTGAACCAAGAATGTCTTGGCCATGAGACAACAAGGAGGTCAGTGTCAGTAGCCACAAGAAATACATAGAAGAAAGTAAACTGTAAAATGTACGAAGACTGGAAAAGTCAGACTCCTTGGATTATCAAAAGGCCATGCAGAATACCATACAGAAAATTTTTTATTATCTCTTGATGTTATTATTAGTTATCATTATTGCCCAGTGTCACGTAGCCTGAGGCAGGATTGAATTCAAGGATTTCTGACTCCAAGCTCTGACATTTTATCTACTTTGCCAATACCATTCTCTAGACCCATCCTATTTCTTTATTCCACCCTCTCAACTCTGATCCTATGGTCCTTTGAAAGACCGACCCTCTACTATAAGGGTTGGGGAATGTCTGGTCCTTCAGTCTTATAAGGCCCACAAAATCATTTGGTCTGGAGCTGACAAGGCAACTACAGACAGGACCTGAACTTCAAAAAATCTAGGAGTTTTAGGGGTGAATTAACTAAATGTTTGACCAAAGATAGCAGGTAATTTTTTAGTTGAGAATTTTGTATGGTTCTCAAATGATGTAATAAATATGACCCTTGGCAGAAAAAAGTTTCCCCATCCTTGCTCTACATCTTACTTCCAACCAAATACTATTCACCCATCCATTAAAGTTAAACCTAGAGTTCAGTGCTTACTGTTCTGACACAGTTGGTTTTTTCTAGACATGAAAGGGTTGTTTTGTGGATCCAATTGACTGGCCCAGATAGCAACATTTTCCAGATCTGATTAGGGAAAGTCCTCTGTAATGATCCTGCATCCCTTCCAGATGACTGATCTTTGAATCCCAATTCTATACCCTGTGGGGAGGGGAGCAAAACAACCAGGGCCTTTAGACCTATGTTGGAACAAATTGTGTTGGGGTATTGTTGCTGTCATTGCTGTTCAGTCATTTCAGTCAAATCCATTTACAGTTTTCATGGTATTTGAGGTTTTCTTGGCAAAGATATTGTAGTAATTTGCCATTTTTCTCCAGTTCATTTTACAGATGAGAAAACTGGGGAAGACAGTTTATGTTAGCAAATTAACATAACATAGCAAGTTAACAAGTTAAATGACTTGCCCAAGGTCACATTGCTAATAAGTGCATGAGGCAGGATTTGAATCCTGGTCTATCTGACTCTAGGCCCAGAGTCATCTGGCTGCCCTGAAGAAACACACACATACACACACACACACACACACAAATCCACATGACAAAATTGTAATGAGTATCTCACATTCCAAATCAAAAAACAAAAACAGCAACAACACAAAATTTAGTTTCTTCCAGCACAGTTGTTAGACAGATCTAAAGTTCCAGATATCTCCCTTAGTTTTCATTCTCTCAATGGTTGGGCAAGTTCAAAAGTAATGGCAGAATGCCAACTGCATTACCCTTTCCAAAAAAGCAATTAAAAATCAACATCTTCTGCAAATATGACTCCCTTAAAGCTAGTAAGTTCTTTCTTTCAAGAGGCCTCCCCCAAAGCAATTGGTTGACATAGACCCATTGAAGAAAACCTAAGTAAAACCAGTATCTGTGAGAATTTAAAGGAGAGAGAGAGAGAGATTGCTGAACGCTGGGATGGTTCTTGCCAAAGGAAGCTTGACTTGGTCTGGGTCTTAAAGGATGATGCAAAGGAGCTGCTTGTTAAAGTGAATGAACCTAATCTGACTATAGTTCAGGAAAGAAAGAGGTTTAACCTCTTTAAGAAATAAGCTCTGTTCAAAGGAGACTAAAATGTTAAAACCATAGGATGAGGGGGCGTAGTGGATGGAGCAATGGCCCTAGAGTCAGGAGGAGCTGAGTTCAAATGCGACTACAGACATTTAATTACCTAGCTGTGTAACCTTGGGCAAGTCACTTAACCCCATTGCCTTAAAAAAAAACCCATAGGATGCACAGAACCACAGAACCTACCTCTCATGTAGGAAGGAAAGGTAAATTGGGGAAATGACTAGTTGATAGTAGGGATTAGCAACCCTCTTGTGCACCCAGATAAATATTCCCTGACTGGATTAAGGAATGCCCGAATTTAACCTTGTGGTAAGAGAACAACAAAGAGATGCAGCCAAGGTTGAAAGAAGGAAGTCACCAGTAGCATGATTTTCCCCCCCTGGAGAAATGATTAAAGAATAATAGATTAATTAGTCCACAGGAAAAAACAGCTAAGGGGTTTTCATTATTAAAATGGAAAGTTGCAGGAATTTTCAAAAGTTAAAAGGGTTTTTGATAGTTATATAAAATTTAAAAGGTTTTTCACAAATAAATCTAATAAGGCTAAAATTAAAAAGGAAAAAATTAACTGGGTAAAAAAATCTTGGCAACAGCTTTCTATAAGAAAGGTCTCTAAGAAAGAGATGTAAGAAATAGATTCAAATTTATAAGAAAAAGAGTCATTCTCCTATTGATAAATTATAAATATCATTACAAAAGGGTAAATTGATAAATGATAGATTAATAAGTAATATTTAAGGTAAGTAATGAGGCTATTTATAACCATGAAAAATGTTCCAAAGCACTACTAATTAGAGAATTGCAAACTTAAAGCAATTCTGAAATTCCATGTCATACCCATCAGAGTGGCAAAGATGATCCAAAAAAGATAATCATAAATATTGGACAGGTTATTGGAAAATAGACACTGTTGCTATAATTATTCCATAAACAATTCAGAATTATCCCTAAAATTTACTAATCTTGCCCTTTATCCAGGCTATAGATCTATACTATAGCCCCAAGAGATCAATGAAAGAGGAAAAGGTCCTATATGTATTAAAAATATCTATTTCAGTTCTTTGTGGTGGGAAACAGGAAGGAAGGAAGGAAGGAAGGAAGGAAGGAAGGAAGGAAGAAAGGAAGGAAGGAAGGAAGGAAGGAAGGAAGGAAGGAAGGAAGGAAGGAAGGAAGGAAGGAAGGAAGGAAGAAAGGAAGGAATGGAGGGAGGAAGGAAGGGAGGGAAGGAAGGAGGGAGGAAATGAAGGAAGGAAGGAAGGAAGGAATGGAGGGAGGGAGGGAGGAAGGGAGGGAAGGAAGAAGGGAGGAAATGAAGGAACTAAGAATGAAGGAAGAAAGAAATTTGGGGGACAGACCTCAAATAGCTCCCCCATGTTATACTTCTACTGGTAGGATTTCTTTCTGTCCCTAGCTGCCATTTTGGTATCAGTAGGCTGCATGGGGAGAAAAGTGGTATACTGTGCTAAAAGTTCCTAACTGCCAAAGCAGAGGGAGATGCCCAGTCTCATTAAAAGAACATGCATTTCTGAGGGGGAGGAGGAAGAGGGTGGACTGTGGTCAGAAGATGGGGAGGTCCAAGTAATAAATAGCATGTTTTGAAATTGGAAATCTAAATGTTCCCTGACAGAGAGCTCATGTTTCCCCTACCTAGGGCAAGCTTTATTAGCTTTCTAATTTCCACTCACTTGCTAACACCCAGATCCTGGGCAAGGCTAGGCTTTACACACATCTATTTAGTAGGCAGAGATGCTTTCCTAGCTGCTGGCAGGGGAGCTAAACATGGGGAAGATGCACAAGGCTTCCTGGAGACTTCTGAGCTTTTTAATATCTGTCCAGGTGGCTCTTCAGTCTCTCTCTCTAGTTGCATCTAGCTAGCCCAAACACCGAACTGAGCCATAGGTTCTCAACCCACAAATGACTAAGGCTTTGTCCTCTGATTCATCAGAATTTCAGGGAATTACACTGATCACATTGGGATCTAAGTAAGATCTAGATCATAGGTCTAGAGCTGGAAGGGATCATCTAATCTAACTCCCACCCTCCCATTTTACAGAGGAAAGTGAGGCCCAGGGCACATAGGTAGTGAATGTAATTTGAATCAATTTACATTCTGATTCCAGGATCAGTACACTTTCCATTGTCTCTGGTAACCAATCCAGCCTATCATGGTTTGCCATGCTGTCCCCAATAACCCTAATTAAACCAGAATCAGACAAGCTTCTAGAAATATATGTATCACAGTATCTTTGAGTCAAAATAGTCAAACCCTGAGCCATCATAGCTAGTTGTCACCAGTGTTCATGTTACTAGAGTGTATGAACTCCCCTTGTCATAACATCACTTCCTTATTTTATTGGTAGCGACTTTCATTATTAGGAGCTGTCAGCATATCAGAATGGTATATGTGGAGCCTAATAAGATTGTTGTTGCTTATTGTTCTTTTTTCCATCTCTGAGGCTTGAATTAGTGAGTTTCAAGTCTCAAATGAAGCAACATACATGAAAGCCTTTGAAAATCATAAAGTGTGCAGAGTATATAAAATGTTACCTAATCAACATTGTCCATTGAAATTGTGAGTTGAGATCCTATCCCTTGTTTAGTCATAAGAAATGATGAAAGGAATGGTTTCAGAGAAAATTGTGAAAAATTGAATGAATGCATAAAGAATGAAGTGAGAAAAATCATGAGAACAATTTATATAATAACAGACAAAATCTTTGAAAGATTTAAGACTTCTGATCAGCCATGATATCAGAGAGCTCCTAATGAAGCATGCTACCCACCTCCTGATAGAGGTAATGGACTCAGGAAGCAAAATGATATGTACAGTTTAGGAAATGACCAATGTGAGAATTTGTTTTGCCTGACTAGGCATACTTATTTTAAAAAGTTTTCTTTTCCTTTTCCCCCCAATGGGTAGAGAAGGTGGAAGGAAGGGAAAGAAGAGAAGATAAATGCTTGTTAATTGAAAAAAAGAAAATTTTTGAAAAGAAAATGATAAAGTACAATGCAGATGTTTCTGTTTTCCATATGTAAACTATACTAGGCTGACCCTGAAGGCTGTGTTTTTTAACACCTTCTGATGTGCTAACAGCCCCTAATGAGGACAGCAGCTGCCAGTTAAATAAACAATCTAGTTGAGAACTGAAGTGTTAATACAGATACAATCTGTTGATGGAGAAAAGAATTTACTTCCAAGTAAGCTGCTGTGGGGTTAATTAGATTCAGGTTAACAGACCAGCACCTTAAGAGTTAAAGATCAATAGGTGAGGAGATTGTTCAAGTAGAGTGAGGAAGGGCTCTTTAGAGCAAGATCATTCAGGGGCTCATCTTGAGTCGTTACATTTGATGGTTTAAGTCAGATTCCCTAGATATAGACAGGTTTTTTTGGTGGGATGGGGTGAAAAGTGCAGTGAGGTTGGTGCTTGCAAAGAGGTTCTCTGTTTTAAAAAAAAGAAAACAAAAAGCTTATGGGTTAAAAAAACAGAAAAAGCCAGACCGGATAGTGAGTAAATCTCCTAAAGACCTAAGGAGTGACTTTATTTAATTTTCTAAACATAGCACTGAATCCTATGCTTTCAACAGCAAGGCACCCCATCTTCACTCCAACCCACACTAATTCCTCCTTTTTCTAATGCCTATTGCATTTTTTGTCTAGAATACAAAATTAGTGCCTTATTACACATACTGTCTTATTCTACTTGGACTCTATAGTAGGAGGTAGGTTCAAGGTAGGCAGGGACTATGTCATATTCAGTTGAATTTACAAAATATTTCTATGTGCCCACCTTTGTGCCAGGCTCTATCAAGGGTACAAAAGAAGTATAGAATGAGGCAGCCTGGAATACTGGGAAGAGCACTGGAATTAAAGTCAGAAAAACCAGAACTTAAATCCTATTTCTGCCATTTGCTATATTATGACCATCAGCAGTCACTTAACTCCCTCCTTCTTCTCTGAAGTCTAGATTTCTTCAACTGTAAAGTGGAAAGAATAATAATAATACCTGTAGTACCTACCTTACAGGGATTTTTGTAGGTTCAAATGAGACTATGTTTTAAAAGATCCTTGCAAATTCAAAATTCTGCTTTCAAGGATTGTAATCATCTTGCTATACCTCTGGATCCCTTGCAGTGCTTAGATATTTTATTCTGTTAATCACTATGCATCCTTTATGATTGTATGACCTAGAATTATTTTTAATTCATTTTTTAAGGTTTTTGCAAGGCAATGGGGCTAAGTGGCTTGCCCATGGCCACAAAGCTAGGCAATTATTAAGTGTCTGAGGTCTGATTTGAACTCAGGTACTCCTGACTCCAGGGTCAGCGCTCTATCCACTGCGCCACCTAGCTGCCCAACATTTATTTTTAAAGTTTGAGTCCCAAATTCCCTCCCTCCCTCTACCCTACTACATTCATTGAGAAGGCAAGCAATATGCTATCCATTATACATGTAAGATTATGCGAAACAAATTTCCATATAAACCATATTACCAAAAAAGGAAGAAAGATAAAATGAAAAAAAAATACACTTCAATCTGCACTCAGAGTTTTCCAATCCTCTCTCTGAAAGTCAATAGCATTTTTCATAAGTTCTTTGGAATTTTTGTGGATCAAATGTTGGTCAGAGTAGCTAGTTCATTTTGCATCATTTCATATAAGTCTTCCCAGAGTTTTCTGAATCCATCCCCTATCATTCTGAACCCATCAATTTTTTTTAGGGTTTTTTTTTTTTTGCAAGGCAGTGGAGTTAAGTAGCTTGCCCAAGGCCACACAGCTAGGTAATTATTAAGTGTCTGAGACTGGATTTGAACCCAGGTACTCCTGACTCCAAGGCCGGTGCTTTATCCACTACGCCACCTAGCCGCCCCATGAACCCATCAATTTTAATACCATTTTATCACAGTCTTACCACAACTTGTTCAATGATTCCTACATAGCCTAGGGTTATATAGTTACCATATTTCCCCATGTATAAGACACATTTTTTCCAAAAAATTTGGAGTATAAAAACTGAGAGAATCTTATACAGTGGTTATAGATTTTTTACTTGCATTTCCCACTTTTTCATGCTTATTGTCTCTGTGGTCATTGTTTTGCATTTGTAACTGGCAAATTAAGTTATGTTTTGCCACATTCTGCCCAGAAATGGATCAGATAAGATTTTCATACAGTGCTGAATAGCAGGCAGGATAGCAGTCAGAGATTCTCCTATGATAGTGATTCATTATCAAACACAGATGAGGACAAGCGGATGGGTGGGAATTTTGACAATGATGAGGAATTGTATGAATTTTATGATGAATAAAACTTGAGTTCATTAACTTTATGTAATACATTTTTTTCAAATTTTGGGCCCCAAAATTAAGGTGTGACTTATACATGGGGAAATAGAGTACTTAATAAATGAAAGGCTGTATAGTGCAAAGAACACTAGTCTTGGAGTCAACATCATAGATCTACAACTGCAAAAGAATTTATCTCATGATCCAACTCCCTCCTTTTAAAAATAAGGAAAGAAATAAATGAGCTGTCCAAGGTCATCCAAGTTACAACTCACAGAATGGGGGATTTAGACCCATGAGCTCTGGTTCCAGGTTCAGCACTCTCTCCTTTGGATTACTGAGAACTGTTTTCTAATCCTGGATTTGTCTCCAATTTACTCTTTAACTTGGGAAAAATCAATTCCATTCACTGGGTCTCAGTTTCTTCATCTATAAAAATGTGGATTTGCTACTTAGTTATGTTTGCAACATAAATGAGATAATGCATCTGAAACTGAAGACTTTGAAATGTAAAACTTGGTGCAGATTTAAGAGATTTGCATTATCTATGAATGTTCATCCAACCATAGGCTCCTTCCCAAACCACTCTGTATTCCTTAGGGACTTAATATTGACCAGAAATCTATTGGACAATAGATTTGACCAATCTAAATTATACCACATCTGAAAGATATTTGCATTTGTCTAAGCAAGTAACAAGCTCCAGAGGCTTTACCCTGGAAGATTATAGAGAAATTTAAAATATTGGCTAGTATTTTTGGCAGATAGCAAGGTCCCACCTGACCTAGGGACAGGGATTGGAAGTGAATAAACTCTCCTCATCCCTTCCAACCCAAAGATTTCAAGCATGAGGAGAATATTTTCCCTAAGAAGGAAGGATTTCTACCTATCTAGGGTAAGGATGTTGGGTTAGACTGGTGTTTTTAATTTTGCTTTCCTTTGACAAATGCAGCTTTTAAATATATGAAAAAATGCATCAGAGACGAAAAGAAGATAAATGAGTATCCAGGCTGGAGCAGGCAAACAACTGGAGATTATGTTCCTTGAGGTGAGGGACTGTCTTTTGTCTTTGTGCCCCCCATGCCTTTTCCCTTAGTAGGTGTTTAATTAAATGTGCTGAATTGAATTTCAAAGGAGGGTTTGCATTTATTGTTTAGCAACCCCACTTCATGCCCCTCCTCAGAGAGAGTCAGTTAAGACCTGAGTTTAAATCTCATCTCAGATTCATACTAGTGATATGATTCTGAAGAAAACATTTAACCATTTTGTCTCAGTTTACTCATCTGAGAAGTTGAGATAGTAATAGAATCTATATTGCACAGTAAGAGAATCTATTGCACAACATTCTTACCCTAGATATATATGTAAATGTATGTAAAGCATTTTTCAAATTTAAAATACTATATAAATGCCAGCAGTTATTGTTATAATTATTATTATCATCATTAAATATAGTAGTCCCTGTATGAGACTTGTTTTCTTAATTCTTTTTCAGATAGTGTATATAATACTGAACTTAAGAGTCCTGGGTTGAAATTCTACATTGTGGTCAAGGACAAATCACTTACTTTCTCTGAACATCAGTTTTCCTATTTATATAATAGAGTTGCTAATAATGGAATAACCTACCTGGCAGGATGGTTGTTATTTTGATTCTGGCTTTTTTCATTCTGCATTCATTCTCTTCTTGCAAGTCTCCAGGAATAGCGACTGTGTACAACATTCAGTGACCTATTCTAATGTAAACATTGCCCTGCTAATAAGATATTAATAATAATTCACATTTCTTTAGGCACTCTAAGATTTATAAAGTATTTTCTTTGTAACAAACTTGTGAAATTGGGAGTCAAAATATTATTATTCTCATTTTATAAGTAAAGAGGGACAAGAAAATTGAAGTGATTTGTCCCTAGCCATCCATTTAGCAATTGTAAAAGTCAAGATTCTACATTCTCCCATAAGGATGATGGAAATCTCTTTCATTTTATTTTAATGCCCTGCTGCTTCACATTTGATCTTCCAAGGCAGAATGGTATAGAGAAAAGTAGGCTGGATTTGGAGTCAGAGGAGATCCTAGGTTTAGATTCTGCTTCTGCCAACATGTGACTTTGGAAAACCTCTCTGGATGTTTCCTTATTTTTGTAAAATGAAGAGGTTGGGTAAGATGTCCTCCAAGGCCAAGAGACCTAGCTTTCAACTCTAATTCCAAAGATAAAAAGACTTGATCTGTAATTTCATTGGTATAGATAACTCTCAGATCAGGAAGTCAATTTCCTCTACCAGTGCAGGTGAATACCTTCTCTGTAGAATTAAAGAATTGCCTACTAAGTGATCACGTGTCTTATCCAGGGTCACACTGTCAGATTTGCAAGAGTCAAGTCTTCAACCCAGATTTTCCTGGCTTTGAGATCAGTTTCCTATCCATTATACCACTCTACCTCTCTTAGGTAAAAACTTTGAAGTTCAACAAATCTAATCTTTTCATATTACAGATAAGGAAATGGAAGCCAAGAGAGAGGAAGAGCTTGGTCAGGGTCTTTCTAGAAGAAAGTAACAGTCAAGATTTGGATGTGCTCCTTTATTCCAAATTTATCCTTATTAACTCTCATTGGATTTGTTTTTAGTCTCCAGTTATAGAGTATTTATTAAATATTTAAATATTAAAGTATTTATTAAATATTTAAATATCTAAGGCATCCTGCACTATACTGCTATCTAATCACAAAGTTTGTACCCCTTGACTTAATCCCACAATTTTTGACATAACTTACTTTATTTTTAACTTTTTATTGATCTTTTATTTTATTTTTTCCAATTTCATGTTATGAAAGTTTTTCAACATTCTTCCACTTGCGTATTTATATTCCATGCCCCTCCCCTCATGGCCAGCAGTCTGATAAAAGTTGCACATGTACATTTGTGTTTAATATGTTTACATGTTAGTTTTTCTGTGATATAACTTACTTTATGAAACAAATGCAACAAAAAATTTCAGAGTCACTCCTTAGGTACTATAACATTAACACAGACATGTCTGAGTCTTCTTTTCTGAAATCTACACAACTTCAATCCCCTTAATGTTTCCCTGGGCAAACAAGTCTTCATCCCACTGATGGTATTTAGGTCATCAGTTACCTAGAATGGAACCAACTCTCCCATTTTGTTTAGGTCAGATTTGAGATGTCTAGGGAAGCATGAGTGCAACTTTTATATCCCCAGCCATTCTCACTACCTTCATCTTCCCCTCCCCTCTCACTGCTCCTTCTCCCATTCACTTAGCAAGCTAGAGACCCTTCTCAAATTCCTCTTCACAAAAAATATTGAGCTTGGGTCTCTACCTGCTTTTTCTCCCATCTTCCTCTGACAAGGTGCATTTTACCACAAATCTCCTCAATTAGACCCTGAAAACAGTTCTGCTGTTGCCTCGTTGATATATGTGGATGGAATTAGCTTAATGTCCCTGGCAACCAATTTCTCCAACTAAAAATAGTTGGTATATGAGCAGTGTATTCACCTTCCTGTCTCTGTATCTCTGGCACCTGGGGCAGGGGGTGTTTTTTCACCCCCAGGCTTTGCCCAATTGGGGAAGAAAGGTTCAAAAGCTTAATTTCAACTCCAAATGTAGTTGACAAGTAATAAAAAGGAGAAGGAATGGAGCAAGGTTTAGTTTGAGAGGAAGGGGGAGGAAGGGAGCCAGTTGGAGCAAGCCATAATCACAGTTGCCTATATACAAGTTGGTCTCGTTTGTGACATTCCACTATTAGAGATGCATTATTCAGATGTAGTAGAAATATCACCTGGACTTAGAGTCTGGGCTCCAGGCTTACTTCAGTCACTCATCACAATGACCTCTTCTCTGATAATATGCCCAGATATAAATGTTCTCTATCTCCTCAAATATCTCATACGTATCTGTTGGAACATTCTCTAGAAACTTACTATCCTCTGATTCCTATTATAGATAAAGAATTGCAAATTCTCATTGTCAGAAGGGAACTCAGGGGCTCTTTAATTCAATCTCCATCAAAACATCCCTAACAAATGATTGTCTAAACACCCCCTGCAATAGGGGAACCCCTTACCTTATCAGGCAACTCATCTCATTAGAACAGCTCTAAATGACAGATGCCAAAATCTACCTCTCTGTAATGTTCTTTAAGTTCTTCCCTCTGGGGCAAACAAAAATAATTTAACTCCTTAAACAAAGGATAATTCTTTAAATATTTGAAATGTACTATCCTATCCTCTCCATACCCAAAGTCTTTCTTCAAGCTAATCACCCCTAGTTCTTTTGACCAGTCCTTTCAGGATGTGGTCTCATTGGCCCCTTGATATATTCTCTTTACTTGTGAGTGTGTATTTTTATCTATCCCTCCCATAGGATAATAAGCTTTTAGGTCAGATATCCTCTTTTGTATATCATAGATCCCTTTGGCAGTGTAGTGAAGTCTATGAATCCTATTATTCTCCCAATCTTGATTTTAATTTCATTGAATAAAATACAAAGAAAATCAATAATATTGAAACATAGTTATCAAAATACTTTTTTTTCAGAACAAGCTCATTCCCCTCTGTTCTAGGGGAACAGACTGTATCTGTTTTCATCTTTAGTATTTTCAGGACCTAATACAGGACTTTGCACATAGTAGCCTGTTAATAAATTTAGATTAAATTGAATTTTCTTGTGGACAAGTCATTTTACTTCCTTGGACCCCAATCTTCTCATGTGAGAAAATGAAGGAGTTGGACAAGAGAGTCTTTATCTTTTCTTTGCAGTTATCCCATTATACTATGAAACTAGATGAGATGACCTTGGGGGTTCTAACCAACCTTCATTGGCTTATGCTTCTTTGCTCATGTTAAAATGCAAACTCTCTGGAGATAGATGCCTCATCAGTCATTTCTAATTTAGTATGAATGAATTCCCCTGCTGGACTCTGATTCCAGAGGTTCAACAGGTCACAAAGATGAGTTTTCTGAGTTTTCTAAGACTATGAAAGTGGCTCAAACTCTAGCAGAGACTATCAGAGAGGCTCTAAATATCATCCCATTCCTGAGCTGCAGATCTGTTTAACTGAGTGTTTGTCTTCAGCCTCCAGCTCATTGGCAATCTGGACAAGTTCCACGGAGAATATAACTCAATCTTATTTAGGTCTCTCCATTTCTGTCTTCTCCTATGAAGTGGCAGGGGGAGGTCGGGAAGAACTGGCATTTCTGTACAAAGGAAGAGATGAGAGATGGCTGAGCAGCAGAAATGAGTAATTTTGACACAGCTCTGCTGAGTTAATATCACAGCTCTGCTTAGAGATGCCAGCAATCCATGTTTAGCCTTCAGGCTTCCCCTCCCCCTTGTCCCCACTCACACTCATTGGGAGCTGCTTTCACAGGGAGTGGGCCCAGAAACCCTTACAATCTTCACTGGCAGTATGTCACTCACAGCTACTGAGGGGATCACTGAAGTCCATGTGGGTGATCAAACCACAGTCCTTTGATTAATAGCTGAGAAACAGAATACTTGGTGGGGTATGGGAATGATTTGGGAGGCAGCATGATGCAGTTGAAATGAGTTCTGATTGAGAATCAGAGGTATGGTTATGCCACTTCCAACTTGTATGACCTTGAAGACATCATTCAACTTCTCTGCCCTCTGTTTCCTCATCTGTAATATAAGAGGTGTTGGACAAGATGTTTTCAAAAGTTGATTCTGGCTCTAAATCCAAGATTCTGTGATTTAAGTCTTCATATATTTATCAAGTAGAAGAAGGAAGATGTCATCTCTATGATTCTAGAAAGTGGAATTTGGACCAGTGGGTAGAAATTGCAGAGAGATAAATTTTGGTCCAATACAAAGAATTTTCCAAATAGTTGGAGCCATGCAACAGTAGAATGTACAGGCTACTTGGTTAGGTGGTAACTTAGTAGTAGAACCTGTCACTTGATGTATTGAAACCCAGACCATTTAACCATTTGCTAAAGATGCTAAAAGGAGTGAAAGAAAGAATGAAAGAAAGAAAGAAAGAAAGAAAGAAAGAAAGAAAGAAAGAAAAGAAAGAAAAGAAAAGAAAGATAAAGAAAGAAAGAAAGAAAGAAAGAAAGAAAGAAAGAAAGAAAGAAAGAAAGAAAGAAAGAAAGAAAGAAAGAAAGAAAGGAGGGAGGGAGGGAGGGAGGGAAGGAAGGAAGGAAGGAAGGAAGGAAGGAAGGAAGGAAGAAAAAAGAAAGAGAATAGAACAAGGAATGAAAGGAAAAAAGAAAGAAAACAAAGGAAAGAAGGAAGGTAGGTAGAAATTTACATAACTTTGCTGTATATTTAAAAGGAATAATAAGTTGTACATAGTAGATTTGCAGTTTCACATGCAATTGTCTTTTTAATTATACTATGGAAATGCTTTTTTTATTCTACAAATTAAAAAATAATGATATTATAGAAGAAATATCAGTATTACATAAAAGTCAGAACAAGATAATTTCTATATTTATTCACAGACGCTTATTTTTTCCCTCTTGCACAGTTTCTGTGGTAGAAGAAATTACAAAAACTATCCCAGTTTTTTAAAAAATGGAATCTATATAGGATTTTAAAGTTTACAAATTACTAAATGTTTGTGAAGTGCTTTACATATATCTCATTTAAAATGATAGGATCAGGGGCAACTATGTAACACAGTAGATAGACACAGGAGGACCTGAGTCACTTAGACTAGTTGTGTGACCCTGGGCAAGTCATTTAACTCCACTGCCTTTAAAAAAAAAGACCAGCTCTCTCTCTGCTGTGTCATATTACCTCTTCAACAAGAACCATAGCACAATTAAAAAAATGAGGGGAATATGTCATTATTGTTCCTCTTTTGTTTTCCAAAAGAAATAATGACACCATGGGATGATGTCTTGACTTGCACATGAACTGGATTTAATGAAGCAGACTCACACAAAATCATTAGCCTTGAATCTTTCTTCCAGTCATTGAAGTCCAATAGCAGGACAAAAGTCAAGATGACTGGGGATGGCCTAGGGTGTAGTGGATGACCTTGGCATCTTCATTATCTGACTGAACTCTAAGCACTCCATAGCACCTGCTTCAGGTACCTTCATGATCATTGAAACAAATTGTTCTCATCTGCCATTCTACTGAGGGATGTTTGCACATGTGTGGGGTAGATGCCTCCAAATTCATCAAAGGGTTTGAAGTCAATTGATTGCCCTCAACTTGGTTTATCCCATCAGTCAAGATGGCTTTACCAGGGTTTGATCACTGAACCTGCTACAGTTTCTTGGAGCTACAAGTGAGAAGGCAATATGTAGGGCAGAGTAAAGAGCCTGGCATGGCTAAAACCAAGAGACTGTGATACGGAATAGAAAGAGATCCATTTGGAGGAGATATATGCAGTGATTATAGAAAGATATTCAATGCCCCAATAGACTTGAACTTTGAAGAGACCTTAAAGAACATTTAGTTCAACTCCTTCATCTTATAAATGAGGAAAATGAGACCCAGGAAAGTATAACAACTTATCCAAAGTCATACAAATAGGAAGTGGCAGAGCTAGGATTGGAACCCAAATCATTTTAAAACCATTATTTTTTTCTATTCTATCACTAGAGTTTAGATGGGAGAAACATCAACATAGAGAATGAATTAATAACACATTTGTTTAATATTTTAGGATTTACAAAATATTTTTTTACGTATCATCTGTAAAATGGTACTATTTTGCAAGTGTTATAAAACCAGATTTTCTTTCTTTGTTAAATGAGCTGAATGGCAGCTCCAATCAGTACTCCTTTCCCTTATTGTGTTCCTAAGAATAACTGGACCTCCTCCAGCTCAGCCATGAGTTTGGCCAGATGGTGGCTGAAAGGAGTCAATAAACCAGAATTAAGACTGTTTCAGAAAACCCATTTTGCAGATGAGAAAACTGAGGAACATTGAGGTAAAGTGATTTATCTAAGGTTAGACAACTAGAATGTATCAGAACTAGAAATTAGAACTTAGAAATTAGAACTTAGAAATCCTAATTCAAGAACTCCTTTACACTGTACCACACTGCCTCTAGGGCTGCCTAGTTGGCAGAAAGCCTAGTTGAAGGATCTTTAGAAGATCACCTAATCCAACCCAGTTATTTACAGATAAGAAAACTGAGGGCAAGAGAATTGAAATGATTTTTCCCAGTAATAAACAGCAATGATATACAAACCCCATTCCTCTTCCTCTGAATATAATTCCAGTTTTTGTTCAGTTTTGTTTTAGCTATACCTGACTCTTCATGACCCCTGTTGGGGTTTTCTACTAGAGTAGTTTGTCATTTCCTTCTTAAGCTCATTTTACAGATAAGGAAACTGAGACAAACAAGGTTAAGTGACCTGACCAGGTCACACAGCAAGTAAGTGTCTGACTCCAGGCCCAGTACTCTATCCACTGTTCCACCTAGTCTCCCCAATATTTCCAGTTGTCAGTTTCTACTTATGTCATCATACCTCCCTCAAGTAATATCTTAAGCAAAGGTGTGTTAATGAAGTGAAAAGTGAGTAGACCCATAACCAGTCAGCCTATCTGACATCTGGAGGGGAGAGTGAGTGTGTGGAAGAAGGAGAAGAGAGGTATGCAGTCAAGGGGTTTTCTTTTATTGCTAATAAGGTGATGAGCAACTCTGGTGTGTGCCTGAGAAGAATTGGACCCTTTCCAGCTCAGCCACATGAGTTTGGCCAGATGGCGGCTGAAAGGAGCCAATGAACCGGGCCTGAGCCTGTTTCAGAAAACCTCAGCAGTAGAAATCATCAGACTCTTGATGGCTAGAGCAATGGCCTCATGGAGCCTGGGAACTATATGAGGTGGGCAGAATTGACTGAGCAATGGAACTCAAGCTTGCCCCTAGTGAGGAGAGGTCAGGAAAAGAGCCCTGAATACCAGGGAAAGCAGTTCACCAGTCTGACTCTGTCTCTGCCACTAATTCATTATGAGATCTTGCTAGTGGAAAGAATGATAGACTTGGAATCAGAAGAGACCTGGGTTCAAACCCTCCTTCTGATACTATGTTGGTTTGTTGGTTGTTGTCCTTTGTTCTTGAAGATAACAACTTGGGGTCAAGGTTCAATGGATCCAACTGGCTAATCAGATCAATATGCACTCAGATGTCTACCACAGATTGGGCACAAATAGTCAATATGAGCATTAGGAATGAAGATGTCTCTAAATTTGTGCATCTCACATTTCTAAATATGTGAACATAAGCAAACCACCATGCTTTGTGAATCTTTGTTTCATCATCAGTAAAATAGGAATGATAACCTTTTTAATGTAATTTTTATTTCCTATGATTATTATGAAGACTGTGAAATCATAGGAACTGTAACTTTTTTGAAGTCTATAACTGTTTTACACAGACACACACACACACACACACACACAAATCCAACATTTAGTAAAGCATTGCACAATCATACCTGTGATTTCATCTGTGTAGGGAACTTCTCAGTGAGGAAAGTCCCTCTACCAGTGCACCTCTGCCTGCCTCAGTTTCCTCAATTATTAAGTGAGGATAATATTAGCAACTATTTTTTTTCTTGCAGCTACTCCTTAAGATTGTTTTGAGGGGACTTCTGGCCAAGACGGCAGAGAGAAGACAGGCACAGTGCTAAAGTCTCCTGATCTTCCCTCAAATATAATATGAAACAAACCTCTTAACAGAAATCCGATGTACAAAACCCAGAAAGAGAAACTAGGAGAAGAACATCTACCTCAAAGTTTGTCTTCTGGGATCCTGGGTGAGCCGAGGGCAGGGGGTGGACTCTGCCAGGAAGGCAGGACTGTGTGAGAGCTTGAGAGCCTGAGAGCATGACTAACCTGATAGGCCATGGGGGTGTGGTCCAACTAGGGAGTAGAGGCATTGGTTGTAACAAGGACACTTTGATGAGTTCCAGTGCAGGAGAGTTGCAGCCACACCTTCATTTCAGCTGAAGCCTCTTCCCAGAATAAACACAATTATGGCCCAACTCTGCCCTAGACTCAGGTTCGAGTAGCAGACTTCCCTCATCTGTGAAAAGGGAGAGAAATTACATTGCCCTAGGGCAAAGCCCATCATTGTTCAAAAATGAAAGTATTTAGCAGCTTCATTCACCCCATCCAGGCTAAGGGAGAGGGCCTTAAATGAAGGTCACAGACAAAGCAGAAAGCAACCAACACAGCCTACTAGTCAGCCCAGTTGGAGTTACTAAACCCAGTGAGTAAAAGCCTCTAGGGATCTCAAGCCCAAACCTCTGTGAACCATTCCCTCCCCAACACAAGGTCTTAGGAAAATGAAGAAAGGCTAGTGGAAAGGAGGGTCCATAGAAAAATTCCTAGGGGTTAGCTAGGTGGCATAGTGGATAGAACACGGGCCCTGGAGTCAGGAGTACTTGAGTTCAAATCCGGCCTGAGACACTTAATAATTACCCATGTGACCTTGGCCAAGCCACTTAACCCCATTGCTTTGCAAAAACCTAGAAAAATTCCTAGAAGGAAAAGACCCTAACTCAGAGAGATCTAGAAACTCTGAGGAGAATATGATCTGGTCTCCAGCACAGAAACACTTCCTTGAAGAAATCAGGAAGGAGTTTAAAAGTCACTTGGAAAATTTAGGAGAGACAATTAACACCTCACAATAAGAAAACAAATCCTTTCAAAATACAATTGACCAAATGCAAAAAAGAAAATAATTATCTCAAAACCTCAGTTGGTTAAAGGGAAAACTCTTTCAAAAATAGAATTGACCAATTGGAAAAGGAGTTGCAAAAGATAAATGAAGAAAATTCTTCTCTAAAAAAATGAACAGAGTATGTGCAAACTAATGACTTCATGAGACAGCAAGAGTCTTAAACAAAACCAAAAAATCAAAAATATGGAAGAAAATATAAAATACTTCATCAGCAAAACCACTGACCTTGAGAACAGATTGAGAAGGGACAAGCTGAGAATTATAGGTCTTCCTGAAAACATTGAAGAGGAAGAAAAATCCTGGACCTAATATTACAGGATTGAGTGGTGGAAAAACTGCCCTGAGATCATGGAACAAGAAGGCAAATCATTATTGAAAGAATACATCAATCCCCTCCAGAAAGAGATCCTAAAATGAAAACACCAAGCAATGTTGTGGCCGAATTCCAGAACTATCAGATAAAAAAGAAAATTTTGCAAGCAGCCAGAAAGAAACAATTTAGATATCAAGAAGCCATAGTAAGGATTACACAGGACCTGGCTGCATCAACATTAAGGGATTGAAGGGCCTGGAATAACATATTCTGATGAGCAAGGGAGCTTGGAATGCAGCCAAGAATCCACTACCCAGAGAAGATGAGCCTTCTCTTCCAGGGGAAAAGATGGACATTTAACAAAATGGGAGACTTCCAACATTGCCTGATGAAAAGACCAGAGCTAAATAGAAAATTTGGATATAAAACAGGAGGCTCAAGTAGCACTTGAAAAGGTTAAAAAAAGGTAAAAGGAAAAAAAACTGCTATCCAATAAGATAAAACTGGCTATATCTCCACCTGGGAGAAAGATTATCATAACTCTTGAGAACTGTAATTCTATTAGAGAGAATATACTTAGTCAGAAGTGATGGACACTCATGATTTTTTTGGTGACTCAGATAGACTGATTTAAAAGCAATATCCCCTTAAAAAGGGGGACAGTAAGAAGATGAGAGGATGGAGGGAATTGAATAGGGTAAATATCATTTCATTAAGAGGTACAAAATACTTATTGTAATAGAGGGGAAGAAAGGAGGAACTAAGAACCACCTGAATCTTCTTCTCATCAGACTTGGCTTAAAGTTAAATTACACAAACATTCAGTTAAGAAACTTATCTTACCTTTCAAGTATTAAAAAGGGAAAAGGATGGGAGATGGGGAGGGGGAGAGAAGAAAAGGGGGAACTAACAGAAGGAAGGGAAGGAAGAAGGGGGAAGGGGAGCGGGGTTGATATAGGAGGGCAAACACACTGAAGCTGGTGGTATTCAGAAATAAAATACTGGGGAATATGGATAAAGGGGAAAAAGGGGAAAAATACAAACAGAGGGAAGATAGCATGGAGGGCAATAAAGAGTTAATAATTATAACTTTGAATGTGAATGGGATGAACTCTCCCTTAAAACATAAGCAGATAAAAGAGTGGATTAAAAACCAGAATCCTACAATATGCTGCTTACAAGAAACTCATTTGAAGCAGAGAGATACATGTAGAGTAAAGGTAAAAGATTGGAGCAAAATATATTTTGCTTCAGTAGAAGTGAAAAAAGCAGGAGTAGCAATTGTTATCTCAGACAAAGCAGTTGAAAAAATAGTGTTAAAAGAGATAAGGAAGGAAACTATATCCTCCTAAAAGGTACCATAGACAATAATTTCACTACTAAATATGTATGTCGCCAATGGTATAGCATCCAAATCCTTAGAGGAGAAGTTGAAAGAGCTACAGGAAAACATAGACAGCAAAACTCTACTAGTGGGAGACCTCAACCTAATGCTTTCAGATTTAGATAAATTTAATCTTAAAATAAACAAAAAGGAAGATCAGGAGATAAATAGACTGTTAGAAAACCGAGATATGATAGACTTATTGAGGAAACTGAATGGGGATAGAAAGGAATATACTTTTTTCTGCAGTACATGGAACTTACAAAAATCGACCATCTACTAGGGAATAGAAACCTAATGATCAATTGTAGAAAGGCAGAAATAGTGAATACATCTTTCTCAGATCATAATGCAATGAAAATCATATGCAATATTGGACTAGGGAGATATAGACTCAAAACTAATTGGAAACCAAAATAGCCTTATTTTTAAAAAAATGAGTGACTCAAAACAACAAATTTTAGAAAGAATTATTTATCCTAGATAATGACAATAATGAAACAACATACCAAAACCTACAGGATTCACTCAAGGTGGTTGTCAGAGGATGTAGTATATCTTTAAATGCTTGCATAAATAAATTAAAGAGGAAATCAATGAACTAAATAATTAAAGAACAAATTAAAACCCCCAATTAAATACCAAATTAGAAATTCTAAAAATTAAAGGAGAAATTAATAAAATCAAAAGCAAGAAAACTATTGAACTAATAAATAAAACCAAGAGTTGGTTTTATGAAAAAAACAATAAAATTGATAAAACTCTGGTCAACTTGATTTAAAAAAAGAAGGAAACTAAATTACTAATATCACAAATGAAAAAAAGGTAAACTCAACACCAAAGAGGAGGAAATTAAAGTAATAATTCAGAATTATTTTGCTCAACTCTATGCCAAAAAATGTTACAATCTAAGTGAAATGGATGAATATTTAACAAAAATATAAGTTGCCCAGGTTAAGTGAAGAGGACATTAAATACCTAAACAACCTATCTCAGAAAAAGAAATTCAACAATCATTACTGAACTTCCTAAGAAAAAATCTCCAGAACCATATGGATTCACCAGTGAATTCCTTCAAACACTTAAGAAACAATTGGTTCCAATTCTATATAAACTCTTTGGAAAAATAGGTGAAGGTGGAACTCTGCCTGACTCTTTCTATGACACCAATATGGTGCTGACACCTAAACCAGGAAGAAATTAAAACAGAGAAAGAAAATCATAGACATGTCTCACTGATGAATGTAGATGCAAAAATCTTAAATAAAATCTTAGCAAAATGATTACAACAAGTTATCACTAGGATAATACACTATGACCAAGTAGGATTTATCCCAGGAATGCAGGATTGGTTCAATATTAGGAAAACTGTTAGTATAATTAATTATATCAATAAAAAACTTATCAGAAATCATATGATTATATCAATAGATGCTGAAAAACCTTCTGACAAAATATGGCACCCACTCCTACTAAAAGCACTAGAAAGTGTAAGAATAAATGGATTGTTCCTTAAAATAATAACGATCAACAAACATTATAAGCAATGGGGATAGTCTAATGGCATTTCCAATAAGATCAGGGGTGAAACAAGGATGCCCATTATCACCACTACTATTCAATATTGAATTAGAAATGTTAGCTTCAGCAATAAGAGAAGAAAAAGAAATTGAGGGATTGAGAATTGGGAAGGAAGAGACAAAACTCTCATTCTTTGCAGATGACATGATGGTATACCTAGAGAAGCCCAAAAAATCATCTAAAAAACTACTAGAAATAATTTGCAGGTTTAGCAAAGTTGCAGGATATAAAATAAACCCTCACAAATCCTCAACATGTCTATATATGACTAGCAAGATAAAGCAAAAAAAGAGCTAGAAAGAGAAATCCCATTCAAAGCAACCTCAGACAATATATAAAATACCCGAGAGCCTATCTGCCAAGGCAGACTCAAAAACTTTTTGAAAATAATTACAAAACACTTCTCATACAAATAAAATAAGATTTAAATAACTGGGCAAACACCAACTGCTCATGGACAAGCTGAGCTAATATAATAAAAATGACAATCCAAAACTAAACTACCTGCTTAGTGCCCTACCAATCAAAATTTCAAAAAATTACTTTAATGAGTTAGAAAAAGTTGTAAGTAAATTCATATGGAGAAATAAAAAGTCAAGAATTTCCAGGAATGCAATGAAAAAAAGTGTAAAAGAAGGTGGCTTAGGCTTACCAGATCTAAAATTATATTATAAAGCATTAGTTATCAAAACTGTCTGGTATTGACTAAGAAATAGAGAGGTGGACCAGTGGAATAGATTAGGTAAAATAGCAGGAAATGATTATAGTAATCTGCTATTTGATAAACCCAAAGAGTCCAGCTATTGGAATAAAAACTCTCTCTTCAATTAAAAAAACTGTTGGGGAAAATTTGAAGTTAGTATGGAAGAAACTTATATTGGATCAATACCTCACACCCTATACCAAGATAAGATCAAAATGGATACAGGATTTAGGCATAAAAAACAATTATTATAAACAAACTAGGAGAACAAGGAATAGTTTACCTGTCAGATCTATGGAAAGGGAAGCAGTTTATGACCAAGGAAGAGATGGAGAACATCATTAAAAACAAACTGGATAATTTTGATTACATTAAATTAAAAAGCTTTTACACAGACAAAACCACTGTAACCAAGATCTAAAGAAATATATTAAATTAGGAAACAATTTTTACAACTAGTATTTCTGACAAAGGACTCATTTCTAAAATATACAGAAAACAGTCAAATTTTCAAAAAAAATAAGTCATTCTCCAACTGACAAATGGTCAAAAGATATGCAAAGAGAAAGAGGAGAGAAAATCTGCTTCCCACTCTTGTATTCATATTAGAATTCAACCACTGTGATATCTGTTGTTTTTATCCATGGACCAAGATCTTACTATCTTTTCATGCTGATTAAGGAATATTTATATATTGCTGTAGGATTATAAGAAAACTCCTTAGCTGTCCTTTACACTTTGTGATTACATTCTGGGTCCTAAAGTGGGTCCTAAAGGAGGACTATGTAACATTGGCAATATTATAATAATTTTTAGGGATTCATTCATCCATCCATCAATCCATTCCATTCATTCATCCATACTATTAGTCTTTCAGTATCAAAGAGGACCACACCAACCAACCTAGTGACTGTTGGCATGAATTGCACAAATGTGTTTATTATTAGTGAGAAGTATGCTGTTCAAGTTATTCTTCTCACTTAACTTTGTTAGAATTATTCCACCCCATTGCTTGACTGATAGGAAACAGTTCTCTTGGAGATGGTTGAAGTGCTGTGTGAGTCTCTTGGCCTTAAATTTATTTCACTTCCTCCCATATCAGCGAGGAGCCATGGTGCTTCATCAATGCCAGGCAAGCACCAATATGTGATATCTGACAACAGAAGGTGACAATACAATAAATCCTACCTAACCTGTTTCTTGATGGACTAATCATCAGTCTGGCCCTTCCTCTCATACCTTTCACTAATGGCTCAGGGTGCTACTCACTACAAGGGAGAGTGTCAGAACGGGAGTTGACTGGGTTGGTACACCTGTCAAACCATAATACAGGAACCTCCCGTGGACAGAAGGGCAAAAACTCCCTTGATCTTGACTTTCAGTATGAATACAGACTATGAAAGCAGGGCCTCATGATCCTCCTTACCTTTGGAGGTTTTAAGCAGGAGGTATCTGAGGTAGAACTGATGGATTGTATATTTCTTGATTTATTAATTGGTCTATGGTATTTATGTCTAAATCCTGTACCCATTTTGACCTTATTTTGGTTTAGTGTGTGAGATATGACTCTATACATAGTTTTTGCCATACTATTTTTCAATTTTCCCAACAGCTTTTCTGAAACAGTGAGTTCTTATTCCAGAAGCTCCAGTCTTTGGTTTGTCAAACAAAAGATTACTAATAGTCATTAGCTACTGTTTCTTTTGTATGTATCCTAATCCACTGGTCCATTACCAGGCAGTTTTAGGTCTGGTACAGCAGGGTCACCTTCTTTTACATTATTTTTTTTCATCAGTTCCTTAATATTCTGGACATTTTGTTGCTCCAGATAAATTTTGTCACTATTTTTCAAGCTCTGTAAAATAGTTATTTGGCAGTTTGATTAGTAGAGGAAAGGTCAAACTAACGATTAGTCCTTCTAGAGACAGGCTAGAATTTATTGAATTGTCACATTTTTGTTGCCAGATATCACATACTGGTGATTACCTGCAATTGGTAGTGAGTATGGTGTCTTGCTGATATGGACATACTGATACTGATTCATCCATATCTATTCAGCTAATCAGATATTTTTTGTCTGAATCTAGAATTAAGTTTCCATGTTTTATATTCAATTGCATATAATAAACATTTTTGAGAGTCTTCTGTGTACTCTCTCCTGTGCTAAACACAAAGAGAGATACAAAGAAGAAGAAATTAGGTCCATACTCTGAGACAAAGTAAGGGAAGACCTCTAGACTTGGAAATAAAAAAATCCAGGCTCTACTACTTAAAATCTAGTGTGGTGGAAAGACAAACAATTTTGATATCAGAAGATTTGAACTTCAGTTTTAATTCTACCATCAATTAATTGTATGATCTTGACAAGTCATTTAGTTTTTTTGAGCCTCAGTTTGCTCACCTGTAAAATGGGGAAAACAGCATTTATATTCCCACTTCCTATGTTTCTTGTGGGAAAAACATTTGCTAAATTTAATTGAATTCACTGCCTCATACACATAGCCTAGTGGAACCTCTTGACTCACAGACTTGTGCCTGGAAAGTTTTGTCATAAGAGAAGCCAGATTCTAGTAGTGGCCAGATAGACTCTGTTAGAGCTCACTAATATAGTAACATCTTTTTGAACTTAAATGTCTGGGACTTTTTTTTTAGGTTTTTTTTTTTTTTGCAAGGCAATTGGGGTTAAGTGGCTTGCCCAAGGCCTCACAGCTAGGTAATTATTAAGTGTCTGAGACTGGATTTGAACCCAGGTACTCTTGACTCCAGGGCCAGTGCTTTATCCACTGTGCCACCTAGCCACCCCTAAATGTCTGGGACTTCTGAAAGAGAAAAGCCATAAAAATGAGAACTTGTCTTCCAAATTGAATGCCACATGAAAAGAATGGCAAGCAAGGTTAAGAGGAGAATTTGCACATTGGATGTTATTTGTCTGTCCCATTTCCTCTGAGAATTGCTTTGGTTACCATTGCTGGAGGGTATAATTGAAAAATATGGAACATTTACTATCTGCCCCCACTCTGCCTCTTACTCATTTTGGGGAGGAATCAAAAGAAGAAGAAAGAGAGATCTGTGCCCCTTCCTCTGAATAAAATTAGCCAAGGCTGGTTCTTATTGCATAATATTCCAATTCAGTTTTTATTCCCCTATGTTTTCATTTTTAATTATATCTGATTACAAATAGCAACAAAAAACCTAGTGGCTCCTAAATCCTTGTCTAGTGTGATTGATGATGACAGAAGACAGAGATTTGGGAAGAAGTTTTGACCCTTTGAAGGGATGGATGACATTATTTCTACTTCAGCGTGAGCTGATGTGTGGGGATTTGGGAGAAGAGTAGACACTGATCCCATTTGGATTTTCCACAAGTAAAAGAGAATACCATAACCATTCTTCAAGGTAAACACAAGTGTCTCTTAAACATAGGTGTGTATGAATGAATGCATATATTTGCATGCATAAATGTACAATCACATGTCCATGTGTGTATAAATATGCATGGGTGTATATGTATTATATGTATATGGTATCCATTTCTGGAAGCATATGTGGCTGTTTGGTAAACCTGTTTAAAGAGATTCATGATGCATGGAATGGAGGAGTGTTTGATATTCTCTGCTTACTGTAAGGGGAAGGAAAATCTCATAATTTGATCCTTAGCCAGAACTAAGTATTCTAGGTTAGTTCTGGACTTTCTGGGAAAGAGAGGAATTTTTCAGTCATTTCTGTCAGGTCAAACTCTTAGTGACTCCAATTGAGATTTTCTTGGAGGAGATACTAGAATGGTTTGCCATTTCCTTTTCCAGTTCATTTTACAATTGAGGAAACTGAAGTGAACAGAGTTAAGTGACTTGGCAGGTCACATGGATAGTGTTTGATGTTGCATTTGAACTTAGGTCTTCCTAACTCTAGGGGTATATCCACTGTGCCACCTAGGTGCCCCTATTTTGTATTTGTATTATTTTCTTCTATGTATTTATATTATCTTTCCCACACCACCTCCAGTAAATTTGACTTCCGAAAGTTGAGTTTTCCTGACTCCAGACCAGATTCTATCCACTGTATCACTTAGTTGCCCCAGTTCATACCTTATATATAACACACAATGTTCTGGTTCAACAACCATTCAAAAGACTTTTTTCTCACAGGAAGCAATTAGTTGAATATGTGAGAAATTGAAGTGAAAAAGTAGGCCCTCCTTTCCATAGCATCATGACCCTCTAAAGAAAGGCTCATCAGATATCATGAGGGTCTCTTTAGCATGCTATTAGGTTGAATCTTCATTAGCCAATTCCCCACCAATAGAAACAAATGCACATATGTGTATGTAGATATGAGTGTATGTGTTTGTGTGTGTGTATATATATGTAGCCCTAGATCTACTGTAGATAAATCCTAGAGGGAAACATAAAACTGCTTATTACCAGCCTCATGTGGGGTGCTGGAATTCTATAGGGACATACCAGCTTGGGTTGTATCTCTTCCAACTTCTACTGTAGTAGATTATGATTTAATGAAGATTTCAAAGATGGTTAAAAAAAATTAAGTGCTTAGGACAGCAGAAATAATACAAGAATTAATTTTCAAAAACCTGGAGTCTTGACCTGGTTCAGACACTTCCTATGTGATCTTGGTCAAGGGCAATAGTTCCTAAACTCTGAAGCCTATGGCCTTCCCAGAGACCCACAAATCTCACTTATAGCAGGCAGATTTTACTTTAAACATTGTTTGTCCTCTCTTCCTGTCTGACACTCCTGTCTTTGAATTTCCTAGAAACTTATAAACCTTATACTGGTACTCCCTTTTTATAGAGGGTTGCTGTGAGGATCAATTGAGATTTGACATTAACATTGACATTATGTTAGAAACCTATGGCAGGGGGATGAAAAAAAGGAGAACTTTTCTCACCAAGATGACCAGCTCTAGACTCAAAGACCTGGGGGACCCTGGTCTTTAAAAGAGCTTACAAGTTTCTTCCTCATATTCTTGGTTGATTATGCCTCAATTGATGGTCAGTCTATAAGAGTGTGAGTAAAACTGTATTGGGACATCCAGGATAAAGGAAGTAAGAGTCCTTTTGTTATGTCCAAATTTAGGACATCTCTGAAACCCTCTATGCTACTTGGTCAGTCCTTCGTCCCTGGGAATTCCTTACATTGTCTTTTAAAGGAAAACAAATCCATTGAATCCAGATTTGATAGACTGGTGCAATAAATTCTTCTAAGTTGAGGACCAAGGTTTCCTTTGGACTTGTGCTAGTCTAACCTCAGGACTACAGCAGGATTAAAAACTGTTTACCCAAAATATTGCAGTTTTAAAAAAGGATAGTGTGTCACATGCTAAAAGATCTTCTATATACCAGCAACCAAATTACCATTATATTTATGGACTCTCAGGGGATTCAAAGGAATACCCCAGTTTTCATGAGATTTTAGGGGAGAGACTACCAAGACAGTATATTTGCCCAAGTGAAGGTGGTCTCAGTAGTAGTAGTAGTAGTAGTAGTAGTAGTAGTAGTAGTAGTAGTAGTAGTAGCTAATTAAGGAGGTTTTATAATGGGCAGTGTGTAGCACATTGTAGATCCTTGAGAAATACTTGTTGATTGATGAATATTTTCAATTCAGGGGAGTCAGTACTTGAACAGATCCTTATGGAAGCTTCTCTGAGGATCATTTTGGATACAATAGAAGCTCTTAGAGTTGCCCCAAGCATCTTATTAATTAATATTGAATAATATTGGATTCCAGATCTGAGGAGTGAAAAATATTTCCTCCCTCATAAAGGAGATGAAGGAGGTTGGACTATTTTGCTATAAAAACTCCTCTCATAGTAACTTGGTATGGCTGGTAATGAAGCCAGATGGCACTTGGCAACTTAAAGTAGATTATGAGGATATGAATAAAATTGTATGCTGATTTTTGTGGCCATTCTTGACTTTGTTCAAGGGATAGACTGGGCATCCCAGCTTCCAGGTAAGTACCATGGAATTAGGGATCTCACTAATGCTTTCTTTTCCATTCCTGTAGCTGAAGCTAGTCAGGACCAGAGGGGAAGCATTCAGTATCCTTTCATTATCCTAATTCAGGGATATTTGAACAAATTATTGGAGAATTTAGAGCTAAACAAATTCAGAATGGGAATCATATGACACTAAATAAATAAATCCCTTATAGGCTATAAAACAATACATATAGTAATAAATATAATCATAGTGAACAGGAATTCACACAGTAACAAAGGTATATTTTAACTGACTTCATAGTAATCTTGAGACCCAGGATGATGGAACTAAATGTAGCCCCTCAGAAAAAAACCCCTGAAGAAAGCAAAATTTATCAACATTCCCCACTGACTTTCCCAAGGATAAGTAGATTTTGACCAAGTTGGATAGCTGAGGGGACAGCAATATCTCAGCATTAATTCATGTCCAAGGACATGTTACATGGAAGAGACCTGTGACCTCTTAGCTACTATGATTCAAATGACCAGGACCTGGGTAGGAGGCTTGATGATGGTATAGGCGATATCTTCTGCAGGTTTGATGCTACTTGTACTGCTATTTGCTAGCTGAGTTGTTGTTACATTAGGAGACCTACTCCGAATTGCCCCTAACTTTACCTCTACTGTATGAATTGTACCCTTGAGGATAGTATTTTTTGTGTTTTTTTATTATTGTGTTAAGCTTCTCTAATGCTTAGTTGTATGATTGTTTTAAGTTATTTTAGTGTTATAATATCTCCTAGAATAGTTTTGGGACCTCAACAGCAGGGGGGTGAGACTTGTTAGAATCAGTGCTTCAAGGGGGTTAGAAAGCTATTCTCAGTGTCATCATTAACTTAGCTTCCTTGCCACTCAAGACAAAAAAGGTCTAGCCTGTTAGGGCCTATCAGAAATTAGCAGGGATTGTTGTCATGGTGAATACAGAGGTAGAAGGGATATTTCTTTTATCTGAATTATTCTTTTTAACCCAAAGAGTTATATCTTTTTACCTTTAGCTTTTGCTAAAATCATTTTTACTGAATTTAATAGTCCATACGTTTTTCATTGTATTCTAATCCTGAGACTGAATCACTGGACTGACCTTAGTTAGTCCTGGCCAAGTGTACTCTACAAGCCTCTCACACTTTACCCTACCCCTAACCCCTCTTTCCTGGCAGAGGACTTTTGTTTAACTTTCCTTTTTTTGGGGGGAGGCAAATGAGTTAAGTGATTTGCCAAAATCACACAACCAGGAGATGTCTGAGGCTAGATTTGAACTCAGGTCCCCCTGACTCCCTGGCCAGCCCTCACACCATTATGCCCCTTAGCTGCCCCTATTTCTTCCTTTGTTAAGAAAATTCAGTCCATTTGACCTTCTCTTCATCTCAAAACCCCTTGATATCATCTCCCAGTCTTTCTTCTTTCTCAGTCTCTAATAATGATGTAGCCTTTCTCCTTGCCCTTAATTCAAGAAAGTGCTGGTCTTTAACAACTAACTCTCCAAAACATAAATGTACTCATGACACACTTTAAAGTTTAATCAGCATTATTAAAAATTTCTCTATCACTTTCTTAAATCTAGAAATTAACAAAACAATAAATCAAGGCATTTTGCAGGAATTTCTGAGGTAAAAACACTTATTCTGAAATTTTAATAACTGACTTCTAGACACCAATAAGAATTGGTTACTATATACACCTGCCTAGATTCCCATCATTTGTCATCTACTCCAGAATATTGCAATAACAATAATTGCCTACCTTCTTCCAATCTACAGCTTCCTTCCCTACTCCTTTCAAACATAGTCAAATCTCCCAGTACTTAAAAGAAACCTTAATTAGACTTCTTCAGTTCCCTCAAGCTATCATCCAAAATCTCCATTTCTCAACAAAAAATCTGGAAAAAGTTATCTACACTCATGTTCTCCCCTTCCTCTTCCCTCAGTCACTCTTCAACCCCTGTCCATCTGGCTACTAAATCGCTCCTTCCAAAGTGATGAACCCTTATTAGTCTTTTTTTAATCTTCAAGTTTTTAACCCATCTGCTGCACTTGACATTATTGATACCCTCTCTTCCTGGATACTATTTCCTTCCTGAGTTTTTCATGATGCTCCCCTTTTCTCATCCTCTTTCTACTAATCTGACCATTCTCTGTCTCCTTTGATGGTTCATCATCCATATCATATACTCTAAATGTGGATGTTCCTCTGGGGTCTACCCTGGTCTTCTCTTTCTACATCCTCTCTCTTGGTGACCACATCAGGTCCTGTGGGTTTAATGATTATCTCTTTATTGATAACTTACAGATCACCATAACCAGTCCATCATTCCTCTGGGCATCTGTCCTGCTTTATCTTTTATACTAGATGTTTCCCAAAGCAGCTCCAGCATGGCAAATCTAAAATAATATTCATTACCTTCCCCCAAACCCCACCCTTCTTTCAATCTTCCTAATTAAAATAAATAATATTAATTAAATGAACAAAAATAAAATAACATAATTAATAAAATTAAAATTAGAAATTAAATTAATTAAAAATAAAAATAATAAAAGTTTGTAACTTTGACATCATCCTCAATTTCTTACTGTTTTCTCACACTTCATACACAAAGTTGCCAAGTCTTGCTAATTCTACCTACACAAACCTCTCACATAGCCATCAAATCCTCAACATCTCTCAACTAGATTATTTGTAGCCTCTAACTGTTGCCTTGCCTTAGGTCTTTCTCCTCCAGACCCAGATCCAGTCTTAGACACTTACAAGTTATGTGATTCTCCCTCCCCGCAGCAAATCATATAACTCAGTTGTTTGTGTCAGGTTCATCATCTGTAAAATAAAGGTAATAGCACTTATATTGCAAGGTTTTGTGAAGATATTCAGAAGTGTTACTTAAAATATTTGTAAATACTCTAAATATTTGTAATATTGTAAATATTTATTCAAAGTATTAACACAGAATCTGCTACTGTATAAATTCTTATTCTTTCTTTCCCCTGCTTTCCCTTCCTTTCCTTTGCTTCCCTTCCCTTCATCAGATTTTCCCAAAGATCTCATCATGTTACTCCTTTACTAAACAAATTCCACTGGCTCTCTGTTGCTGCTAGGATCCCATATAAATGGTTTAGCCCAAGTCGATCTTTTTCAGTTTCATTGGACTAGACCACTTTCCACAGTTTCTATGATCTAACCAAAATGGTTTTTTTCCCCAGTGTTTCTCACCCACAGAAGTTTATCTCCCTTCTTTTTACCTTTGCATTGTGGTTCTCCCTTTGTGGTTCTCCCTTCTCACCTCTACCTCACACAGTCTCTTTCTTCAAGATGAAAGTTTTCCTAATTTATCAGCACCTCCCCTACAACTACTACTGCACTCCTTTCCAAACATCCTGGTATTTAACTATTTGGTATATATACTGTCTATCTTCTTGTCTCCTGTTATTTTCAGTTGTGTATGACTTGGTGATTCCATTTAGGGTTTTCTGGGCAAAGATACTGAAGCGGTTTGCCATTTCCTTCTCCAATTCATCTTACAGATGAAGAAGCTGAGGCAAGCAGGGTTAAGTGTTTGCCCAGGGTCACACAGCTAGTAAGTATCTGAGACCAGATTTGAATTCATAAAAATGAGTCTTCCTAACTCTAAGCCTGGTGCTCTTGTGCACTATGGTAGCACTTCAATGCCCTCTTGCCTTCTCAGCTGGGATGTAAACTCCTTGACTATTTCATTCTTTTAATTTATAGCCCCAGAACCTAGCACAGGGCCTGGCACATAATAATGTCTTTGGTTGGTTGGCTGATTTTGAAGGCGATTTGGGATTATCTTTTTATTAAAAATTGATTTTTAAAAAATGTTTACTGATGCCTTTTACAACATTATTTTTTTCAGATAGACCATCTTCACCCCCATTCAAACCCTCCCTTGTAACAAAATTGACACAAGGACTGAATCCTATGTTCTCCTGAGTTGAGTTTTGAAGGAAGAAATAGAGGAAAACTTAGGATAGCCAAGGTATAAGTTTAATTCAAATTGTAATATCCCATATCTTTTTTTTTTTTACATACTGTTTCTGGATGACACCCTTTTTCATCTCTCCAAAACTCTACCACCCTCACACCTATTTCCTCCTGTCCTATTCAGACCTACCTCTTTCAAGGAGGCTTCTCTTTTTCTAGCCAGAAGTGCTCTCACCTTTTCTTTACTCCCACAGCACTATCCCTTTCTCCTGGAATATCCTATTTTGTCTTTTCCAAGGGTAAGGATCTCATTTTCTTAATCTTTGTGCTTCTCCCCAGCATCTACACGAGGGTAGACAGACGCTCAAGGAATCTTTGCTGAATAGAATTGAAGAGGGATCCAAGAATCCCATCTCTAGCTCCAGGGAGTGAGCTCAAAGTTCGGTCTTAGATACCAAAGCTATATTTAGAGATTTGGGAGCTCGGTTGACCGACGGTCATCCTGGCGCTGGGCAGCAGGGATGGGTAACAAGGACTTAGAAGCCTAGATTCCAATGTTGTTGATATCTTTCTCTCCCCACTGGCCGAGGGGAATCGGCGCAGCCTCCCGCTGGGGTCTGGTTAGAGCCGGGTGGGAGTGGGGAGGGGTTGTCCTATCAAAGAGGGAAGTGGCTCTGAAACCTGAAAGGGCTATGGAGGGGTGAAGAGTAGATTCTGGAAAGATCAGGGAGTCCCACCTAGGCCTGGAGCTGTGGACCCCCTTAGAGAATGGCAAAAGAAAGGAGAGATGGAAGGGCTGAAGTGGAGGAGGGGCTGTGGGGGATGGGTCGGGAAACACCCAAACGCAATCCTGAGCTACCCAAGCGCAATCCTGAGCTTCCCAAACTACTGCTAGCCTTCACTCCTTCTGCAGCAGGGTGCCCAGGAAGCAGTGGTGGAGGGGCGCCTGCAGCTACCCCACCCCTCCCGCCTCTGCTCTTCCTATCAGACCCACTCTGTGTCCCATAAGTGTGTCTCGCCTGATCTCCCCCCTAAGTCCCGCAAGTCTCATCTTCCGCAGCCTTTGCGAGAAGCGAGTGACAGAGGGCTTCTTAGTCTCTCGCCCCCTACTCTCCCCCTCCCCGTCCTAATGTCTAGGCTCTTCTTGGACTGCGGTCCCTGAAGCTGGCGGCGCAGGAGCCGCGCTCAACTGACTGCTGCAAACTGAGGGGGGCAGGGAAAAGGGGTCAGTGATTAGCCAGGCTGGGTGGAGGGGTGAGGGGGGAGCGCTAGAAGAGAAGGGACGGGAGGGGGAGGGAGGGAGAAGGAAAGGGGACAGAGGAAGGAGGAGGGAGGAACGGGGAGAGAAGGAAGTAGGGAGGAGAGAGAGAGAGGCAAGAAAGGACAGGGAGGGGGAGGAGGAGGAGGAGGCGGAAAGAGAGGAGGAGGAGGAGAAGAGAAGAGGAGAAGAAGAGAGGAGAAGAGAGGAGGAGGAGGAGAGAGGTAGCGGGGGCGCTGCGGGGCTCCTGGCTGCCAGGCGCAGGCTAGTCTAGTGCCCTCCCTTAAGAGCTGGGCGGGAAGCGGCCGCGGGGCCCCGGCTTAGGAAGGAGAGAGGTGGCGTTGCCGGAGGGGACGCGGAGCGGAGCCGGGGGCGGACTGAAGGAGTCCGTGGTTGGCAGCAGATGTGACCCTGCTGCGGGCTGCCGAGGTGGGGAGCCGGGCTGGCAGTGCCGCCTTCTCAAGGGGCGCCTGGCGCTCCGCTCTCTCCCCTTCCCCGCGATCCCCTCCTCGCCCCGTTCCCCCCGCTCCTTACCCCTCTCCCCCTCCTCCCTCTGGGCTCCCACTCGCGGAGACGAGGGCTGCCTCCCTCCCCTGCCAGGCGCGCTCCCTCCGGCTTTCCCCGTACATAGCTAGCAAGCATCCTAGCCCGAGCTTGACCGTGCCCTTCTGTGGATGTGCCCGTAATCCAGGTGTCCCGGACACCCAGAGAACCCCAAGGATGGGACGTCGCCCTCACCTCTTGGTTATCCAGGTAAGAAAACGGGCTGGCAAAGGGACCCTTCCACTTGCTCCAACCCCTCCCCCCCACAACAGCCCCAGCCGGAGCTGGGGAGAGGGGGAGCTGTGTGCGTAGAGGTGCGGGGGCGCAAAATTGACCGTCTCCAGCCCGGGGCCCCGGGTCAGGACTGGTTTGGGAGCGACTGGGGATGGGGAGACTGTTTTAATGACCCTGGGAAAGCCCTGCTCTTCTGAAGGAACCCAGGGTTTTCCAGGGAATTGGGTGGGGAGGACTCAGGTTGGGACTGGGAGAACGCTTCCCGGAATCCGCAGTGTCAAAGAATCCCTTCCTCAAGCTTCAAGGGAGCCTGGGTGATTACAAGATTGGGGGATGAGTCCCTATTTCCCCCTCCTCTACTTGCCCCCGCACCCGCCCACTGTTCTGTCTCGGTTGGGCTTCAATAGTTCAGCGCTTTGGAGGTAAGATTTTCTCCTGTTTTTTTCCTTAAACACCTTCCTTAGATTCCACCTCCTACTTCCCCCCTTTTAGGCCGCCCAGTGGCTCCTTTTCCCTTTGCAGAAATCTGCATGTCTATGGAGATAAATCTCTCCCGCTCCTCGGAGCCCTTGGATCTATAGAACAATATTCCCAAAGAGGAGATGAGGTGTGGGATGCTCGGTCCTCTTCTCTGGCTAGCTTTCCTGGCCGGGCCCGGCTTGAGCCGAGTGCGAGAGTGGGAGCGCATGTATTCCCCTCGAACTGGAAGCCAGAAGCTGTTCGGTCTTGCGTCTAGGGTCCAGCGAAGATATTTCAGCACCTAGAGTTTAGGAAAGTCACCAGTCACCCACCAGTTTTCGTCTGCACAAGTTCCGTGGCAGACAGACCACTCACTCATCCCAAACCAGGAACCCGTCTTGATTAAGGGAGGGTAGCCAATTTTTACTGTCTAGAATGGAGTCCGACTCCCTGGAAATGAATAAATTCTGGGCATCGTTTTTCCGTGAGACTTGTAGTGGTCTCCAATGCACGCACAAATAATTCACTTTATTTTCTGGGTTGTGGGAGGGACGAACTTTTTTTTGTTTTGTTTTGTTTTGTATGTATGTGTGAAGGTTGAAAAGTTAGTTTTTTAAAAGTGATCTATGAGTGGTCACGCAATGTCGAATGACCCACATGAATATTTTTCTTTTCAAATTGTTGTAGAACCTTTGTCTCCTTTTTTGTATCTGTATGCACAAAGGAGTATGAGTCAAATCATCTCCTTTGAAATTCAGCAGTTGAATTCAAGCTGTCTGTAGCAGAATGTTTAGAAAATAATAGCAAGTGTGACTGAAATAAACTACACTCCCCACCCCAATCCACCCAAAGCCCTTCTAAAAAGTTTTCTTTTAATGGAGACAGTGAGAAAAGTACTAGATTTAGATCAGGAAGAAAAATCTGGATTCCAGTTTGATTTTGATACCTACGTGGTCTTTTCTATATTTATTTGTTTGTTTATTTTTGATACCTGTGGTCTATTTATTTAGCATTGCATCTACTATAGGTCAGACACTGCACTTGAGCTACAAGGACAATAGTCATTCAATGCCTAACCTGGTATTGGGAAGGCGCAGGGGTGAAGAGAGAGAGAGAGAGAGAGAGAGAGAGAGAGAGAGAGAGAGAGAGAGAGAGATGTATATATGCACACACACACATATATATATATATGTATTTGGCATACTTATATACGAAATATATAATTGGGAAGGAGATACCAGAAGCTAGGGAATGTCAGAAAAAAATTCAATGTGACCATTTGGATTTGAAGAAGAATCAGAGGGGAGGAGAGTATGAAGGACTTAGTCACTGAAAAGGCACTAGAAACATAAGATAAAAAGTTATAAGTAAGGAAGAACAAGAAGACCAATCTGGCTAGAGTGGAACTACTGAAGGGTAGGCATATATATATATAATGAGTCTAGATAGGGACCAGACTGCAAAGGCTTAAAGAAGTGACAGAAATTAAATCTGTCCCTGGAAGTGGGAACAGTCAGTAGGGATGGACTAAAGTTTGAGTGTGGAAGTGACATGCAGACCTATGTGTCATCAGTGGTTTGAAATGTGGATTAGAGACAGGAGAGGAGAGGTAGGGAGGCTAAGGAGAAGGTTGCTGTGAGATAGTATAGGGAGGGGAGATGAAAGTCTGAGCTTTTGTGAGAGTCATGTAAGCAGAGAGAAGGGAACAGATCAAAGAACAGGGAGAAATATCCCTGAGCCTCAGTTTCTTCTTCTGTAAAATTAGATGACCACTAAGGGGTGTTTCAGTTCTAAATCTTATGATCAAGAAAGTGGAAAAAAGGAGTGATGGGCAGGGAATATGGTAAAAAGGGAAAAAGTGATATATCAGTAAAGAATGAATGAGGGAGGGCGGAGTAACTGAGTAAGGAAATGAAAGGATTTCATTTCTATTTTCAACTTTTGTTTGAAACTATTCAAATATAAATTTGATGCCTCCTTCCTCCACCATTACCTCAACTACGATGAATAAAAGGATCATAGGAATTAGAGCTGGAGGGGACCTTAGAAATGACCCAGTCCAACCCCTCATTTCCCAGAAGTGGAAACTGAAACCCAGGTCATAAACAGTGGTTGATCCCGGATTCTAATACTTCAAGTGTAGGAAACCAGGAAAGTAAAGAAGGAAAAAATAAAGGAGGCTTTACCAAACCAGACAATGTTTCCCAAGCAGATCCATGAGGGCTGCAGAAAGTATTCTTGAACATCTACTTACTGTGAGCTCAGTGTTCTGGGCTTGTAGATAGGACTCCAAATCCAATACTTTTCTCATTGTATCATTTAAAAGAAAACTATTATAAGGCTATTTATTTATTGGGGGGCTATATCAGAAGAGAAGAATCTATAAAGGAAATGGACCATGTTTCTCCTTTATCATTCAAATGAGATAATATTTGTAAACCACTTAGCAGTGACCCTGCCATAGAGTAGGCACTTAACTAGATTTAAGGCTGTGAGGGAAGGAGAATGTCAAAGAGACAATAATCCCTATACTCTGGGAGTTTATAATCTATTTGGAGCACAAAAAACCAGGATTGGAAACAATTAATCATAAAGTTACCAAACCAGTTATAAAGGCATGATAATGAAGTGTAAGTTAGGGGAAAGGGAATCACAGGTACAGGTTTGAGATGAAGCTGATTAGGGAAGACTACCTGGAAGAGGTGAACTAGGGCTATTAAAAGAGGCAGATGCTTCTGTTTCTTGGGGAGAGTAACTGTACAAGTCAGAAACAAACTCTTGGAGTGTCAGAGATATAAGGGACAAACTCACGGGTAGAGAATAAGCAAAAGATGAGACTAGGAGACCATGAAAATATGAACCACAGACTAGAGCTAGAAGAGACTTTGAGATCTTCTGGTCCAACCTTTTCATTTTGCATTTACGCAGAGGTAGAAGTGACTTTCCCAAGGTCACTTATAGACCTCCTCCCCATCCACTTTACAACAACTAGTAAAATAGAAACGACTTGTCCAAGGTCACACAGCAAATAAATATCAAAGCTTGAACTTGAACATGAAGTTCTGGTCTGCCCAATGCAGAAATTCTGGTCACAAGACTCCTTTACAATTTATTGAAGAACCCCCTCTCCGAAGAGCTTTTGTCTATATGGTTTATAGCTATATTAGAAATTAAAATGTCTTAGTATTATTTTGAAAATGTTTTTGACCTTATGGAATCCCCCAAAGGATCTCAGAGACCTTCAGGTTTCTGCAGATCACACTTTAAGAACTACCCTTATTCTCCCTTTATGAAGGGAAAATAGGTGGGAATATCAAGTAGTTGATGGAAAAATTCTGAACAGCATAAATGTAGCCTTTATCCCAGTTCTGCAATTGATTGACTCATTGTTTAAATGTGGACCTTATTTTTCCCTCTTGAGTTTTTCCTTTGCAAAATGTAGAGAGCCAATATAGGAGCATGGGCAAGGAAAGTCCATGTAAAAGGGACTTTATGGATTATAGAAAGGCAAAACTGACTTGGAACAGACGAGAGACAAATGGACTCTATGGGAAAAGCCATTTCTCACACACAGTAATATTTGACACTTCTTTGGACATTCAAAAACCAGAAGAAATCATTTCAGCTGAAAAGAAAAGGGAGTTATGGTCCAAAGTATAATTTATCTCTTGGAAGGGGGTTACCTCTTGTTTCATTTCCACCCTGCTCAAACTTCTATCTACAGCTCCATTTGTGGCCAATAAGATTAAGCTACCTGAGGGTCTTTTGACTCCCAAGTTCCAGCTATAATTAGAAAAGAATAGGTCCCTGACACTTCACTAAGGCAGAAGACAATGAAACAAAGAGATGCCTTCCCTCATCTCTACTACCAACATAAACCCAACCTCCCCACAAGGATCATAGAACCAATAATCTTCTGCATTGTCTCTCCTCATCCCCTGAAATTACTTTGTCCATATTTCATATAACATCTAGATATGTTCTTCTCCTTCTCCTCCCCAAATAGAATATAAGCCCTTTGAAATTAGCCATTGTTTCATTTATGTCTGCATCCTCAATTTCTGATATTTGATAAGTACCTTTTAATTGAATGGTTTCCCATGAAGGAAAGATACCATAAGGAAATGGATGATGTAACTCTTTTCTCATTCAAATGAGATATTTATTAATTGCTTTCTGATGGCAGTGGAGGAAACATTTTTAAGAAACAAATATTAAAAATTTTTACAAGTAAATTGGGAGAAAAAATAAAATATTAAAAAATAACAAATGAGATAAGATTTGAAAGACAGCACAGTGACTGGTATAAAGTAGTTTTCTTTTGTTTTGTAACAAATGGCTGTTCCCTTTCCATTCACAAAAGCTCTATTTCGATGTAGGCAAAACAACACTAGCTGCTTGAAATAAATTCAAAGTAGGAGTCCTGGTTTTTAATATCTCAGTTTCCTTTTACGTAAAATGAGGGAGTTGGACTATATGAGGGCTTCTTAACTTGGGGACTATGGTTAGATGTCAGAGGGTCCTTGAACTTGAATGGGAAACTATTTTGATATCTCTATTTCAAAATAATTGATTTCCTTTGTAATTTACAAACATTATTCTGAGAAGAGGTCTGTAGATTTTCACAGGCTGTCAAAGGGGTCCAGGATACAAAGATGGTGAAGACTGTCCAGACTAAATGTCCCCAAAGTTCCTTTGAGTCTTGGCCTTTTGGGATTCTAATCCATGATTCTTTGGCTGCCTCATTTAGGTAACCATATTTGGTAGTCTGAATTCAATACATATGGTTTGAAAATGAGATGTCACGAACAGACCTTATCCAAGTGAGAAATTTATATTCCAAACCATTCTTGGCATTGGGCTACTGTATCCTGAAAAACAGCAGGAAGTCTATCATGGTCAAAACCTCACTGATTCAGAAGAGGTTGATTCAGAATAAGGAATGACTGTGACATAGGGTTGGTCATGGTGTTCCTTTATTCTCAGGAGGAAACATGTAATAATGAGTTTACTTCAGAGCAAAATTCACTTTAGCTGACATCATATGTGAGAGCTAGAAGAGACTGTGGAGATAATGTGGTTCATATTCAGTAATTTTATCAATGAGGAAACTAAGGTTCAGGGAACTTACCTGTTTGGCCCCCAAAGGTCATATATCCAACTAGTAAAAGTTTGAGGCAGAATTTGAACTCAGATCTTCTTGACTCCAAACCCAGAAGTGTTTCCACAAAGCTGAATGGTATCTGTATTCAAACAGCAAATGATGCTTATCTCTCCATTCCAGTAATCCCTTCCCTCTCTGGTCCTACTTAAAGTAATAAAACCACTTTCTCAGATATTCCCTTTCCCCTTAGGTCAGGTAATCCTCTCCTCCAATTGAGATATGTTAGGGAGGTCTTAATTTATATCTATAAACAATTTAAGGAAGGTCCATCAAAGTAAATAATGAAGCATAAAGAATCTTAACTTGGTCTAGATTTTATCTGATCTGAGGTTTATTTCCCTCTCTCTCTGCAGTTCTCTGTGGGGAAAAAAGATAAGGGAACCCATTGTCCAATCCCTGTGTGACCCCACAAAATAGTTTTGTTTTGCTTTGTTTTAAGACAGCAAATTGTTTATGTTTGAAGTAGGACATAAAGAATTTCTAACTTCTAACTAGAAAACACATCTCGGACCCTTAATACCTCTGTGACCTTTAGCAAATCTCTTCCTTTCTCCTGATTATCAGTTTCTTCACCTATAAAATAAGGAGGTTGAATTAAATCAATGCTTTCAAAATCTTTTTTGACTGCTTACCCTATCAAAATATTTTTTTATCATGTACCTCCAACTTTTGTATATTTATTTATAAATTATGTATGTTCAATACTATACTAACATCTTATATACATTACAAAACATACAAAAGCAGATGTTTAAAATATGAGATCAAGATAAAATAATTTTAAAAAATAATTGTTCATTTTGTTTGTGGTTCAAAAGACCTTTTTTTGCTTTTGATAAAGTGTGATTGCTACTAATCATATTTCAAAACAAATTTAAAGCAATCATTTTAGTGTGAACAAAAAGTTTTATTACTCATAATCATGTTTTAGTGAGAGCAATGTGATTGAATGTGCTTCATAATTTCTGAACAATCTTGGTTTAACTCTGTAGTTGAGCAATGTGTCTTCACCATATGCTGAAATGGAATGAATGAGAGAGGGTACCACTGTCAACCCCTCTACAATGTGGAGCTGCTGCTCTCCTTTCAGGATACCGCAAGCACAATGATGCATGACCATCTGATGCACAGACTAAAGTGTCAATCCATATCTTAAATATTCATCAAGTTTAATTTCTTTGGAATTTAAATTTTTTCTACCAGATTTATAATTTTTCCTAAAATGCATATAAGTGCCAATTATATCTTGCTGTGAGAAAACACTACGAACTTGGGTGATCTTATGGACAAGTAGAAGGGAGCACCAGGTATGTGGGACAGCCAATTTCATTTGATTAAAGAAGTCAAGTTCTGAAAACTCTAGCCTAAAAAGAACAAATTATTGGAATTAGTTTCTTTATTATTATTTATTGTATATTATATTCATATTATTGTTGACTGAAATATTGAGGTAAGGCAAGTTGTAATAATTTGGGGTGTGCATATATATACACCTCTTCTTAATGTACTGCTTTGTTCTATGTGACTCTCCCTTTATCCTATCCATAAGTTACAAGGCAATCACAATTCTCTGGACATTTTCTTCCCCTTTAGGAAACAAAGCTGTTCAGCCAGTCTTTCTCGATCTTGATCTTGCTCTTTCTCCCCCTCCCTCTCTGTCTCACTGAGACTGGGGTCTCTCTATTTTGCCTTGGTTGAAAAAACAATGGCCAATCACTGGCCTAATCCCACTAATGAATGGCATGAGAGTTTTTTTAACCTGTTCCTTTCCAGTTTAAGCTGTTTTCCCTTCTATTTAGACAGCCTAGTCTAGACTCCCTTCCCCAAGATCCTATCATATTGATGCAACACTTATTGTTGGCACCTCTTGAGATCAATTCATTGAAGTTCTGGGGTCCTATGCTCAAGAAATCCTTTAGCCTCAGCCTCCCCAATAATCAGGATTAAAGATAATTATCATCACATCACTGCATTACATCACATCATCTATCCAGTCTTCAAGTTCCTCTATAACACATTTGGATGTACATGGTGCTTGTTCAGATTCCAAACTCTTCGGTCACAGAGAGCTTAAGCAGATTTTTTTTCCTTAGACACCTTCCTTATTTTCCTTAGATTTTGGGATCCTGGGGTGTCCAAGCTGTTAAAGAGTGGCACATCATTCACATTTGTAGAGACATCTAAATTTTGTCACAGATCAAGTTCATTATCGAAATGATCCACATTTCACTTCCATAGGCAATGATTTTCTTTTTTTCCTTCAAGATTTTATTTATTTTGAGTTTTACAATTTTTCCCCTAATCTTACTTCCCTCCCCCCACCCCCCACAGAAGGCAATTTGCCAGTTTTTACATTGTTTCCATGGTATACATTGATCCAAATTGAATGTGATGAGAGAGAAATCATATCCTTAAGGGAGAAACATAACATATAAGAGATAGCATGATCAGACATTAAGTTATCAGTTTTTTCCCTAAATCTTTGTTCAAACTCCACAGTTCTTTCTCTGGATACAGATGGTATTCTCCATTGCAGAGAGCCCCAAATTGTCCCTGATTGTTGCACTGATGGAATGAGCGTGTCCATCCAGGTTGATCATCGTCCCCATGTTGCTGTTAGGGTGCACAGTGTTTTTTCTGGTTCTGCTCATCTCACTCAGCATCAGTTCATGTAAATCCCTCCAGGTGTCCCTGAATTCCCATCCCTCCTGGTTTCTAATAGAATAATAGTATTCCATCACATACATATACCACAGTTTGCTAAGCCATTCCCCAATTGAAGGAAATCAAATAAATGTCCTTCAAAAGGACAAATGTCCAACAAAAGATGTTTTTACCCCTTTTCATCATCTGTTCAAGGTATAGACCCAGTAGTGATATTGCTGGATCAAAGGTTATGCACATTTTTGTTGCCCTTTGGGCGCAGCTCCAAATCGCTCTCCAGAAAAGTTGGATGAGTTTACAGCTCCACCAATAATGTATTAGTGTCCTGGATTTTCCACATCCCTGACAACATTGATCATTGTCCTTTCTGGTCATATTGGCCAGTCTGAGAGGTGTGAGGTGGTACCTCAGAGAAGCTTTAATAAGTAATAATTTAGAGCAATTTTTCATATGACTAAGGATCACTTTGATCTCCTCATCTGTAAATTGCCTTTGCATATCCTTTGACCATTTGTGAATTGGGGAATGGCTTTTTTAAAAAAAAATTCACTCAGTTCTCTGTATATTTTAGAAATGAGTCCTTTGTCAGAAACATTAGTTGTAAAGATTGTTTCCCAGTTTGCTACATTTCTTTTGATCTTGGTTACAGTGGTTTTGTCAGGCAGTGATTTTCTGATAAGCCTTTGAAGATCACAGCCTGAGTCTGTCTTTACCTGTGAACACAGAGAGGCTTGATAGCATCACATATTGAGTTGAGATTAGGTACCGAGGGCTGGTTCATCTACAAACCCAGTCCCTTGTCTTTTCCCATTTATTTCTCATTTTCTCATCTAGACTAACTCAACAGTCACATTTAGTCAAAATGATAGATGCAGTTCTTGAAGGACTAAAACCAAATGATTCACAGTCCTTGTAGAAGGCTGAAATCTGTTTAGGATATGAAGTTCCAGTATCTCACTCTTTTTGTTCCCTCTCCATAAAGAAACTGTGGGAAGGAATTACCTGTAGAATCTGCTTTCAGTGATTTGTTGTTGTTGTTCAGTTGTTTCAGTAATGCCTGACTCTTCATGACCCTATGTAGTGTTTTCTTGGCAAAGATACTGGAGTAGTTTGCCATTTCCTTCTCCAGTTTATTTTATAGATGAGGAAACTGAGGCAAATCAAATAAGCAACTTACCCAAGATCACACAGCTAGTAAGCGAGACCAGATTTGAACTCAGGAAGATGAATCTCCTTGACTCCAGGTCTGGCACTGTGCCACCTGTCATTCATGATTTACAACATTTATTTTCTGCCTTTTTCCTCAATGTCTTGATATAAATGCCAATCTGAAACAATCTTTCTTTTATAATAATTTTCCATTCATTATCTTCTCCTTAATCTTCTATTTTGCCTTTAAAATTCTTCACAATTTGTCTCACAATTTATTTTTTCAACTTTATTACTTTTACTCCCTTTCACCCATGTTTTTTACTGTTGTTCATTAATTCTTCAGGCATATCTGACTCTTTATGACCCCATTTGGTATTTTCTTCGCAAAGAAACTGGAATTGTTTGCCATTTCCTTCTTCAGCTCATTTACTGATGAGGACTGAGGTAAACAGAGTTGGGTGGCTTCCCCAGGATCGCAAAGCTAGTATGTTACTTTCCCAGGGTCACACACTCTTAGATTCAGCCAAACTAGCTTTTTTCCTATTTCTCATATGTGACATTCCATTTTTCACCACAAGGCCTCTACCTGTCCTTTATGTCTAGAATGCATTCCTCCTCTCCCTCTAGCATTTTAGAATGCCAGTTTCATTCAAGGTTCAACTCAAGTCTGACCTCTCTTGAATATCTCTTTCCCTCACATTATCTGGTATCTACACACACACACACACACACACACACACACACACACACACACACACACACACACACACAGACTATAATAGAATGTAAACTCTTGAGAGTGATAACTTTCATTTTTGTCTTTGTATTTTTCAGTGCTTAGTCTCTGATATTTCTTAAGTGATTAATCCCTATTCTCTTCTCTTTTCCTCCAATCTCTGATGTTGATGAGATGATTCTGATTGCTAAATTCAATCCCTCTATATGTATCTTTAATTCTCTTCCCTCCCACCTTTTCTATTAGATCACAACTTCAGTTAACCCCAACTCCAATCTAATTTTCCCTTTATACTGGGTCCTTTCCTGCTGCCTACAATCAACTTTGTTTCCCCTTTCCTAAAACAACCAAAGGAAAAAAAAAATTCTACACTAGATCCTGCTCTAACTACCAATTAAATCTTTTCTCTCCTCAGTTAAAAGTATTGAAAAAAGTCATCTTGATGCCCCCCTTCCTCTTATTTTAAATTCACTGTAAATTTTCTTCTAACCCCATCCATCAACTAAAATTACTCTCTCCAAAGTCACCAAAAATACTTTTACTGACAAATATAATGAACTTTTCTCAGGATTCATCTTTCTTGCCCTCTCTGCTTTATCTGACACTATTCTCCTCCTGACTTTCTCTCTTGATTTCTTTGCTCTCTAGGTTTTCTTGACTGTTTGTTCGTGGTTTTATTCCTACTTCTCTGACCATTCTTTCTTAATTTCCTTTTTTGGATTTAAAAAAAAATATTTTTTGCTTTTTTTTAGTTTTTGCAAGGCAACAGGGTTAAGTGGCTTGCCCAAGGCCACACAGCTAGGTAATTATTGTCTGAGGTGGGATTTGAACTCAGGTACTCCTGACTCCAAGGCTGGTGCTCTATCCACTGTACCACCTAGCCATCCCCTAAAAATGTTTTTTAATGACTCTAAACATTTCCCCCTAGTTATAGGTAAAGATAATTATCAATATTTATCCTTTTGCAAACTTGAGTTTCATTTTTCTACCACACTGCCTTCTGACCTACCTCCCCATGGCAGCAAATGATCTGATGTAGGTTGTACATGTATATGTGTTTAACATATTTCCATATTAATCATTTTGTAAAAGAAGAACTAGAACTAAGGGAAACACATGTGAAAGAAATTAAAATCATAAAAGAAGTCTTAAAACATGAACAGAGTTTGCTTTGCTCTGCATTCAGAATCCATAGTTTTTCGTCTGGATGTGGATTGTATTTTCCTTAACAGTTCTCAGGATTGTCCTTGATCACTGAAATCCTAAGAGGAGTTGTGTCCATCATAGTTGATCATCTGTTGTTTTTAGTGTGTACAATGTTTTCCTGGTTCTGCTTATTTCACCCAGCATTAGTTCCTGCAAGTCTTTCCATGCTTTTCTGAAGTCAGGTTGTTCATGATTTCTTACCCTTTTCTGGATTTTAATTTACATCATTACCTACTATCTATGAATGTCCCCCAAGTCTCTGTCCTAAACCCTCTTTTCACTTGATGACTTTATCAGCTTCTATGATTTCAGTTATTATTGCTACATAATGATTCTCAAATCTTTAGAACCAACCCTAGTCTTCCATCTGAGCACTAGTCCTCCATCACCAATTGCCTATTGGACATAGTCAAACTGGATGTACCAACTGGCATCTCAAACTCAACATATCCAATACAGAAATCACTATCTCCACCACCACCTCCAAACTCATTTTCTCCCGAATTTCTTTTTTTTTCACTTTACCACTAACCTTTTGTTCTTTTGAACTGGCAATCTTTGCATTATCTTGGGTTCCTCATTCTCACGGCAAGGATCCAGTCAGTTGCCAGATTCCATCATTTTCACTTTTATCATGTCTTTTTTATATACTCTCTTTTCTACTTCCCACATTCCCTCCCCCATAGTTCAGACTTTAATCACCTCCCTCCTAGAATACCCCATTAGCCTCCTAATGGGTCCCTTTTCATCAAGCCTCTCCCCCACTCCAATCTAACCCCCACACAATTGTCAAAGTGAATTTCCAACAGTATCTATTGGATCATCTCCTATCCCACTCAATAAACTCTAATGGTTCCCTATTACCTGTAAAATCAAAAGTAAACTGTTTAATATTTAAATTGTTCTCTTTCTATTTATCTAGCCTTTCAATACATTATTCCTCTGCATACAACATATGGTCCAACTCTATTAGACTACTTGCAATTACTAACATCAATGCTCTATCTACCAATCCTATTCCTTTCACTCATGCCTCTGGCTATCCTCTATGTCTCTTATGTTCTAATCTCTTACTTCTAACTTGTAGCATCATTGGCATCTTTTTTTTTAAGTTTTTTTCAATTAAATGTGAAGACAACTTTTAACATTCATTATAGATAAAATTTTTGAGTTCTAAATTTTTTCCTCTTATCCTTTCCTCCTTCCTAACATAGTAAGCAATTTGATATACTATATATAGATAATCATGTAAAATACAATTCCATGTCAGTCATGTTGTGAAAGAAGAAACAGATTGAGAAAAAAACCATGAAAAAATGAAGAAAATGAAAAATAGTATGCTTTGATCTTGATTCAGATGTCATCAGTGCTTCCTCTGGATGTGGATAGCATTTTTCATCACAAGAGTTTTGAAATTGTCTTAGATGATTGTATTGTTAAGAATAGCTAAGTCTTTCACAATTAATCATTGGACAATATTGCTATTTTTTGTGTATAATGTTCTCCTACTTCTTTGCATCATGTAAATCTTTTCAGGTTTTTCTGAAATCTTCCAGCTCATCATACAATAGTACACCATTATATCCATTATATCCATATACTCCTTGTAGTTGACTTTTACACAATTTTCTGTTTAGGCATTTAGTAAATGTATATTGACTGACTGGTATGATATGGAAGATGTGCTGGAACCTCCATCCAGAGAGTGCCCAGTTATTCTGTATAATCCTTAGGGCTCAGGAAGGTTTTTTGATGGACAGGTTTTTGAATAAGTAGACAAGGCATCACTTAGCCTTCTCACCCCAATCCTAAAACTCTCCTTTGGGGATGCTGTGGAATGGGATGAGAAGGATATTTGAAACGTTTCTGTTTCCATCAGGGTTTTTGGTTGGGGATTTGGGGTTTGTCTATGAAGTCATTCATTCTTTCCCTTGGTTTTTTTTCCCAGCTTCATTCAGCAGCTTGCCACTTGTCAAAGAGGTGTGAACAGCTTCCTGGGGAAAGCAAGAGCCAAGGACTGGGCCAGCTGGCTTTCTGGGGTGCTGGGAAAAAAAATGGAAGCCTCCCAGGAAGCTTCTCCATTTCTTGTTGGTGATAATGGAGCATTTTAGCAGAGCAAAGGAAAGAGGAAAGGGAGAAAATTGTCTTTGAATATCATAGGTTTCTTAAAGCTCTAAGGAACCTTATAGATCATTTAAAGGATGATAATTTTGAAATCTAAAAAGTATTTCAGAGATCTTTCTGTTGCAGGATAATAATAAATTTAGAACTGAGAGGGATCTCTAGGGCATCTGACTCCAGCTTCTCATTTTAAAAAAAATTCTTTTTTTTATATGAACTCAACAAACATGACTATTTCCATATACAAAGCACAGGAAAAAGGGATTATATATGGAATTGTGAACTATTATATATAATTTTGGAGCTTTAAAATATTTTAATTTAGCATAGTATCAACAAAGTCTTGTTTTTCTGAATGAAGTTTAAGGTTCTGGAGATTTCTGAGGCAGTAAAATTGCTTAGCTATAGTTTCTAAACTTTATTTAGCATTCTTCTGTGTAATTTTGGGCACAACTATTAAGTGCAATGGATAGAGTGCTGGGACAAGAGTCAAAAAAGACTCATCTTCCTGAATACAAATCAAGCTTCTGATATCTGCTAGCTGTATGTTCCTGGGCAAGTCATTTAACCCTATTTGCTTCCATTTCTTCATCCATAATATAAGCCAAGAAGGAAATGGCTTCAATTTATTTGCCAAGAAAACTCCAAATGGGATCACAAAAAATCTGAAAAGGACAAATGTGTATTTTCTCAACATTCATAGACTTTTTCCCTTTGTTTTCTTTTTTTTAAATATCATTATCAGTTCCCACCTCCAGCCCAACTCTTCACTTTCCTCTCTAAATAAAACCCTTCCCTCATAAAAAATATAGTCAAATAAAATAATTTTCCACACTTGTAATGTCTGCAAATCACAATCTTGCTCAAGGTCACAAAGGTGGTAAGCATCAGACACAAGACTTGAACCCAGGTCTGCTATCTCCAGAGCTGTTGTTTTTTTCCCTATTTAACCATAGTAAGCATCAATAACAGCCTATAGTATGATATCTTAGGATCTCTGTCTACCCCAAAATTAACTGATGGTTAATTATGGTATGTGGTTCTTGGTTAATTACAGTTTTGTACAAAGATAGAAAATAATAGATCCCTGCCCTCAAGAAAGCTTACAGTCTAATAACAAAAAATAAGATAGGGTCATAACTTTACTATCATATAATCAATCTACAGGCATTTATTAGCTGCTCCCTATGTGCCAGATACTATATTAGGTCCTGAGGATATAACTACAATAATAAAATAGCCCAGGGGTGGCACAGTGGATAGAGCACTGGCTCTGGAGTCAGGAGTACCCAAGTTCAAATCTGGCCTCAGACAATAATTACCTAGCTGTGTGGCCTTGGGCAAGACACTTAACTCCACTTGCCTTGCAACCAAACACCTAAAAATAAAATAAAATGAAAAATAAAACAGTTCCTCAAGAAATTTACTATCTTTTGGGGGAGACAACATGTACAAATATAAATATACAGAGGATAAATAGTTCTACCAAAGAGGAAAACTACTTAACCAAACCACACTTTCCTTTGGGAATCACTGTCTGAGAGAAGGATGGATCATGGGGGGTCCCAGGACTGGATTTTTTGAGTTCATTTAACAGATGGAAGGAGATAGTATGGGAAAATGGGAGAGGGAAGGGGATAGAGAATAAGAGAAATCAATTCACCTTAGAGAGCAGTTGGTGGCAATATCTCCTGCATCTTCTTCCACACTATCATTGGGGGAAGGAAAGAATATCTCCTACCCTGAACTCCTTTCTTAGAATTTCCTATAGCTTTGCCTCAGCTGCCAGTGATTCCCCAAAGGGTGGGCCCGTAAAAACATCCCAAGACTGCATCTGTGTTATATTACAAGCAGTTAGCCAGCTGTTTGGCTTCCCCAGTACCCAGTCAGCAGCAGAGAAAAGGGGTAGCACAAGGTCTGGTTTTTATATCCTAGCCACATGCTAGGCAATGAGTCAATCATGCAGAAAAGGTAATAGCATCTTCTGTTTGGTGACTCCCCTAAGAAGCTAAATATAGGGTAACTCTCTCTCTCTCTCTCTCTCTCTCTCTCTCTCTCTCTCTCTCTCTCTCTCTGTTTCTCTTCTCTTTCCTCTCTATCAATCTCTCTTTAATTCTCTTCCCTCTCTCAATTTCTATTCTTTCTCTTCTCTCATTCTCTCATTCATTGTCTTTCTTTTTTTTTCAATCTTTCTTTACAGACCTCCTCTTTTATCCTCTATCTCTTTCTCTCTCTGTGCCTCTTCCTCTCTTTCTATCTCTCTCTGTTTGTCTATCTCTATGCCTGTGTGTATCTCAAACAAATTCAGAATTTTCAGGCGTTACTGATAGATGACACAGTCTTAGAGTCATAATGAAAAGGATCACAGAATATATCCTGATCCCAGTTTGAGAAGTGAGAGTGTAGGAATAAGGTTGAGACTGGGGCTGAGCCTAGGGATTAGGTGCCATTCTATAATGAGTAGAGGAAGTGGAATCTCCATGAAGAACTTTTCCATCATTGAATGATGTTAGAGTTTTGGCTGGGGATCTTAAAACAATTAGCTTTTGGAGCTTGGGAGCTAGAACTGCTCAATTGCCTCCCCCTCTTTTCCTCAATAATCCAACTTCATCAAAAAAAAGATGAAAATGTGAAAACAGCAACATTTCTATAGAGCTTTAGGCAGGTAAGTAGCATAATGGATAGACTGTTGAGCTTAGAGTAAGAAAGACATAAATATAAATCGTGCCTCACACAATTACTAGATGTATGATCCCAAGCAAATCATTTGGCCTCTCTCAGTCTTAGTCTCCTCATCTGTAAAATGGGGATAACAATAACATTCACTTCATTACTTCATTGTGGTGTTGTGAGCATTAAATAAAATAATAAATGTTCTTATAAAATAAGTTTTCAACCTTACAATGCTTTCTAATTGCTAGTTGTTTTTATTTCAAAGTTAGTCACTGGACTTCTGCTGGCAATGCAGATCAGTATCTTATCTGTAACTTAGAGAAATGCAGAGAGCATTGAGAGATGAAATGATTCAGGGTCACTCAGGTAAGACGTACCAGAACCCAGGTCCTCAAGCCTCAGAATCCAGACTTCAATCATCCATATTAAGCTATCTTACAATGATTAGTTAAGGGTTACAAAGCACTTTCTTCATAACATACTGGAAATGGGAGGTAAATGTACCAATATTATTATTCCTATGTTACAGAGGTGAAGACTAGGATTCAGAGAAACTTGCCCCAACTCAATCTACTGACTTCATATCCAAACACTCTCTGATTATACTACACAACCTTGCTCTTGAACTCAACTCAGATGAGCCACACCAGAAATGTTTACACATTCTAAAAATTCCCAGATTGCCAAGAGTGCCTTACTCCTGTCCATTCCCCCTTATTTGAGTTTAAAGACAACAAGAAGACATAATCTCCTTCCATCCTGTGTGATTCAACTGAACAAAAGCCCCCAAATACTGGTGGCAGTATTTCCAAGGTGCCAATATACACGCTGAGTCCTGTAGATACACTGTGGGAATGAGGGCTCCAAAAGAAAGAGAAGATATGATTCCCTACTCTTTTTTTAGGGGTTTTTTTGCAAGGCAAATGGGATTAAGTGGCTTGCCCAAGGCCACACAGCTAGGTAATTATTAAATGTCTGAGACCAGATTTGAACCCAGGTACTCCTGACTCTAAGGCCGGTGCTTTATCCACTATGCCACCTAGCCGCCCCGCTATGATCCCTACTCTTGAGAAAGGATAGAGTCAAAAAAATTTCGAACTAATGGATGGAAATCCCAATAAAATGTTCAAACAAAACAATAAAAATGTAGAGGGCTCAATACCTCTTAACTCTTTTACTGGGGTAGCCACCCAGTTTTGCTGGTCTCTGTTATGGACAGGTCATATTTAGGCTGAAAATTTACTACAGTTCTCCCTTCCACATTGCAAGGGTTAGACCCAGTGATCTGGAAAATCCACATAAAAATTTTTGACCCTCCTTTTGAACCAGAATTTTGAGTTTTTTTATTTTTCTTTTATGGGATATTTAAGATACCTTATTATAAAATTTGGGTTAAATATTTGGTCACAGGCTATATGTAGGTCAATGTTAGGTAAAAAATACTACATGCAAAAGAACTTTTTCTATGATATATGCTGACCTTCACAAGCTTTCTACAGCTTTCACTAAACTTCCCCCAAAATTCCATTTCATTTCTTATACCAATTTTTTTTTAGTTTTTGCAAGGCAAATGGGGTTAAGTGGCTTGCCCAAGGCCACACAGCTAGGTAATTATTAAGTGTCTGAGACTGTATTTGAACCCAGGTACTCCTGACTCCAGGGCCAGTGCTTTATCCACTGCATCACCTAGCTGCCCCTATTATACCAATTAGAATATAACAAAACCCTGTTGGAGAAAAATCATAATGTGAAAGGGATGACTGTAAAGCCTAGCCTCAGGTGTTCATGGCCAGACCAAAAGAATTCCTGCCATGGCATCTCATGTCATGCCCAGGTATTTGCTTCCTTGACAAATCTACTGGGATGTATTCCTGGTTAAGGGGAGGTCCATTTCTGTCACTTGTTATATTAGGTACCCACACTCTTTCTGAGTAAAGGTTTTCTCAACAGCTCAGCCCAGAACTCCTGATTTGAAGAGGATTCAACTCTGCTCTTGTTCACATGCCCTCCAAACTCTCTCAGAGTTAGGAGAATGGAGGGAAGAGTTAGAACTACTAAATATGAGTGAACATCAACAGATGTTGCAACTACATTTTGCTGAGCCATTTTTAATATTCTTTTTTTTTTTAGATTTTTGCAAGGCAAATGGGGTTAAGTGGCTTACCAAAGGCCACACAGCCAGGTAATTATTAAGTGTCTGAGGCCGCATTTGAACTCAGGTACTCCTGACTCCAGGACCAATGCTCTATCCACTATATCACCTAGCCACCCCCATATTTTTAATATTCTTCATGACCTTTTATGAGGTTTTCTTGGCTAAGATATTGGAATAGTTTATCATTTTTCCCTCCAGTTTATTTTACAGATGAGGAAACTGAGACCAACAGGTTTAAGTGACTTGCCCAAGGTCCCAAAGCTACTAAGTTTCTGAGATCAGATTTGAACTCAAGAAGATAAGTCTTTCTGTTTGCAAGACCAGTGCTCTATCCACTGAGCTACCTAGATGCTCCTGGGACTACATATTTAAGGTATTGAATCAAATTTGTTAGCAAGAAAGAAAAAGGAATTCTCTGCCAAGCTCATCATTCTTGTGACTGGATTACCAGAACATCTTTTCCATAATACATAGTCATAAATTTTAGTCTGGGAAAAGGCAGAAGGAGAACATACATTCCATTCATGTCCTAATGTAGTGTTGGATGACTTGTTCAGTCAATAAGTATTGATTAAGCCCAAATGGTTTAAACACTATTGTTATTCAGTCATTTTGATTGTATCCAACTCTGTAACCCTATATAGTGTTTTCTTGGCAAAGACACTTGAGCAATTTGCCATTTCCTTCTCTAAGGTCCTATAAGGGGACACATAAGAAAAAGACTTAGTCCCTACCTATGAGAACTTATAGACAAGCTGGGGCAAAGAGACAAATGCACATGAAAAGATGCAGGACACTAAGCCACTAGAAGGACTCTAGACTAAGGATACACTTCAAGAGATCCATGAAGTTGGATCAGGATAAAAATATGCCTTTATTTTTGCTATTCTCTAATAGTTAGCATTTTTATCAATTATGAATTTTTTAAAAATATTCTGAAAAGTAGTCTATAGATTTCCAAAGACTGCTAAAGAGTTCTGTTAAAAAAAAATAAGAATCAGAACTCCTGCTGCAGAACAGCAAAGTTTAAAGTCATCTTGGTATCTAGCTCTCCATCTACATATTGCCTCCATCTGCACTGCCCTAGAGACAAAGGAAATCCCCCTGATGGATGAATTTTTGCATAGATTTAAATAACACCTTTTAGCCAGTCTACCCTAGAGTCCTTCTTTGGGGAAACTGTAGAGTCGGGTGAAAGAGTATCCCAAAAATGTCTGCTTTCATCATCTTTGGTTAGGGATATGAGGTATCCACAAAAAAAGAGTAAGATCCCCTGATCTTTGCACAGAAAGAGAAGGGTCAAAAATATTAAGTGGTTTACTCAAGAAGAGTGATGGGATTTAAGTAGAATAGTCAGAATTTGAATTTAGGTCCTCTGGCTCCAGGTCCAGTATATTTCCTCTCAATATATCACACTTTCTGCATGATGACAGAAATTTAGATAACTCCTAAGTTTGCCTCTCTGAGGAAAACCTGCAAACTGTCCTTCTCTAGCCAACAACTTCATAATTGTTCTGAGTTCTACCCTCTGAGACCAAGATGAACTGGTTACATCTGTCTTACACTTAAGGGAAGAACAAGAACAAGGAAATAACTAACTGGGGAAGAGAAAATGTGGCACTGTAGGCAGGGACTCAGTGTCATCTGAAGGCAAGGTATTGTTTTCTGTACAGGATGGTAAGGAGAGCAGCCAGGCTAAAGAAGAATGACTTAGATGGGCAATAATGACAGATGATATTAGGGGGTATTAGAAAGGGAAGATATTTGATAAAAGATTTTGAATTCCAGGTTATGGAAGATAAATATCATTCAAAAGATTAGTAATGGATCTGGTGCTTCCTGGTCACATTTTGCCATTAGATTTACTTTTCAAAATACCACTTTTACCACATCACTCTCCTGTTCAAAATCAAAGTTCCCCATTTATAAGACAAAGTCATTTGTCTTAGGAAAGACAAAGACAAATGTAAAAAATAGTTCTTCTTTCAAGGGATATATAAGCAAGTAGGTGGCACAGTGGATAGAATTCCAGGCCTGTAGTCATGAAGTCTCATCTTCCTGAGTTCAAATCTGACCTCGGATGTTTTCTAGCTATATGACTCTGGGCAAGTCACTTAAACTTGTTTGCCTCATTTTCTTCATCTGCAAAATGATCTGGAACAGGAAATTGTAAACTGTTCCAGTAACTTTGCCAAGAAAACTCCAAGTGGGGTCATGAAGAGTAGTACTTAATAGAAAAATGTCTGAACAAGAACACCTCTCCCTAGTTGGGAGAGGTGACATATGCAAATAAACTTGCACTTGCTGCTTTTATATATGAAGAATTAGGTTATTAAAAAAGAAGAGGGAAAAAGTCCTTTGTAGAAGAAAAATTGATAAAAAGCAACTTGAGAAGAAATATAGTATCCCATATAAAATGATGAAGAGAGACATGAACTTTTTGGAGACCAGATAGAAAATTATCCTTCAGATGCATATACTGATAGAAACTATTTGAAGGTAGAACAATGATGGAAGGAATGATAGCTGCAAAGAACTATGGTCTATCAGTTCATTTGCATGTGACTGTTTAGAATTTTGACATTTAGAACTGTGAAATAATAAATAAAATAACCATTTGGAAACTAGATTCTAAAGGACAGAAAGGAGATTTTGTAGTTTTTTAGTCATAAGGTAAAGAGGGTTACCACTTTCAAGGAAATATCAAAACCATCATTGTAGCCTTGGGGTAGTGAATGGGGTATAGGTTAATTTGACTTTTGAAGGCCTTTCTATCATCTAGTTCAGAATCTATCATCTAAACTGGAGGGAAAAAAAACTATAGGAAGAAGCCAGCATTAGATAAGGAGACAAAGAAGAATGGGAGGAGTCAGCATAGAAGGAGCTGTATAAAGGTATGGGAGGGGGTACTATGAAAAAAGTTGCTTATAAAAGGCAAAATAGAGAAGCAGGTAGCAGCTGAGGTCTTATGAAACTTTTACAGTTGTTTTGTTGGAAGCTGTTCTGATTAGAAGCTAGGCATTACTTTATTGAGAGTTCCTTGCCCCATTGGAAAAGAGCTGCATTCTGCTATCCAGTGAAGAGTTTTCTGGGTTTTATGTTTCTTAGTGCCATCCATAACCTGAAAGAGAATATACCCCTTGGGGTGTCTGTGTTGCCCTCTATTGTCCTCTCTCATCTGATGGAAAGAAATACAGAAGATAAGACAGGTTTTTTTTTTTTTATTGGCTTTGCTATGGGGGAGGGCAGCGAATGGTTTGGAGCTGACTACACAAAGAAGAATCTTCTGCTTATCTGAAGAGCTGCCTGGGGAAAGGCTACATGATCTTCTTGCTTGAGAAGAACAATCCTTTTAGAGCCTCAAAGCAGATCTGAGGAGCTTGGTAGTTATTTGGCTTAAGGATACTACTTATCATTGAGAGTAACACTTTCTCAGCACCCCGCTAAGGGTGGCTGTGTGCTAAGAAAAAGGTTGTCACTGTTTCAATAACTAGAGAATAGCTTTGTTCATCAAGAAAGCCATGAGGATCAGAAGTGGAGCAGATGGCAAAGAAGTCGTTATGCCCAGCAGGTAGCATTCATTGCAGATTGTATTAATGAAACTAGGGACATTAAGACCTACTATATACACAGTTGTTGTGGATTGCCCTAGATACATGGGTTCCCTTAGCATCATATGTCTCCTGGCTAGTTTTCTGTAAATGTATGCCTGTTCTCTTCCATGGATACTGGTATTGGTGGAAGATATTTATGGGAAGGCTATTACATTTTTTTTATGTTTTTGCAAGGCAAATGGGGTTAAAGTGACTTACCCAAGGCCACACAGCTAGGTAATTATTAAGTGTCTGAGGCCGGATTTGAACTTAGATACTCCTGACTCCAGGGTGGGTACTCTATCCACTGCAGCCACTAGCCACCCCAAAGACAATTACATTTTGATTATTCCTATTCTTTTCTTCTATTTAGTAAATGCTTTCATTATTATCACTTTCACCTTATCATTTAGTGAAAAATATGTATAATTGTTAATGAAATCATGGAGATCAATTTTGTGTAATTGGCACACTAGTTGGGGTCTCAAGAGCTCTAATGAGAAATGGGATTCTCTCCACAAAGGATTACCACCAGGACCCAAAAAGAAAGCTTAGGTGCTAGAAATGTGATATAGCCCCATTTTGTGAACCCTCAAACCTGTCAATATGAGAGCCAGCCCCATTCTTAAGTATATCACATTTAGGCTATATAAATATAAAGGATAGATGTAAAGTGATGTTGAGAGAAAAACACTAGCAACAAGAAAAAGCAGAACTTTTTTTTTTCATGTTGAAGGCTGCTCTTGAATCAAGTCTCAAAGGAAACTAAATATTTTGAGAGATGGTGAGGAAGGTGTGTTCTAGGTATGGGGGATCACCACTACAAGGCATAAAAGTAGGTAACAGAGTGAAATGTTTGAGGACCAGAAAAAAGATCACTTTGGCTGAACCACAGTGTGCATGGAGGAGAGTAATATGTAATTAGACTGAAAAGATAGGTTGAAGCCAGACTATAAGAGCTTTAAATGTTATAAAGAAGAGTTTTTATTTTATTCTAGAGGTAATAAACAACCAAGACTTTGGGGAGAATGAGATGGTCAGAACTGGACTTTAGGAAAATATGACAGCCATAGGAAGGATGGTTTGGAGAGGGGAAAGACAAGATAGGAAGACCAGTTAGGAGACTTATAATCTGAGCAAAAGAAAGAAAAGATCTTGAATTATGGTGGTTGCAATGTGAGTAGAGAGAAAGAGACAAAGGCAAAAAATGTTGTGAAGGTAAAAATAACAAAGTTTGACTTGGAAATGGCTTTGTGACCTAAGTGACATGGTAGCCAGCCATAACCTTTTTGGATACTTATTCAAATATCCATTGTGTTAGCTCTTCATTTCATGAAAGCTTTGTTTCATCTGCAAGTTTGATGAGTGTGCTATCTATGCCTTTATCCAACTCATTAATAAAAATGTTTTGTGTTAGCTATTCATTTTATGAAAGCTTTGTATCATCTGCAAGTTTGATGAGGTGCTATCTACACCATTATCCAAGTCATTAATAAAAATGTTAACAAGCACAGAGCCAAGCACAGATCCCTGGGACACTCCACTAGAGACTTCCTGCCAAGTAGCTATTGATTTATTAACAATTACTTTTTGTGTCTACCTATTCCATCAGTTCCAAGGCCACGTAAATCACATTATCTTCTAATCCATATCTTTCCATATTTCCCATGAGAATGTTATGGGATACTTTATTAAATGCTTCACTAAAATCTAGGTAAAATGATAACTCAGTATCTATTCTACCAGTTTAGCTATCCTGTTATTTTTTTTTAATAGGGTCTGTATGCTTTCCTCTGAACTTCCATAGTCCTTATTCTTTGCAACCCTCATTAGGCCCTTATCATGCACAATTTTATGTAGTTGGTTGGCCTGGTTAATTAAAGTTTATTTTTATATTGCAGTCATTTTTAAATATACTGCCACCCAGGGAAACTACCTATGTTACAAATTAAAAAATTGTAAAAGCAAAATCAATTAACTGAAACTATTTATCTGACAGCATATTCAACATTCTGCCCCAGGATTCCATTATCAAGTTTTCATCTTTATTTTTTATTATTATTTATTATTAGTTGTAGTATTATCTAAATCAGTTTTCTTTTCATTATGATAACCATTGTGTTTATTCTTTTCTAGATTGTGCTCACTTCATAAAATTCTTCATATTCTTCTTCATTCCTTAGGACACAAAACATTCCATTTTTTCACATATAAAGGCAGCTTTATGAATAAAAGCATAGAGGATAGAGTGCCAGGTCTGGAGTTCAGAGGACCTGAGTTTAAATCCAGCCTCAGATTCTGTGACCCTGGGCAAGTCACTTTATCCAATTTGCTTCAGTTTTTTCTTCTGGAAAAGGAAATGGCAGTATCTTTGCCAAGCAAACCCCAAATGGTATCACAGAGAATTGAACACATTTGAAATGACTCAAGAATAATATTTATATATCACAATTTGTTCATCCATCCTCCAATCTCTATATACCACCTTTTCAGGTTTGTATATTTTATCTCCACAACTAACTTATAAACTTCTCGAGGTCAAAGTACTATGTCACATAAGAAAAACCTAGAGTTAGAAGGGACCCAAGAAATCATCTAGTCCCTCCCTTGCATCTTATGAAGGAGAAAATATGTCTAGAGAGCCTGTGATTTGCTCAAAATCACAATTATTTGAATTCAAACTTGTCTTTTGCTTTCAGTTCTATTGTGCTTCCCATTATTACTGTTGTTTAGTCATTTCAATCATGTCCAATTCTTCCCTATTTGAGGTTTTCTTGACAAAGATACTAGAGTGATTTCCTTCTCTTGACTAGTTACTGATAAGGAAACTGAGTCAAACAGGGTTAAGTGACTAGCCCATGGTTCTACAACTAGGTAAGTGTCTGAGGCTGGATTTGAACTCAGATATACTTGACTTCAAGCTCAGCACTTTAGCCCTTGTATCACCCTAACTATCCTCTATCCATTATTATGATTTGATAATTCTCTTTGTATTCACTATCATTCCTAATAAAGGAACAGACATATAGAAATATTGTTTGAGAAAGTCATCATTTTGTCAGAGGATGATCTTTTAAGAGTGGTAACAGTTAGATCTAGGTATGGAAGAGCTACATTTATCCTTCGTCTCAAAGCTGATTCCAGTTTGCAAAGTCTTTGTTTCTTATTCTCTTCCCTGCTCTGTCCATCGGCACCTCATCCCATTGGGGCCAGGGGAGGTAGATTAAGTAAATTCAAGTATGTCCTTTTGACTACTTCATGTCCTGATAAGTCTCATCTCCACCCAGGGAGCCACAATTCCCTACCCAGCTGGAGGGCAAGTACATAGGCAAGAGAAAATGGAATCAGTTTTTGAGGGGCCATCCAGGAATGAAAGTCTAAATAGCTCTTAGGAAGACTAATGCTGATTATATGAACCCTTTGTAATTTGTTGCTATTGACCAAGATAATCAGATGACCAGGTATTTACCCTGATACAGGGCTAGTCCTCCCCAAATTCCTACAAATATATATGTCAAGCAACATTATCATCAGATTAATCTTACTCAACCACCACTTTTTTTTTGGTCCAGAATAAAAAGTCTTTCAATCAATGGACAGGCATTTAAACTCTCACTCTGTGACAAACATGCTTTGTATTAGAGCTCCAAATGAGACAGTCCCTACCTTCAAGGAGCTCATGGCTCTTCAAGGTCATAAAGTCCTTCCTTTGCCTCATCATGTCATAAAGGAAACCCAGGGTTCTTGAAAGCTACATAGAAAAAAAACATGGCACTGTTTTTGTTGTTTAATCATTTCTGCCACTTTGTGAGTCCATTTGGGGTTTTCTTGGCAAAGATATTGGAGTAGCTTGACATTTTTTTCCAGCTCATTTTATAGATGGGGAAACTGAGGCAAGCAAGGTTAAATGAATTTTCTAGCATCCCACAGCAAGTATCTGAGGTTGGATTTGAACTCAAATCTTCCAGACTTCAGGCCTGACAATATATCACTGCAACACCTACTGGTACTGCTAGTTCCATTCAAGTTGAATAAGCTTCAGTTCTAGGCTCACTGATCAATTGTGAATCTATTGCCTGAGAATCAACAGAATCATAACAAGAGAGAACTTGACTTCTATAAAAAGGATCCATGGTATAGATAATACACAAAATAACTAATAAATCATTTCTATTTGCCTTTGAAAGGCAGTTATTGTTTTTGATTTTTTTCTAAATTATCTACTTCATAGGGATATTGGAAAGAGTGTTGGACTTGAAGGTAGGAAGAACTGGGTTTGAATTCTAGCTTGAGTATGTTCTTGCTATGTGACTACAGGCAAATTTAAATTCTCTAAGCCTCAAATTCATCAGCTATATAACAGAGACAATATTACCTCTACTGCCTTTCTCTAGCACTAGCAGTATGTGCTATTGTTATTATTAATCTCATCATTTATGTACAAATTTGGTTTCATTTTTTAACTCAGAGAAGTTTATTTTCAAAATTTAAGGGTTTAAAATATATATACAAAGAAAAAGATTCAAGAAATTATTATTTGGGATGAGGGCATTTTGTGCTTACATTAGGATAAAAAAAGAAATTTGTAGATATAAAGGAGTTGGGAATAGGAAGAGGATGATGTTTCAGGAGGACAGAACATGTGAACAGAAAGGACCAAAGAAGGGAAACCAAATGGATGGTTGTAACATCACCACCACCACCACCCTTTTTATAAAAATCTGTTTGGTTATCCCTGAAATTTCACTTTTGCTCAGGAATTACTTTTTCCTTAAGTTTTTCTTTAAATTATGAACTTAGGGATCTCCCAGTAAAAATAAAGAATAAAACCCTAAACAAACTATGCAGGATATCAGTAAAGGTTTAAGATATTAGAGTTTTAAACTTAAATAATGATCTAATTAGAGATTTAAATTCTAATATAGGCATACCTCAGAGACGTTGTGGGTTCAACTCCAGAACACTACAATAAAGTGACTAACATGAAATTTTTGGTTACCCAGTGCATATAAAAGTTATGCTTGCTGTAATTATTAAGTGCAATAGTATGTCTTAAAAACATACTTTAATTAAAAAAATAAATACCTTACTTAAAGTATTTTATTGTTAAAAAAAAAGTCATTTGAACCTTCAGCAAATCATAATCTTTTTGCAAGTGGAAGATCTTGCCTCGATGTTGATGGCAACTGACTGATCAGGGTGGTGGTTGCTGAAGGTTGTGGCAATTTCTCAAAATAAGAAAGCAATGAAGTTTACTGCATTGATTGAATCTTCCTTTCACTTGAACATTTAGAAGCCCTTGTAAGGTCTAATGTCAATATTGTGTCTCAAGGAATTGGAAGACTGGAAGAGAGAGAGAGAGAGTTATAGGAAACTGATGATTGGTAGAGTGGTCAGAACACACATAACATTTATTAATTAAGCTTTCTATCTTAAATGGAAGTGGTTTGTGATGCCCCAAAACAATTACAACAGTAATATCAAAGATGACTGACCACAGATCACCAGGACAGATATAATAATAATGAAAATTTGAAATATTGTGAGAATTACCAAAATGGGACACAGAGACATGATATGAGTGCATGCTGTTAGAAAAATGATGCCAATTGACTTGCTTGATACTGGGTTGCCACAAACGATCAATTTGTAAAAAAAAAAAAAAAAAGGCGATATCTCGATATCTGTGAAGTGCAATAAAGTAAAGTACAATAAAATGAGGTATATTTTTAGTTCAAAGCTTGACTAAAACTTTTGGGGCAAATGATTTAGGTCAATATTAAGAAGAATTTATATTTCCTGAGCCTACAAGGACAAGTAGCAGGTAACAAAGCACAGTCTAATGGACAGAATGAGGAACCTGGAATTAGGAAGACCTGAATTTAAATCTGACCTCCTACACTTATGAGGTATGGGAGTATGGGAAAATTCCTTAATTTCTCTGGACCTCCATTTCTTTATCTATAAAATGAGATATATGTGTATACATATATATATACATATATGTATACACACATACATATGTAAAATTTGTATATATATATATATACATACATATATAAAATATGTGTATATACCTTCCTCACTTTCTATTAGGAGGGTCAAATGAAACCATGTCTATAAAATTCTTGGCGCAATTTTCAAGTACTATATAGTCAGCTGTTATGGGCAAGTTTGGGGTCAAAAAAAAGGAACTGGGCTGATTTAGAAAGTTGGCACCTCAGAGCCCTAGAACTAAGACTAAAAGATAAACAGCTCCCTGCCTTTATACAGATGGATATCTCACCCACTCAGAACAGATGGCTGCCTGTTACTCTCTCTTTGAAGATCTCTGGACCAGCAACTTTTGAGTTTTCTTGAGTGACATGATCCCTATAACCTTGGACAAGTCTTGTTCTCTCTTGGGGTGTTTACTTCTTATTTGTAAAATGGGCACAGGGCTATATGGGAGGAGAAATAAAAGGTTGATAAGATAATTATAGAAGAATTTGTAAGCTAGTTAGCAAGAGCATTTATTTTTTTTAAGAAAGAGTTTATTTTGAGTTTTACAATTTTCCCCCCATTCTTGCTTCCCTCTCTCCACCCCCCACAGAAGGCATTCTGTTAGTCTTTACATTGGTTCCATGTTATACATTGATCTCAGTTGAATGTGATGACAGAGAAATCTTATCCTTAAGGAAGCAAAATAAAGTATGAGATAGTAAAATTACATAATAATATAACTTTTTTTCTAATTTGATGGTAATAGCTTTTGGTCTTTGTTCAAAGTTAGCAAAGGCATTTATTAAGTGCTTACTATGTATTTACTTTCCTTATCTGTTAAATGGGATAAGTCCTGTGCTAAGTACTCAGGATACAAAAACAAGGTTGTCTCTACACTGAGGAAGCTTATATTCTAATAGTGGAAGGCAAAACAGAAAGGAGAAAAGAGCAGGAGGGAGAGAGGGAGGGAAAAGCGTACCCTCAAAAGGACAAGGCACCTGAAGGGGAGGTTCCCCAAAGAATAGTGATCCTAGCAAAGGACTCAGCAATCAGGAGAGCAACGTCAAGATGTAGTCATCCTAACATGGACAAGAGGTAGAATATATCCATTACAACCTTTAAAAGTACTGTGATTCTAGCCACTATTTTGCCTGTCAAAATAAATCTGTTTTTTTTCTGATTGTATTGGGTTGAGGAGAAACTGATTAAAAACTCCTTGAAATCCTTTATTTTCTTTTGTTTTGTGTGGGGTTTTTGCATTCGCAGACAATAAGGTTAAATGACTTGCCTAAAGTCACACAGCTAAGTAATTATTAAGAGTCTGAATTTAGATTTGAACTCAGGTCCTCCCAACTCCAGGGCCAGTGCTCTATCTACTGCACCACCTAGCCACCCCTTTTTGTTTTATTTTGTTTGAAATCCCTTATTTTCTTTAGATACCAAGTTGTCCCTATGCTTTCCCTTCTACAACTTAAACATTCTAAGATTTAGAGTCACATCCTTGAATATTTGTTTGGTCTTCTTTCTTTGGATACATTTTAAAATTTACTTTTATTTTTTATTGTCATATTTTTATGTTTATTTTACCTTCTTTGCTAAATGTGGCTTCTTTTATCTCCTTGTCCCTGAAATTCCCATCACTTTTCTGTGGTAGGAAAAAGTTAGTGCCATAGAGATCCAGGTTGGTGTATCTGATTGTATCATTTGGATGGCAGGAATCTTTTGCCCTTTATCCATCACAGTTGTGTTCTCAACCCCTTGTCTCCTCTAGCCACACTAACAGCCTTTTCCAACATGGAAAAAAAACCTTCTTGGGGACAGTAAGAAACTTTCCAAGAATCACTTCTGAGTCGTTGGGGGAAAAGAAATGTGAGTTTCTGTTAATAATGGCCTTGCTATTCTTCACACATAAGACTCCATCTCTCCACTCCATACCTTTTTACTGACCACCTTCACACCTAAAATTCTTTCCCTTCTGCCCTCCAACTCTTTACTTCCCTGACCTCCTTCAAGACATAGTTCAGATTCTACCTTCTACAGAAGGTGTTTCTTTGCTCCCCTTCTTCAACCTCCTCACCACACATTGCTAGGATAATGAGATTATCTTTCATCTAAACTGTATATAACTAAGTAACACAGTGGATAAAGTGCCAGCCCTGAAGCTAGGAAAATTCATCTTCTTGAATTCAAATCTGGCCTTAGTCACTTGCTAGCTGTGTGACTCTGGGCAAGTTACTTCACTTTATTTGTCTCAGTTTCCTGAGCTGTAAAATGAACTAGAGAAGGAAATGGAAACGCATTCCAGTATCTCTGCCAAGAAAACTGTAAATGGAGTCATAAGAGTAGAACATGACTGAAAGCTAACTAAATAAAATAGTTTATAGATACATAGTCGTTTGTATGTTGCCTCCCTAGTTAGAATGGGAGTTCCTTGAGGGAAGGGACTACCATGATTTTGCCTCTTTTTTTTTTTGATCCTCATTGCTAAGAATAGTATTTGCTAAATAGTGATTGCTTTAATGGATGTTTGTTGATAGGCTGACTGATTGGTTCAATGAGAACCCAATAATACCTACATGGGGACTAAATTAAGTCCCATCTGTTCCATCTATAAATTCTTTGTATCTTCAATGCCTAGCACATTATAAATGTTTAACAAATGTTTGTTGATTGACTTATTAATTATTCTTTGTGAGCCAGGTTGAGATATAAATAATGAGTTGAGAATGAAGAGAAGACGGTCTCTGTAGTCTCCAACTACCCACCTGTCCTCCCCGCAAGGATGTTATTGAAGAAAGACTAAAAGTTGAAAGTAAGAACCATTCCAATGAGGGTAACTTTGGGGGATAAAGAGGAAGAAAATTGAGACTGAGAGTAGGAGATAAAATTGAGGGATAGAGAAATAGAAGAGATACAGGATAACAGAGATAGTTATCATGTCTGCCTCCATGACTTCAATAATAATCCCTAATATAAAAAACTTTCAAATCTATATATCCTTACTTGTCAACTCTCTCACCTGAATTCAGTCCTGTATCATCAACTGCCTATTGAGCATCTCATACTAGATGTCCCATGGGCATCTCAAAGCCACATGTCCAAGACAAGTAGAATTTTTCTTTCAAAAACAATTCCCTCTTCCTTACTTCTTTCTTCCTGTTATGAACACCACCATCCTTCCTGTCAAACAGTTCTACAGTCTCCAAGTTATCCAAGACTCTTCCCTCTTCCTCACATACAAGCAATCATCAAGTCTAATTGATTCTGCCTCTTTAATATATTTTGCATTTGTGCCCTTCTCTCCATCCTAGTTCAGGTCCTCATTACTCTCACCTTAACTATTACAATTTTTCTGTCATGCCTGGCTTTTCATGACCCCCTTTGGAGTTTTCTTGGCAGAAATACTGGAATAGTATTCCATTTCCTTCTCCAGTTCATTTGACAGATGAGGAAATTGAGGCAAGCAAGGTAAAGTAAAATGCCCAGGATCTCACAGTTAGTAAGTGCCTGAGGCCATATAGTCTTCCTGACTACAGGCCTGGCACTCTGTACACTGTTATGCTACCCAGCCACTGTGACTATTGCAATAATTTCCTTAGCAAGCAAATGTCTATTCTTAAAGCATAGTTTCTGACTGTCAATCCCTTATTTGAGATACTCCAGTGACTACTTCTTGCCTCCAGGTTACAGCTCAGAACCTCTTCTTAGCTCTTAAAGTCATTCTCAGTATGACTCCAATCCACCTGTCTGGGATTATTACATTACACCTTCTTTGTATACTCTACATTCCAGTCAACGGCCTACCTGCTGTTCTGTATGTAAATATTACACCTGCTGGTCATCAGATTCAGAATGCACTTTCTCCTCCCTTTCTCACTGTTTGACTCTTGGAATCCTCAACCTCCTTCAAATCTCAATTGAAATACTACTTCCCATAAGACTCATCATTTAAGTCTCCCTCCCCTAACCCTGACTCTATTGCATCTTCTCTAACTCTGAAATTATTTTTGCAAACATTTTTCAGTTATCTATATACTTAGCATCTAGAAATAAAGTAGGAAGATCCACCCAGTCCAGCTTCCTCATTACATATGAAGAACCAGGGACTGAGAGAAATTGAGTGACTTGTCCCAGGTCATAAATGTAGTATAAGAGTTGGGATAGGAACCTCAGGGCCAATACACTCCCTACTGAACTTTGCTGCATCCCATGTTGTTTTCTGCTTTTAATTTTTTTTAATTCTCAAATCAAACACATAATAGGCAGGTAACAGATGCTTCGAATATTGAATCATAGTTAAAAATAATTGGAGGGAGAGAGAAAGAGAAAAGAAAAGAAGAAGAGGAGGAGGAAGGGGAGAGAGAGAGAGAGGAGGGAGAGAGAGCAGGGGGTAGGGGAATAGAGGAAATAGGAAAGAAGAAAAAACAGAATTTGATGCCGAAAGAAACATGGGAAAGAGAGAGGAGGAATAGAAACAGGAAGAAGAGCAAATGGAAGGAATACAGTGACATTATGCTAGAAAATAATCTAGGTCAGAGTCCTAGAGCAAGAGACCCTCTTGGATAAATATCAATATGTGCTCACCTTGTCTGGCCCACGAGTGTTTCTATCCCAACAGACAACCTTTGTTACAGTCTTTTGTTGATCTTGTTACAATGAGCTTATCTATAGTGAATAATTCGAAATGGTGAATGTTTTGCAGTAATGTTTGTCCAGGCAGAAATCATGTGATAACAAAAAACATTTTTAATACCTGCCTGTCCCCACAGTGATTGTCCTCAGTCATTCCTGGAAACTCCCACAAAGCATCTATTGCTTCCCCTTCACCCTAACACAACAGTGAAGGCTAAGGCTACTGACATGTTCAAACACTCATCCCACAATCAGAGGCAGTTGTATGATGGTACAAGCAGACGTTGTACCCAAAAGAATGGTGAGAAGGCAGTATATTTGGGAAAACTAGAACAAGTAATAGGAATTGAGTTAGTAAGTGCTGAGGTTACCAGACATAGGACAATAAGGTGAATAGCCTGAGGTGGGGTTAGTCCAGGAAAGTTGCCTCTGAGAGAAAATTAAATAAACAATCCATCAACAAGTATGTATTAAAGCACCAGGTACTACTATTTAGTGAAAGGGATACAAATAAAGACGAAAAGAATCTTTGCCCTTAGGGAGCTTACATTCTAATGGAAAAGAAAAAAATGGAGATAAAAAGGTACCTCAAAGATGTATAGTAAAGTCAAAGAAAGGGAACTTTGGAGGGAAAGTTTTAACTGCTGAGGTGGAGTAGGATGGGCTGGGAAAGACTTTCTGTAGAATGTGTTATCTAAGTTAAGACTTAAAGAAGTCAGGGATCCCAAGAGTGAGGAGGTAGGTATCTAGGTCACTCAATGAATAAAGAGCTGAACCTGGAGTCAGGAAGACCTGAGAATTTTTTCTGCTTTGGTGTTATTTATTTGTTTGTTTTTTAGTCAGGGAGTAGAATTTATTGCATTTATTGTATAGCTGAATAAAACAAGCCACGGACAAGAAAACTCAATTCAATTTTCTTGCTACATCCATTATGAAATCTTGAATTTGACATTCTTTTCATTTGCTTAATACTTTTCTCTCTTGTACCAAATGATTATAATGTTAATTAGAAGTATCTTTTGAGGGCAGCTAGGTGGTACAGTGGATAAAGCACAGGCCCTGGAGTCAGGAGTACCTGAGTTCAAATCAGGCCTCAGATGCTTAATAAATACCTAGCTATGTGGCCTTGGACAAGCCACTTAACCCCATTGCCTAGCAAAAGCTAAAAAATAAAAGAAAAAAAGTATCTTTTGGTTCTCCATGGTCTGGCTATAGAGTATTGTAGCAGATGATACAATCATTCCTCACGGTGTCTACTACCATGGAAAGCACTAGAGGCTTAAGTAAGACTTGTGTTATATCAGTTTTCTATCAATTCTTCTCATTTACATGTATTTGAAGATACCATAAGTATATAAGCATTCCTTGGAGAGCCAAATCTCTATTAGTCAATTTAGAATTATATTGTACAACATCTGATGTTGAACATTTGTAATTGATAAATTACTTCTTCCTTTCTTATACCCCATCTGCAATGTTGTTCTATAAATATTCAGTTGGAAAATGTTAAATTTTTTTTCACTCATTGGGTTTATTTTGATCGTATCTCTGAGAAGTATAGTCATGTAATGACCAATACTTCAAAAATATTCTCTGACATAGATCAGACGCTTATTATGTGACCTTGAGAAAATCACTTACCTTAACCTGTAATCCACTGGAGAAGAAAAAGGAAAACTACTCCAGTGGCATGTCCTTGGCACCTCCTTGTCAAGGAAACCTCATGGATAGTATTGCTATGCTATGGTCCATGGGGTCACAAAGTGTTGAATTTGAAGATAATTAACAGCAATGTGATAAAGTGGATAAAATTCCAGACCAGGAACCAGGAAGACATGAGTTCAATTCCAACTTCAGACACTTAAACCTCTCTTAACTTTAATTACCTCATCTGCAAAGTGAAGATAATAATAATACACCTATTTCACAGGGTTATTATTGTGAGAATAATTAAGATAATAGATGTAAAGCACTTTAGAAACCTTAAGATTCTTCTATAACATTAGCTATTATTGGTAACATTTTAGGAATGGGACATGAAGGTATGATTAAAATAGTTTAAGAAGATATTGGGTGGAGCCAAGATGTTCACAAGAGCAGATCATGTCTTAGGTGCTCTCTCATAAATCTTGGAAACTAAGGACTCTAACTAAATTTTTGAGAGACAGAACCCACAGAGGGACTCATTGAGGCAGTTCTTCCACTCAGGGTAACCTGGAAAAGAGCAGAAAGGCTCTGCTCCCTGGGGTTGGAGGGGTGGCCCACCAGAGGGGTGGCCCGCCAGAGCAAAGAACTTCAGCCTCCCGGAGGCAGCCCCAGGGCATTGGGAGCCACAGCTCACAGCAGCCGGGGAGTTTCCTGAGCTACACCCCAGAAGGACCAGGCACAACCTGGGGGAACAGCAGGGGACCTCTGCCAGAGCCAGCACATGGAGCCCAGCCCTCAGGGCACACAGTAAGCAGCATGGCCAGATCCAGGAAACAGAAGCAGGCTGAGCTGGTATGCAGAAGCCCCCAGAGCCTAGGGAGGGGAGTGAAGAGAGAGAGACTGCAGAGCTCTGCCCCTGGAACAGGACTCTGGGGCTCTGAACACATTCAGATCCTGATTGCGGTCTAGGCCCACCATAGAACAGCAGGGCTCTCCCCCACCTCAGCCCCGTGTTGGGGGGGGGGGGGGCGGGTTGCATATGGTAATTCACAGAACAGGAGGGAGGACAAAGCCTCACACACTGAGACCCTTGTGCGAGTGTCCCCAAAGCTCAAGAAGCACCCCAAAACAGGCTTAGGCTGGGAAAATGAGTAAGCAGAGAATCAAGAGGAACATCATTGAGAAATATATTATCTATGATCCCAAGAAGGATCAAAATACTCAGTGTGAAGATGAGGAAGCACAAGCTCCTGCATCTAAAGACTACAAGAAAAACAGAAATTGGGCTCAGGCTTTGACAGGGCTCAAAAAAGACTTTGAAAATCAAATGAGGGAGTTAGAAGAAAAACTGGGAAAAGAAATGAGAGAGATGCAGGAAAAACATGAAAATAAAATCAGCAGCTTAGTCAAGGAAATCCAAAAAACTGCTGAAGAAAATAGCATGCTAAAAACCAGCTTAGGTCAAATGGATAAAACAGTTCAAAAAGTTATTGAGGAGAAGAATGTTTTAAAAAGCAAAACTGGCCAGATGGAAAAAGAGATAAGAAAGCTCTCTGAGGAAAACAAATCCTTCAGACAAAGAATAGAACTCAGGGAGAATGAAGAATTTACAAGAAATCAATACTTTAATACTTCAAAACTCAATACTTCAAAACCAAAATAAAATTAAAAATTAGAAGAAAATGTGAAACATTTCATTGAAAAAACAACTGATCTGGAAAACAGATTTAGGAAAGATAATTTTAAAATTATTGGAATACCTGAAAGTCATGATCAGGAAAAGAGTCTTGACATCATTTTCAAAGAATTACTACAGGAAAATTGCCCTGATATCCTAGAAACAGAGGGCAAAATAGAAATGAAGAGAATCCACCGATCCCCCCAAGAAAGAGATCCCAAAAAAAACAACCCCTAGGAATATTATAGCCAAGTTCCAGAACTCCCAAGTCAAAGAGAAAATATTATAAGCAGCCAGAAGGACACAATTCAAATATTGTGGAGCTGCAGTCAGGATCACACAGGACTTAGCAACAACTACATTAAAAGCTCATAGGGCTTGGAATATAATATACTGGAAGGCAAAAGAGCTTAGAATGCAACCGAGAATCAACTACCCAGCAAAACTGAATGTCCTCTTCCAGGGAAAAAGATGGACTTTCAATGAACCAGGGAAATTTCAAATGTTCCTGTTGGAATGACCAGAGCTGAACAGAAGGTTTGATCTTCAAATACAGGACTCAGGTGAAGCATAGAGATTGGAGGAGAAGGGGAAAATATGAGGGACTTAATGATGATGAACTGCATGTATTCCTGCATAGACAAATGACACTGACAATACTCATATGAACCTTCTCAGTCAATAGAGCAGGTAGAAGGAGCTTTTATAGTTGAAGCACAGGAGAAAGCTGAATTTGAAGATAAAATATGGTGTAAAAATGGAGTCAATAGAAAAAAAAGGGAAATGTAATGGGACAAAGAAAAAGGAGAGGAGGAATAGGCCAAGATATTTCATATAATAATAATTTTTTATTGCAATGATCTATTGCAATGATATGGAAGGGGGAAGACAAGGGGGAATGATGGAATCGTTGCTTTCATCAGAGGTGGCTGGGAGAGGAAGCAGCATATATACTCAATGGGGTATAGACATCTGGAGTAAGAAGGGGGGAAGGGGGAATATGTGAGTGATGGAAAAGAGGATGGACCATGGGGGGAGAGTGGTCAGATATAACACATTTTCTTTTTTACTTCTTGCAAGGGGCTGGGATTAGATGGCTTGTCCGGGGCCATAGGGCCAGGGGAATGCTGGGCCTAAGTGGTGGTAGGGGGGCTCAGGGCCTCTTGGCCCCAGGGCCAGGGATCTGTCTGCTGCACCACTCAGCTACCCTACAGCAGAGTCAGAGTGAAAGGAGAGAGAAAATATAGCACATGGTAGTGGAGAAATACGAAAGGAGGGAGTTGCGATCAGCAATGGCAACGGTGGAAAAATATGGAAGTATCTTTTGCGATGGACTTATCATAAAGAATGTGATCCACCCACAACAGAGTTGTTGGTGTTGGAACAAAGACTGAAGCACATTTATTATTATTATTATTATTATTATTATTATTATTATTATTATTTGGGGGGGTTGCAGGGCAAATGGGGCTGGGTGGCCTGCCTGGGGCCATATAGCAGGGTGATCGTTGGGTGTCTAAGACCAGATTTGGACCTGGGTGCTCCTGGCTCAAGGGCCAATGCTCTGTCCACCACCCAGCCACCCCTACTATTATTACTATTTTATTTTATTTTGAGTCTTTTTTTTTCTTTATTTCATTTTTGCAGGGCAGTGGGGTTAGAGTGGCTTGCATATTACGCGGCTGGGTGATTGTTGGGTGTATGGGGCCAGATATGGGCTCGGGTGCTCCTGGCTCCTGGAGCTCCACCCTGGCTATATTTTGGGGGGGGAGGGGGTATTTTGTTTACTCTTAAACTAGAATATTTTATTAATGTATAAAAAACATTATTTGTACAAAATGAGAATAAATAAATATTAAATATTTAAAAAAGATATTAAGACAACATGAAACAGTGGAAAGAACATTTTAATTTGGAATCAAAGGACCCTGAATTCAAAACCCTTCTCTGTCATTGATAAATTTTTGTGGCCCTGGTTGTCACAATCACTCTGTACCTCAATGTCTTCATCTGTTAAAAGAAGGATCAAAATAGATGATCCCTAAGTTCCTTCACATTCTAAATTTGTGAAAGCCAGTATCTCTAAGGTTTCTTCACATTCTGAATCTATGAAAACCAATGATTTTCTCTAAGAAGTACAAATAGAGGTAAAGGAATTTGGAGAAAAGGAACTCTAGAAATGACATTAGAAATAATAATCATTGCAGTAATGGTAGTGGTGACAGAGGCAGTCACGTATTGAAAATGAGGTAGTGCTACAAAAGGCAGCATGGTCCAGATGGATGAGTTTCTTTCCTTAGCCCTATGCCCTGATGGTAACTGCCAGGTAAGAAGGCAGCTTCAGGAGTGGGGGGATATGAAGAAACCTGGGAGGTAGTGTGTACTCTGTAATTGTTGGCACTAGATTTTTCTTTTTCCATTTTTTCTGTCTGTGTGACAGTAATTTAAGTTAATTAAATGTAGCAATAAATTATTCTTCATCTGCCTCAGATTGAGCCCTCATCCACTCATTGACTCGAGGAAGAACAGACCCATGGAGGGAGGAAGGATGCTGCTCTTAAAGAAAATGGGGTTGTTAAAAGGACAGAGCAAGGGGGAAATTGTGTGGAAAGGCCAGTTTCTTGGGCTTATCTTTGGTTTGGGTGCTGGATGACCATGAGCTTCTCTTGTCTTATGCACTTTGTCCCAAAGAATAGCATGATCTTGAGCATCCTGTGTTCTGTTATCTGTCTGCTTAGTCATGATGGAGATGACTCTGAGAGTAGGCACACACACACAGTCAGCCACAAGTATGGCTCCCTTTAGGTTATTAAACATATTCCTGAATAGTTCCTTGGGAAGCTTTAAGCTTTCTAATTTGAATTTCATTTTAGGTGGGGGAATGGGGTAGGGAAGAAGCTCAGTTTTTTATTTTTTAAAGGAGCCATGTAGGGAATACTTTTCTCCATTAAATTGGCACCTTACCCTCCCCTCCCTAATTCATTGTGTGTGTGTGTGTGTGTGTGTGTGTGTGTGTGTGTTTTTAAGTCAGAACTTCCATAGATTGGCTCTGCAAATATTCAGTGTAATACCAGGAAAAATGAAAAGGTAATGGTCCTCTCACCTTCTGCCTATCCTAAGGATAATCTTCTGATAAAACCCTCCCTAATCTTCTGGAGCTATGCTGCTTGCTGGGGACTACATTTTCCAAAGATGAATCCAGTACAATAAGCATTGATAAAGCTCCTATTATAGTGAGGAGATAGGAACTGGACCTGTGATTTCCTTAATACAAGAAATTCTAGGGGGAGAAAACTCTCTCCACTTATTCAAGCCAGCACCTCCTTTGAAACTTACAGGGAGTATGTCTGTCATTTCCTTGGGGTAGGGGACTCCCTGATGAGATAACTTTACCCACTCATGCAGGTCAGCACCTCCTTTGCAGCTCAGTCTTATAAAAATAGAGAATTGCCTAGCACAGTTTTGTATGGTTAGTGAACTCAGAATGAGTTTTACATTTTTTAAAAATACAATAAATGTTAATTTTAAAATGCAAAAGTCATTCTTAGCTCATGGGACTACCTTGACCTATAGTTTGTGGATCCCAGCAGTAACTTATTAAGGGACTGCTTAAGTGACTTATCCAGGGTCATTCATCTAGTATGTATCAAAGACTTGAATTCAGGTCTTTATGACTCCAAGTTCAGTCTACTCTTCTGTACTGTCTCTCACAGACACAACATTTTTGTTAAAGTCCTTGCCCTAAAGTTGCTTAGATTCTGTGAGGATACTACATGTATCAGATGAGCATACTATTAAGAGCAGGAACTGAGGTTTTGACTTTTTTCGTATCCCTCAGTATTTATTTAGAACATTGACATATGTTGTTTTCAGTTGTTTTCAGTTGTGTTTGACTCTTCATGATCAAATTTGGGATTTTCTTGTTAGAGATACTGGAGTAGTTTAGAAACTGAGGCAAACAGAAATCTGATGCCAGATTTGAATTCAGGAAGATGAGTCTTTCTGATTCCAGACACAGCAGACTATCCACTTTGTCACTTTGCTTTATGGATTCTTATTGATTGATTAACTCTATCATACCTGAGCAGCTAAGTGGTACAATTGATAGACAGCTAGAATCAGTAAGATCTGAATTCAAATCCTCAGACATTTGTAAAAATCAAATGAGATATTGTTAAAGCATTTAACACATAGCAGGAGTTTAATAAATTCTTAGTTCCTTCCCTTCTCATGATTCATAACCATACAGTGTCCCTAGAAAGACCTTTTTGACAAATAGAAAAGTCTGTGTTTCTGGAAGAAGCTTTGTGGTTGCAAAAAAGCACTGTTCAATTACCCAAAGGCAATCCCATCCCCTCTCCTCATTGCTTTTCAATTATGAGGGACATTCTATGCTTGGCTGTATCCACCACATTGCTACTTTAAAATTACAGGTCTTCCTAAGCAAAAGTGGCCCTGAGCGAACTGGAACCATCAACCTTTCAGCTAACAGCCAAATGTGCTAACAGATATCACAGAGCCTACTGCTGATAATGTCACTCACTTGATGGTTCAAAGTGCTTCCACATACACAGTCCCATTTGATGTGAGCTACAAAATCTCCACACTGGCATTTTAAACCTCCAACCTTTCCAGACTTATTCCCTATAATCCTTCCTCTTCTCTCTTTCTCCCCCCTACCCCCTGCTACTGCTGCTTCTGCTACTACCACCCCACCACCACTACCACTGCTTTCATAAAACTCCAACCAGTCTTTCCAAACTTACTTCCCATAAACCCCCTACCTTCTCTATTCTGAACAAACTGGTCTGCTAGTTGAAGAAAGGAAGGAAAGAAATAAGTATTTATTAAGCTCTTGCTTTGTGCCAGACCCTGTTATAAGCACTTTACAAATATCTTATTAGCTACTTATGATATCCCTGGAAGGTAGATGATTTTACTACCTCCATTTTACAGTTGAGGAAACTGAGCCAGACATAGGTTAAGTGACTTGCCCAAGATCACACACTCAGGTCTTCCTGAGTCCAGGTTCAACATTCTATCTACTGTACCACCTCTAAACAGAAGCTCTTAACTTTTCTTTGCTTCTAATTGCTTCTGGTTTTTGTCTCCTCAAAATGAGGGGGGAATAATATGTGGAGTATAAGTATTAATTGTGCTTTAAAAATTGATAGAATTTTCCATAAATTCATTTTGACCAGGGTTATTGTTTCCCTTTTAGTTGTTCCTTTATAGTCAATTCAGTTTTCTTTTATGAGACTGGATTATGAGAAATCTGGGTCTGGTGTTCTGTTGCTTGATTATTCAATATGTTTACAGATAATCCTCTTTTGAATTTTCAAGTTTGCCCGTATATGCCTGTATATATATTCTGATCATTCTTTTTATGTCTTTTGGGTTTATTGTGATTTCATCCTCATTTTTTATTTGTAAATTAATTTCATTCAATTTTCTTTTTAATCAAGTTTGTTAACGGTTTGTCAATTTTGCTAATTTTTTCAGAACCAGATTTTAGTTTATCAGTTCTATAAATTTTTAGTTTTCAAATTTATTTATTTCTCCTTTAATCCTCAGGATTTCATTTTATGTTTATTTGGATTTCTAATTTAAAAAAACCTCTAATCTTCAGCTTTATATTTTGTTAATATATGTTTTAGGATTTAATTTTCCCTTTGAGCTCTACTTTAGTTTTATTCCGTGAATTTTGGAATATTTTCTCATCATTATTATTGGGCTTTCACATGATAACTGATTGTTTCTATAATTTGTTCATTTATCCATTGTATATTTAGGATTTCATTATTATATCTCTATTATTTTAGAATGTGATTTTTTCTTGAGTTCCGTGTATTATTATTATGTTATGACCACTCAAATATATGTTTAGTATTTCTGTTTTTTAAAATTTTATTCACAATTTTTCTTTGATCTTATATAGGGTCTATTTTGAGGGTATCATGTTGTGATGAGACATATGGAATTTCTTTAATGTTTCCATTCAGAAAATTTTACAAATCTGTTTAGCTCTAAAGTTCCCAATAGAAGTTTTAGTTCTTTTTTTCCTTTTTAAAAATTTCCTATTAGCTTTGTCTAGCTCTGAGAGGGAAATATTAAAAATCTATTTTTATTGTTATTGTTGATATTGTTATCTTTTTGCAATTCAGTTGATTTCTTTTTTCTGAATTTAGATGCTATACATTTGATGCCCATAAATTTAATTTTAATAATGATTTACTTTAGCATAATCTAATTATCTTGTTTATCTTAATTGATTCTTGAATTTTTCATTTTGTTTTGTCTGATTGTATGATTGTAACTTCATTTTTTCGGTTATCACCAGATACAAAGTAAATTTTGTTACATCCTCTCATTTTAATACTATGTGTGATATTGCTTTTTAGATATATCTCATTTAAGCAACAGATTTTTAGGGTACCTTTAACCTTTTTGCAACTTTTTTGCTTTATTGGAGTATATTTATTTTTATGAGTTATAAGAGTTAGATTTGTATTTTACTTCATTTGTTTATTTACCACAAGGATTAATTTTTTTCTCATCTCTTTCTTTTAAGTCATTATTTATGCCTAGTTTTGTTTAAATTACTTTGAAGCAACTTTATTTCAATAGGCTCCCTTCATGATCTAGTCTTTCTCATTTTCCAATAATTTCCTTAATGTGGAGATTTTATTCAAATCATTTATTTCTTTTTTAAAAATTTAGTTTTTTCCTTTTTTCCCTTTCTCATTCCTCTCTCAGCTAAGTAGTCCCTTTTTCTCACCTCCAGTCTCATGTTTGCTAATTTTGTTTCTTTAGAAACTTTTTCTAGGAAGTTTTTATTTGCTTTGTTCTCTTTATTCATTAATCAATTTATTATTAATTTATTAATTCCCCCAGATTAGGATGCTGCCTACTTTGGCCATGAGCACATTCTCTTCTCCTATGGGGTACTATGCCCTTATTTATTACTCAATCACTCTGTGTTTCTCATAGAATTAAAGCTTCTGAGTTACCAGCTTTGAGCTTCCTCTTATAACTAATGTCTCTATTATTGCCTTTATTGATCTTACCCTTTCATTCCTTTTCTCTAATGTGATTTTTTTTCTTAGAAGCATCAATTTGTAAGGGGAGGCTAGGTGGCATAGTGGATAAAGCACCGGCCTTGGAGTCAGGAGTACCTGGGTTCAAATCTGGTCTCAGACACTTAATAATTACCTAGCTGTGTGGCCTTGGGCAAGCCACTTAACCCCATCTGCCTTGCAAAAACCTAAAAAAAAGTATCAATTTGTGAAGGATATAGTGTTGGCTAAAAGTAGCATCACTTAGCAACAACTACCCTGTTCTCAAATCATGGGACCCAGTTCGACTCTCCTACTGTCCTACTCTCTCTACTCTCCTACTTAGTGGCCTTGGCATCTCGTATTGGTCAGGTGCCACAACCATTCTGGGTAACAACAACCTCCTAGTAACTCATGCATTCCTTCTCCTGAGTCAGAACATTATCCACTTCCTTAGAAAAAGTGGTTGGTCAGTAAACTGGGCTAAGTACTGGAAACTCAAAGAAAGGTAAGAAGATAGTCCCTTCTCAAACAGTTCACAGTATAATGGAGGAGATAACATGGAAACAACTATGTACAAATAAGCTATATACCGGTTAAATTGAAAATAAACAGTGGGAGGAAGGCACTAAAATTAAGAGGGCCCACCCAAAGCATCAAATTCCTCCAGATCAGGATGCTGCCTTAGACCATTAGCACACTCTCTTCCTCCATAGGAGTGCTCTTCAACAGGATACTTCTTCCTTTCATTCTTCCCAAATTCGGTACCTTCCTTCCTTTCTACCTTCTTTGCTATTCTCTCATAGTTTCTCTTCTTGCTAGGAAACAACAGGAACTATTTTCTTTCTGCTCATCCATAAAATTCATTAGGTTATATCATCCATGGAGGACACCATACCCTCCACCTCCCTGTTCTCCTTTATGTATTTTTCCAACTCAAATTCTCAAATTCCAAGTCAAAAAATTTACTTGTAGTGTATTTATGAGTATTCACTGTACTTCACTTTGGCCCTTCTATATTCACTTCCATTTCTTCAAGTTCTCCATACTTCCTTATTCCTGATGCTAAGCTACTGGTTAGCCTTTCCCTCCTTCTGCATTGGAGGATTTAGTTTGCTGACTTGGATCCTTCCCTGAATGGCATCTGAGGAAACAGGTGGGTTACTTTAAAGCCTGATGCAACCTGATTACTATTTGTTAATATGCATAAATAGCCAGAACAACTTGAAACATTTTATCAGAATTTGTTTTATGCTTCATATTTTTTTACCCTCTCTCATGGTTTTTGGCTCCTTTTTGTTCTGATTCATCTTTCACAATATGACTAATATAGAAATATATTTAATAAAGTAATGTATATATGACTTATATCAGATTACTTTCTGTCAAGGGGAGGAGGGAGGAAAAGATGGTATGGAGAAAAATCTGGAACTCAAAATCTAGCAAAATAAATGAATTTTGAAGAGGCAGCTAGGTGGTGCAGTGAATATAGCACCTGCCCTGGAGTCAGGAGGACCTGAGTTCAAATCCAACCTCAGACAAGTGATAATTACCTTGCTGTGTGACCTTCCTTGGGCAAGTCACTTGAATCCCCTTGCTTTGCAAAAAAACATATTTTTTAACTATCTTTGCTTGTAGTTGGAATATTAAATAATTCAATCATTAAAAAAAGAAACATGTCATCAGAACTATTGAATTCAAATAAAAAATGTGCACCCTTTGATTTTATATTGGAAGTTATCATCTTGCACATAGCCATAACTCACAAACTAATTTTTGTTTGGCTAATGTATTTCCCCTACCCCTGGATTATCTTGCATCTCTTCCTTTTCTTCTCTAATTGGAAGGTTAGAAAAGGGCAGGAATGATACTGGAGAGAGTCTCTGTAGCATTAAAACTTAGTTCCAGTCCAAAGATGAAAGAAAGGTAGTATGTTTTCAGTACTCTCCTCTTCCCTACTCATGGTTGGACAGAGTCAATGTCTGTCACTTGTTTTAGGAGTAGGAATATGTTGGCAAGATTTTTGCATTGAGAGAAAAGTCCTTCATTGGATATAAGGCACAAAACTGAGGATAAATTTATGAGACCATGCCATAACTGGACCTGGAAAAAGTGTCTAATTTGCCTCTTGTTAATATTGTAACCCAAAAAAGAGTCTCTCTCTCTCTCTCTCTCTCTCTCTCTCTCTCTCTCTCTCTCTCTCTCTCTCTCTCTCTCTCTCTCTCCCTCGAAATTATGTTGTTAAAAAATTTACTTATATGATGCTCCTTCTGGAACTATTCCTCAACCTGCAATTGCACATTGGGTCACCAGACACCACGACTACTTCAAGGTTCTAGTATTTTAAGGTCTAAAATTGTAAACTGATGAATTGTAAACTGATGAACTCCCCACCCCAATCCTATTCCTCAGACATGGATCCTGCCTTGACTACTATGCAGTCTCCTATGGCTGCAAAGAAATTCTCCTCTACTCCTATCTCCCCCCACCCAGATGAGAAATGACGTTCTCTCAAGTGTTAGGTTCTTCGGCTGGTTCTCTTCCTTATTTTCCATGATCATACCTCCAGAGTTGTCTCCTGATTCTACTGTTCCTTAGAAAATGCATCTTGCTTTTCAAAAGAATGTAAGGGTTAATAAGTAGATGCTCCATATTTTCATCAAGCTTGACTAAGAACTTCTCCCTATCTTATAAAGAGAATAGACACTTTTTTTGTTCTTCCTTTACACCTCATTTTTTCTCTTACCTGCCCCTTGCCTTCCTTCCTTCATCATCTGAGAAGAGAAGAAATCAGTTGAAGAGGGAGTGCTGGTAATTTCTCATGCCAAACTATTCTAACTTCAATAGAATATAAACTCTTTGAAGGTAGAAATTCGTTTTTTATTTTGTCTTTGTAGCTCCAGTGTCTAACATAATACTTTGTATTTAGTAGGCATAAAAATATTTATCAATTCTAACTGGATAATCTTGTGAAATAAGCATCTTAGTCTTATTATCCCCATTTTATAGAGGTTCAAAGAGGAAAAATGCAACTGGCTAGTTTCAGGCATCAATCATCATCACTAACATTTATATAGAACCTACAATTTACTGTAGAAATATCATCTCATCTGATCCTCACAACAACCTTAGTATTATGGTTTTATTACTCCCATTTTATAGAAGAGGAAACCAAGTTTGTATGTTGAATGACAATGAATAATGAAGGAGTGACAATGTTGTCCTCCATTTTTGATGATCAAGATGGATTGCCCAGGCTGATGATCTGAAATCTCTCCCAAACCCAGAAGTAATGCTAGTCCCTAGAAAGAGAGGGTAACCAAAAAAGAAAAAAATGAAACCAGAAGCAAACTTAGCCAGCCTGGCCCTTCCCCCAGGTCCCTCCTCTCCTCTTGATTCTAATTAACCTTTGAGGAGGTAGGCAGCCCTAGGTGTTCTCTCTGCTGACTCCCTTCACTCTGCCCTTTCAGACCATCCCTGAAAGGTTAATTACCAAATCAGCCCACCCAATGAAATTTCATCGCTGTGCCTTAAAAGACCAAATCATGCTTTGGCAATGCAGTTATTTATGGTGTCTAATAAGCATTTTTCGGAGTGATTAACCTTTATGCCAAAGTCACATTGGAAATCTTGAGCTCCATGCTTGTTTGCTGTACTAAAGGGACAGCCAGAGGCAGGAGGAGGCAGGTGCAGCTGCACAACCCTGGAATATCAGTGGCTTCATTCAGATCAGGACCTTCCAATCCCCACTCCCAAACCCTCACCCCCATCTCTCCCCCCCAAATTCCCATCAAACTGTACCTTTTTTCAGATCACAAGATCTCAGAGCTAAAAGGGAGCTTAAATATCATCTAGTCTACATAAACCCCCTTCATTTCGCAGCTGGGAAAACTGAGACCCATAGAGGTCAAGTAATTTGTCCAAGGTCACATGGGTCAAACACAGCAGTGCTGGGATTTGAATCCTGGTCTTCTGGGTCTCTATCTGGTGCCCCTCTCGCTAGTTGATGCTGGCCTTTGCCTTACTGTGGTCATATGTCCCTTTCAGTTTCTAAAGCACAGGGACCTGTTCTCAATTCTCTTTGTATCCCTCGACACACTCCCCTCTCCCTCATCATAGACACCCTGTGTTTTTATGAATCCAGAGACATAGGAGGAATGGACTTGAAGAAATAAGACTCAGATTGCAGTTCCTGCCACTGACCTAGGTATTGGACCTTGGGGAAATCAGCTCCCTATTGTGGTTCTTAGTTTCCTCATCTATAAAATGGGCATAATACTTAAACTACTTCTAAGACTGTTGTGAGAATCAGGCAAAATAATGGATATAAACTGCCTTTCTTTATATAGCTTTTTAGGGTTTAGAAAGCCCTTTAGTTATGTTCACTCACTCAGCAATGATGATTGATGCCTGAAATTTACCCAGCTGAATTTTTCCTCTCTGGGTCTCAACTTCCTCCTTTGTGGACAACTCTGATGGATAGGTGCCATTATCACTCACAGTTTTCAGACTCAGAAATTGAATCTGAGAATGGTTATGACTTGCCCAGGGTCACATAGCTAAGAGTCTAAGTCAGGATTCAATCTCAGATCCTATTGACTCAATGTCCCTCATAAGTGTAAGCTGACAAGTGCTATGTCAACTCTTCCTGTTATTAAATCCAATGCTTGTTCATTCTCTGGTCTTTGGGAGTGGACTAAACATTGTGGAGCAAACATTGTGGAACAAAAATATGCATGTCCTTTTGGTATCCTTTTATCTTCCCTTCTCCCTGCCTTTCCTGGATAGCCTTGCTTGATTCCTTCTTCACCCAGTTGTTAGTGGTGTCTTCTTCCTAAAATTACCCTCTATTTCTTAGCTGAATTATTAGTTATTCTTAGTAAAACATGTGGTTTTCTGCCCTTACTCCCAGAATCCCTCAGTTCCTCACCAGCACAATATCAGCTACTTGTGAACAAGAACTATGTAATCCTTGTCTTTGTTTCTTAAGCACCTAGCATTGTACCTTTCTTGTAGAAGGCACTAAATAAATGTTTATTGAACCAAATTTGTTCTCTTCTAGTCTCTTCCAAGATACCCTATAACCCTGTGGATGCTGTATAGATATTAATAGAGTTTGTAGAGGGATTTTTATTTACTCATGGAATTGGACTATTTGACTATCAATGTCTTTCCAACTCTGAGATTTGTAATAATGTAATTTATTTTAAATAAGGAGTCATGAAGATTATATCTGACTCTTCATGACCCTGCTTGACATTTTTCTTGGCAAAGATACTGGACTGGTTTTCCATTTCCTTCTTTAGTTCATTTTACAGATGAAGAAACTAAGGTAAACAGAATTAAGTGACTAGCCCAGGGTAATGGTTAGGAAGTGTCTGAAAGTGGATTTGAACTCAAGGAAGAAGAAGACTGAAAAGGCTTTGAAATAGAAGGGTGGGATAACAGGTAGTTGGATTAATCTCTGGGGGAATATGTCAAACTGAAAATCTCTCAGATTATGCCATCTAGACAGCCTGCAAATGTTTTTATGCCTGGACTTTGACAGATTTCCTCATGGTTGATACTGACCTTAGATGTATGCAAATAGGACAAAAGGGAGGGCCCCCTACCAAAAAAATGTGTTCTGGAACATGGTTTCAGAATGGAAACCTCCCCTCTAAGAGGCTATCTATATGTTCTTCATTATTACCATGTGCCACTTCTTTGGTTGCAGGTCATGGATTTTTTTGGCCAGAAAAATGTGCCTTTATAAAAAAAAAAATGAATATTAAAAGTGTCCCTGGGGCAGGTAGGTGGCGCAGTGGATAGAGCACTGGCTCTGGAGTCAGGAAGATCTGAGTTCAGATACGGCCTCAGACAATTATTACCTAGCTGTGTGGCCTTGGGCAAGTCATTTAACCCCATGGCCTTGCAAAAGCCTAAAAAAAAAAATGAAGAGAAAAATTGTCCCTAATTGTACCCTCCATGTGTTGTACTGTTGGCTCCCTGTCTTACCTGTACCTAGTCCTAGGTCTGGAAAGAAGATAGGTATTTGTGCAAGGTCCAGGAAGTCTTTTTTTTATATTTCTAGCTTGGCAGGAACTCTAGATGTGCCATCATTTGAGGGCTCCCTAAAGGAATTTAACATTTTCTAATGTGTGGTGGGGATAGATTTTCTCTGTTATGGCAGCAGACTCTTAGAAAGACTCTTCTCTCTGTTCAGAAACCAAAGGAAGCAAATGGAAGAAAGCAAATCCTTCTTTGACTCAATTTTTCATTTATGAAATAAGGATAAACACTAGAATTATTTGCTATGGAGGAAAACCATGAAGGCTATGATGTTTAATTTCTGGTTAATAAAATGTTAGAAGTTTCTTAGGGCAGGAGAATCACATGGGCCTGCCTTAATAATAGATAGTACATATGAATGATCCAAAAAGGAGGTAAACTGGTCATTATTTGAGAATGAAACAAAAGGTGAATGGTTCATATGTGCTGTGGGTATTGTCAGGTTATTATTACTAGTAACAATAACAACTAATATTTATTTAATATCCATTATGTAATAGGGGGTAATAGCAGTAAGTGGTGTAGTGGATAATCTGTTAGGCCTGGAATCAAGAAGACTATCTTCCTGAGTTCAAATCCTGCCTTAGACAATTACTAACCATGTGTCGCTGGGAAAGTCATTTGACCTTGTTTGCCTCTCTTTCCTCATATGTATAATGAGCTAAAGAAGGAAATGGCAAACCATTCCAGTATCTTTGCCAAGAAAACTTCAAATGGAGTCACAAAGAATTGAACACAACTGGAAAACAAATAAACTACAATGTGTTGGGGCACTGTACTGTGTTACAATTATTATTTCATATGATTTTGCTACAATTATTATTACATTTGATCTTTATGATAACCCTGGAAGATAGGTACATTTATTAACTCCATTTTACAGGTGAGGTAACTGAAGTGGACAACAGTTAACTGACTGGCCCAGGGTCATACAGCTAGTAAATGCTGAGGCTGGATTTAAACTCAGCTCTTCCTAACTCCCAGCCCAAACTTTATCTACTGTGCTACCTAGCTGTTCCAGAACCAGAAGTTCTCTAGCATTTTAGGACTTGAAAATAAAGGATAAAACTGGCCAGTTTTCCTTTCCCTGAAAATGAGTGGAGAATTTGAGAATAATGAGAGGGGGCATGAGTATATTCAGAGAGAACTATAGATAAAGTATTGACTCTGATATCAGAAGTTCTGAGTTCCAATCCTTTCTTTATTACTACCTTGAGCAAGGCATTTAATTTTCCTAGGCCTTATTTTCTTCATTTGTAAAATAAATCTTAAAATAAATCCCTTTCCTCTCAGAATGTAGGATCTATGAGAAGTCATAGAAAGTTACAACTGGAAGGGACCCTAAAGGCCATATGATCAATATCTCTTCAGGTGCTGTAGCCCCCACCTCCTCAGCAACCAGAGCTACTGAACCCCTTGGGGGAAAAAGTTAGTGCCAAATGATTCGCTTTCATAAAGGATATGACTCTAATCAGTGGAAATAACATTAAATAAGGTGAATTGCTTTCCGCTTTGCTCTTGCTCTGTAAGCATCATGGAACCTAACCATTTGACTTGAAATTAAAGCTTTCTATGTTTGCCATGAAACATTTTCCCCCATTACTATGTGACCACCTCAGAGGTAGAATAAAATGCATTTTCTTTTTAATTTGTGTCCTCAGTGCTTAGCACAAAGTATAACATTTAGTAAACAATGAATGTTTTTTCATTCATTTATCATGGATCCATTCTGGTATCAAATGCTTCTGCATTTTTCTTTTCTAATTCTATTTTCCTCTTTGAGAAGAAAGCACTCCTGATCTCGTTCCCCTAGTTCTTGACTTCAATATGCATAATCATAGAGTGCTAATTACATAGCTGAGGTGGTATTAGTATGGTATGTACAGGCTGCCTCAAAACAGATTTTTTCAGAACCCATTTCAGTTATAGAATATAGACTATGAAGTTCAGTCAAAACATTTTGACCAGTCAATTAAACCAACAACAAAAGACCATTCAACTATTTTTGTTATTTTTTTGAGGGAGGAATAAAAATTAAAAATTGGGAATTTAGGGAGGAAAAGAGTACTAGATGTTATTCAAAATGCATTACACCTAGTAGGAACTTTCTTTTCTGTCACCTTTACTCATTTATTATCCTTACCCTGTCCCCAACTGTCCATGTAGCCTGTGGCTTTGTTTAAGCCTTTTTCTTTTCTTTCTTTACATGTCCTCTGATGATCTCATTAGTTTCCACATGTTCAGTTGTCATCTCTTTGCATATAATTCCCAGAATTACCCTAGTCTCTTCTTGAACTCTATTCCCATATTGCCATCTACTTTTTGGAAATTTCCAACTGGATTTCCCAAAGGTTTTTTAAATTTAGCATATTTAAAGCAGAACTTCCTATTTCTCCCAATACCTATTCTCTTCCTAATGTCCCTATTTCTATAGAGAAAACCATTATCCTTCCAGTCACCCGGGTTACCAACCTCAGAATCATCCCTGATCTTTATTCTCCCTTAACTCCCATATCTAGTCAACTACCAGGTCTTGCAATTACTTCCTTCACAGTATCTCTTACATCCATTCTCATCTCCCCACTGACAGGGTCCCCACCTTGAGAGCATGGTCTCATCACATCTCTCACCTGGACCATTTTAGCAGCCTCTTAACATCACTCTGCTTCATCCTACACCAAGTTGCCAAAATAATATTCCAAATGAGATGAGATATTCCAGATGAGATCATATAGCTCCCTTGTATAAAAAATCTTCAGGGGTTCCCCCTAGGCTCCAGGATAAAATTAAAAACTCCTCTGTTTGGCATCCAAAGTTCTTTTATAATTTGTCTTTAGCCCTCCAGCCTTATTACAGATTTTTTCCTTTCTTGCACTTTATAATCCAATCAAAATGATCTTCTTAGCTTTCCTCACACAGATATTCCATCTCCCTCTTTGGATATTTTTGAAAGGACCATTTCTCTTGCTTGGAATGCCCTTCCCTCCCTTCTACTTCTTAGTTTTCCTAGACTCAATGAAAACATGAAGCCTTTCCTAATCTCCCCCAAGCTGCTGACCCCCACAACAAATTATTTCATATACAGTTTCTAATATTTAACAAGGCATTTATATCATACCTACTGTGTACCAGTCACTGCTAAGTGCTTTATAATTTATTGGTTTGATCCTCACAATAATCCCACAAGATAACTACTGATGTCACCCCTGTATTATAACTAAGGAAAGAGACTGCAGAATTTACATAACTAATTCAGGGTCACACCTAGGATATGTCTGAGAATGGATTTGAACTCATTGCTTCTTGACTCCAGCCCTGTGTTCTTTCTACCTAGCTACCTATCTACTTCTATATGCCTATATTATGATAAGATTTTTATCTGGAACCAGTGGAATCCCTCTCAGTTCTGAATTCACTTGTGTGCAGAATATGTTCACACCTTGGGATTGGGGGGAACTAACTATAGTTTGCTGTAGCATACCAAAATACCAAATCCTTTTAGTACTGAGTCACCTGTTTTCCTATAAGTGGCTAATACACAGGTCCATCACTCAATGGGGGTGAGCTCTACAGGAAGGTGGGTTGGTTTCTGTTTTACTCTCCTGTTTGTGTATATACATATCCATAAATATACATATACACATTGTTTCTCTTAGTTAAAATGTAAACTCCTCATTTTTTGCTATATCCCCATTACCTAGCATAATGTCTGACATGCAGTAGGCACTTAATATATACTTGTTGAATTAAATTGAGGATGACTGGGTATTCCATTCTGGTATTGTGCCTAGAATTTATAATGCCCCTTAACCTATATTCATAATTCACAAAGACACGTACCTGTCTCACTGTTCTTGTTACCCACATCTCTCCTTACTGTGGTGCAACAAGTTGGGGCTTCTCCATAATCTGATCTTTCTTTACCCTGGGGGCTCAGCAGCATCCAGGGTATCAAGGAGATCCCCATAAGTAAGAGGACACAACTATTCCCTGCAATCCTAGGACAGGCAGGCAGGCAGCACAAGCCCAGATCCCCCACACATATTTATCACCAATGAGCAGGGTGGGCATGTGTGAGCACACTGGGAAGTGCCTAATTAAAGGGAGACTTGGAGCAGTAGCTCTGCAGCTGAGAAGGGGCAGGGTTGAGCTGTAATGAGTCTCTAATATTAGCAGAAGGAACTCAGTTCTTCCTGCCTGTCTGGGTGGGGCTGCTCTGTTCTACAAGGAGGGAATCCCAGAAGGATAGACTCTTTAGAAATAGTCTTCATTTCCCCTGTGGAGCTCTGGGAGACGATAGAGTTGGGGAGGGGGAAAGCATTGCTATAAAGTGACAGAATTTCAGGCATGAAAACAAAGGGCAAAACTGTCAAAATTCCTCTCCCTGAAAATGAGTTGGGGGAAGAAAATATGAGTGTAATGAGAAGAGACAAGGATATGTGCAGAGAGAGATGAAAACAATGTGGTGCTATAGAAAGATCATCATCAGCTCTGATGTCAGGCAATCTGAGTTCAAATCCAGCCTCTGCTACTTATTACTTATATGACCTTGGATAAGTCATTGAACTTTTCTTGAGTCTGTATTTCCTCATTTGAAAAGCAAAGCTATTGGATTAGGTAGCTTTTGAGATTCTGCCCATCTCTGATTATGAACACTGTTTGCTCATTTGAGGGTCTAGAGTTGAATGGGCTTCCTTAGTGGAATATAAAGAAAGCAAATAGGCCAGTCCCATTGTGCCCAGGTACAAATGAGGAGAGACCGTATAAAGTCAGAGGTGGAAAGGACTCCCAAGGCCATATGGTCTCATTTTAGAATAAGGAAGCTAAGGCCCAGAGAGGTGATATACTTTGGCCAATTTCACACAACTAATTAATAGCAGAGCCAGGAGAATTTAGTTTGCTCTTTTGACTCTCTGATGGGACCTGGTCTGAAATTCAATTCAGTAAACATAATTCTTCTGGAAAGGGGGATTTAATGGCTATTTCAGCATCATAGTTTAGTCCTAAATCTTGGAAGAGACATGAAGAGTAAATATTCCTAGCTATCCCCCCAGGAATCACTTCCATTTAAAGACATAACCCACAAGCTACAAAGCACCTTCTTCTCAATACTTTAAAGGTAGCATTTCAGTTATGAGCTCCATTTTACAGATGAGGAAACTGAGGCTTAGAAGTGAAATTATCTGACCAAGGTCACTCAGGTAATAAGTACCAACATCTAGATTTAAATTAAGACTTTCTATCTCCAAGTCTAGGGCTCTTTCCATTGTTTCACACTACCTCCCACAAGTAAAATCTCTATGCTAAGTATGGCTCTTTCAGTCTGGTGGTAACACTCCCTTCTACAGGCCCCAACCCCTAGCTTTCTACCAGAACAGAAGCAAGGTTCTAATGTAAGAACAAAAGATAGTAAAGGGGGAAAATAAGAAGAAAGGAAAGGAAAAGAAAAAAAGGAAGTGAACAAATATTAATCCAACACCTACTTTGTGCCAGACACTAGGTCAAGGATTTATAAACATTGTCTCATTTGAACCTCAAAAAACCCTGAGAGAGAGAAGGATACAATGCCAGATTTGGAATCAGGAAGGCCTGAGTTCAAATATTGCCTCAGATATTTACTAGCTAGACAATCTCATGCAAGTCACTGAATCACTCTCTATCTCAGTTTTCTCAACTGTAAAATGAAGATAATAACTTACCTCTAGGGTTGTTCTGAAATTCAAATAATATAATACTTGTAAAGTTCTTTTCAAACCTTAAAGTGTTCTTTAAATGCTAGCCATTACTATGATTATTAATAAATACAGGATTTAAACTCAGGCCTTCTAAACAGAAGAGTGTGAATTCTGAACATATACTCCAAATGATCTTTCAGCTTCCCTTCATAGCAGTTTGACTCTCTTTCCTTTATACCAGACTCTGCAGGCCAAAGTAAGTTATAGTCAAATTACCCTAATCCATGGGCAGGTATAGGTGGTATAGTAGATAGTCTGTTGGGACGTGGAGTCAGGAAAAAACTCCTCTTCCTGAGTTCAAGTCTAACCTCAGATTGGTAAAATGAGCTGGTGAAGGAAATAGCAAACCACTCTAGTGTCTCTGCCAAGAAAACCCCAAATGGGGTCATGAAAAGTCAGACATGATGAACACCAGCAAAAACTCTAGCCCAATTCAAGTCTTAATCTTTTGAAATATGTCTATTAGGTTGCTGTAGGACCTATAAGAAATGAAAATCTAGGGCTGTGTTTTCTGCTCATTGCAGGATATTTACTTTCCTTACCATAGTTAGGAATTTCATGTCCAAGTAGCCGCTAGACTTTTGGGGACACTTTTTGAAATGGAGGGAGGATAGTTGACTGTTTTGTACTTGAAATTACATCATTTTGGCTTGAATGTATAGAATTTAAGTGTTTGGAGGCAATGTGATATAGTGGAATGAGTCCTGAGTTTGGAGTCAAGAGTACTTAGGTTCAAATTCCAGATCTGCCACTTAAAGTCTATGGGACCCTGGGTGTCACTTCTCCTAAAATGTGTTTGCTCATATGTAAAATGAAGGTATTGGACTAATTAATCTCTGAGATTCCTTCTGTCTCTAAATCCAATGCTATTCTAGTTCTGGCTACCTTATCCAGAGTGGGTTCTGTGGGAATAGTTGGAGTATCCTAACTATATTTCTGTCTTCTCATGACCCTCATAGGCCCTTCTTCTGTGGCTTGCACCAGTCTCAGCCTCACTCCAGGATCAGTACTGTGAGAGCTTATCCTTAGTCAACAACACCACTGGTGAGTACCCAGAGGCATCCTCTTCCTCCCTTTCCCCCAACTACTCCTTAACAGCATGCACTAGAATTGGAGAAACAATAGCACAAAAACCACCCCAGTTAGCCCTCTATTTCTTAGAGAAATTCCCTGATTCTATTTCTTTTCATACAGAAATATCAGAAAAATATCTTCTCCAGTGCCATTTTTATTATGTCCCTCCAAGATTCAAGAATCCTGATATTATTCCTCGTTGTCTAAGGTATCTAATTCAAATATACAGGCCATCTACTGAAGCCTTGATAACTCTCTAAGTCTATCTCTTCTTTTTGCCCATGCTGAGGCATTACCCCATCTTACTAATTATCAAAAACAGGCCTTTTGAGAACCCTTTCTCTTCCTCACCCCAGTTCCAGCCTGGATGCTGCTGATCTCCCTCCCCACTATCTCTATCAAAAGTAACCCAAAACCTCATTCCACTTTGATTCTTAGGTCACTACTCTCTTTCCACGAGTCATTGGTCAAGAGACCACCTGTCCTGCTCTTGCTCACCAAGGTCAATGGGGTCTTACCACCTTCCTTGCTTCTCCTGCTGGACCCTTAGTTTCACTTGGTTCTATATGAAACTGAACCCTCTTTTATGTGTTGTTTCCCCTAATTAGAATGTGCTTCTATTTGTATGCTCTGCATTTGTCACCCTACTTAGCACAAAGCATCAAACGTTTTCTTTTCCATTCCATGAAAATCATGGTCAGAGTTGCATTTCTATTAAATTCGATAGAATTTAATACTGATTGCCTAATCTCAAACAAGGGTGCCCAGCAGTGAGCATTGGGTTTATGTATCAGATGGGAGAAAAAGGGAAATATGCCATCTAGAATCAGAAGGAGGATGGGAGCAGTGGAGGAGAGGAGTGGTGTCAGAAGACTATTCTCCCTTGAAACCCTCTTGGACTATTTGCTTGGATTTTAGCTTATTATTTAATATTTTTGTTTGAATACCTACAATGGGGATAACACTGTTCCCATTATGATGGGAGAAAAGCAGAATAAAGAAGACACAGAATTTGACCATAGTCTGAAGGGAGGAGTGGAGGATAACCGAGGGAAGGAAAAGCAGAAGGTACATACCTGAAATAGCTTAGACAAAATGAAGATAAACATCATGGAGGCAATCTCTGAATTGAACTTTTTTTATTTTCACATCAATTAGTTCAAAGTAGAATATAAATAAGTATAAAATCCTTTCCTGCTAATCAAAGAAGTAAGTGTTGTATGGAGGTAAAATAAGGGATTTCTTAGACTAGAAATGAGATTAATCTAGGAAGACTTCCTCATTATATTTCACATTCAATCCTTATAACAATCTTGGAAGTTCAATAGTGTAAGTATCATTCCCATTTTTTTAGAGGAGAAAATTGGCCTCAGAAAAAAACTACGATAATGATAACCCATTTCACTAGTCAAGGGAAGAGGAAATGATGTAGGCAAAATTTGGAGGCAAGGATCTACTAAGTTGTTTGCAGAGAATGAACAAGCAGATATTTATGTTTGGATGAGTGGCTACAGGGTAACAAAAGGAAGAGATGAACTTAAAGAATCATCAGGAGCTCAGGTAATTTGGATTAGACATATCAGGGCACAGGGAGCTGTTAGGGTTCTTGAATTAAGCAGGAGCATTATAAGAATTATCTCGTGGCAGGCATGTATGAAGAGGAACTGGAATCAATGATCTCCTCTAGGAAATGGGGGCCTCCTAATAGGAATGGCCCTGGTGACCCATGACAGAAAGAATGGCTGCTCAGGCTTCATTAACTCATTTGTTCTGCTCCCTAAAGAGGTCTATTCCATAGCTTACTGCCATAGGTGTCATCTGTCCTTGGAGGTGATGATAAATGGCATTCATTCCCCTGTGCTTTATATTTCCTACTCCCTCTCCTCACCTCACCCCCACCAATGCTTTCCTCCCTCAATCCAAAACTGGCTTTATGGTGTGCTGATCGATCACCCTCTGCAGAAATCTCTGATCAAGTGCCATTTTTCTTCCTCCTTTCCTAGACCTGCCCAGACAAATAGGCACTGGGAAAGACAGATGGAGAGTTTGGGGAGAAGAGAGGGACATTGACAGATGGATGGATAGTCAGTCTGGCTACCTAGTGACACCAAGACATTGATGCTTTCTGTGGGGAGTCCCCATCCTGTTTTCACATGGCAAATTCCAGGACCAAGGAGAGCACCACTGGGAAATAGACTGAAGTTTGAGCTCATCTGTCCATCTGGCACAGTCCAGATAGGTCACAAAATTATAAAATTATATAATTGTAGAATAACAGCATCAAAACCATGGAGTGTTATATAAGTTCACATTTACATAGAGTTGTAAAGTTTACAATGCATTTTATATACCTTTTCTTTGACTCTCAATGATATCTATGAAGTGGTTTGCAATTGTATTCCCATTTTACACACAAGGAAATTGAGACTGTGAGAGGTCAAGTGACCTGTCTAGGATCACATAGGCATGAAGTATTGTAATGAAAAAGAAAGCCCACTACTCACAATTTAGAAGACAATCAAATAAAAATCTTTATTCCATCCATTATAACAATTCAAGGCAGAGAAAAAGCAAGTAGTAGGTTTCTAAATATGAACCATTTTCCACAGTATTTATGGAATACTGAAAGGTATATATAATCATGGTGCATTCACAAGTCAGTCACTGGTCTTTGAAACAGTGGTTCATGGGAAGGAAAAGAGACTTTCTAATTTGCCAGTGTGTTTTTGACTTCAGGGATTCAAGACAGGGTGCATATTCTGTTTTGTTCATCTTTGCATACAAACTGGGGTAAAGAAAAGCAAAAATATAGGAGTTAGACATAGCTATCTGTTTAACATTGAAAGGAAGGCTTGGTCTAAGATGGAATTGTTTACACCAAAAAAGAAGAAAATATAGTGTCCATCAGAGTATGAGAGACAGGATGTGAATTCAGGTCTTACTGTCTCAAAATCACAGTGATCTACCCACTACTTTATGCTTCCTCTGCAGATTAAGTTGGGAAAGGATCTTGGGAGGTCATTAGGTCCAACTCTTTGATTTCAGACAAATGATTTGTCTAAACTAATCAGATCCAGTTATGTTGGATGTAGACATATGTATCTAGAAGGCCTAGTCTATCCTTAGTGGATGAGGAACTTGTCAATGAAAGGAACTATCTGGACATTCTTCCCAATTCACTACCCCAAGAGTGGTAGTGTTTGAGGTAGTTTTTGGGAAATCAGTGATTCAATTTAATCACCAAAGAATCCCAGGAGTAGGATAGTGAAGAAGAGATTCCCTGTGCCCATAGAACCAGGAGACAGAGACAGAATTACCCCCCTTATCTACTGTATATATTGCCATGGTTAAAGTTCACTCACCTAGCCCTCTCTCTCCTTTTTCTAAAGCCTAAGGCTTTCCTATCACTAGGAAAAATTAACAGAACCTTTTCTACTAACAGCTAAGGGTGACAGTTAAGGGTAAAAATGTAGGACTAGAATTAACAAACACTGTCTGTGACCTTTGGTCTGACCTCTAAAACCTGGAACAGATTCCCTATAGGGAGACACTGAGTAACAGATAGTTTGGATATAGGTCATTAAACTGTCCATTTTATCCTCTCACAGACATTGTTCTACCACTTTGCTGTGGTCAAGTTGGGCCAAGTGCTCTTGGTCAGCTCTGACTGAGTATTCACTATATGCTATATGGAATAGAATGCTGCTGATAAACAGTCCTGATCCAGGGAGCAGACAAAAAATCTAAGGCAGAATTTCTGGGCTCCATGTGAAATCTAAGAATTGACCCTGGTCAGATTCATAGAACCACATCATGGGGAGATGATTTTCTGATATCCTAAGACTAATGCAAGACAGTCATACTAATAGTTCACTTGGTAGCATTTCCTAAATATCCAACTATGAGGGAATTGAATACCAGGTAGGATTGGATTTCATTCATTTTCTTGGGGTTGGAAGGCTATTAGAGAGTAAAGTAATTCTCATTGAAAGTGTTCTAGAGCTTATCTATGAATGGTAGATCTTTCCTACTTGATTATGAGATCTATATTTTTAGGGGAATGATTTTTTAAAATCCCACAGGGGACCCTCTGGGGCCCTGATGAGGGGCAGGATCCTCTTAGATCTTAGAGAGAATTCAAGCAAAGAATCAGATGGATTAAGATCTTGGCTTCCATTTTGCTTCAGTCCTCACTCAGATAATGGGGCACAGGTATCTTATTGCCTTGTTCCCTTGCCATTGGTCACAATAAGATATAGGTAGGTAGATAGATAGATAGATAGATAGATAGATAGATTTAGATGGGTTAGGAACAACTTTGAGCTTGAAAACTAAATGTTGGTCTAATTGGTAGCTTTCTGAAACTCAGGGAAACTTTCAACTTAACTGATTTTTTAAATGTATGTTTATACCAAATACAGTTTCCCATCTTGGAGCATGGGATAGAAGATGAACCAGATATAAGGAGGAAATGATTCATTCCTTCTATTTCTTTTGCTTTGGAATTCATGATAGCATGGGAGGCTCAAGATTGCCTTTCTATTCCCTATGAAGAAAAGGGACTAGCAAAAATTGCATTTGCAAACAAAATTGAAGTGGGACTGTATAACATAGAAATGCTTTCTTATAACTTTCATAGCAGAGAGTAAAAATACCACTTTCAAAGTGATTCTTCTCTATCTCAGTAACATCTTTGGTGGGTTATTACTTAAAGCTAATTTTGTGCTCCAAAAAGTGATGAAACTGAATTAATTTTTAAAAATATTATTATTAAGTTAAAACTTTTCAATTATTCAGTCTAGTCCTGAATGGATGGATTGGAGTTATTATTGTTATTTAGTAATTTCAGTTGTCTCCAACTCTTCATGACCTCATTTGGGATTTTCTTGCAGAGATAACAGAGTAGTTTGCCCTTTCTTCTTCCAGTTCATTTTAAAGATGAAAAAATGAGGCAAAGAGAGGGCTTAGTGACTTACCCAGGATCTAAGTGCACTTGGCCTACTCGATCACAGCAAAGTGGTGGAACAATGACTGCGAGACAGGAGAAAATGCAGTTTAGTGGTCTATATCCAAGCTGCCTGTTACTCATTACACAACTAGCAAATGTCTGAGGTCAATCTGAACCCTGGAAGATGAGTCTTCCTGACTCCAGGCCTAGCACTTTACCCACTGTATCACCTACCTGCCTCATGGATTAGAGTAGTTTGATCATAACTTATTTTAGCATTCAGTAGTATGTAGGATGCTCTCTTGCCACCTGATAAGACACTGAGCGTTTGGGGGAAGGAGCCAATCAAGCAATAAACTAATAGGTGTTTATTAAGCACCTACTTTTGTCAGACCAGGGCAGCTAGATGATACAGAGGATAGAATGCCATATTTGGAATCAGGTAGACTCATCTTTGTGAGTTCAACTCTGACTTCAAACACTTATTAGCTATGTGACCATGGGCAAGTCATTTAATGTTTTCCTCGGTTTCTCATTTGTAAAATGAGCTGGAAAAGAAAAAAGCAAATCACTCTAGTATCTTTGTTAAAAAAAAAAATAGGGTTACAAAGAATTGGTCAAAACTGAAATTACTGAACAAAAACAAAATTGATCAGGCATTTGCTTGATGATGAGGATACAAATTACAAAAAGGAAATAATCTCTAGTTACAATGAGTTTATTGGAAGAGACAACATTAAAATATTTTCAGCATAAATATAAAGTAATTTTCTATTTTTATGTACATAGATACATGTATGTATGTTTACACACACAAAACATGCATGCATGTTATATATGCTACATGTGTACACATATGTGTGTATATGTGTGTGTATATATGTGTGTGTGTGTGTGTATATATATATATATATATATTTAAATACAAAGATAGTTTGAGAGGGAAGGTACTCTCAATTGGAGATATCAGAAAAGGTTTCATGTAGAAGATGGTGCCTGAATTTCTTCTTGAAAGAAAAGGGCTCTAAGAGGCATATATAAAGAGGAAGAGCATTCCAAGCAGGAGGGATGGCCACTGGAAGAGCATGGAGATAGGAGTTATATGTGAGGAAAAGAGAATAGTCTCTAAGAAATTAGATCAAAGAGTACCATAAAGAAAGGAAGCCAAGAAGGTCATATCTATCTGCACACTGCTCATCACAGGCCTACCTTAACCAACACTAGTTTGGTGTGAGCAGATATGTTTTGAAACAGCAGCAGACCCCCGGGAAGGGTTTCACTGGACCCAATATATCTTCCTTTTGGCTGTGATGAGGATTGGGATGGAACTGGTGGAGGGTTTTGTGGACTTCTAAGAATGGGAGGCTTATTTGCAAGGTTGTTTGAGTTTTATTTTTCATTCCTGAAACATTCCTTTAAAACTAGGAATATTGGGGGGGGGGGCTAAAGTACCCATCACAACCCTGTGATTTGGGAATGTGGGGAAAATATATTTATCACCACAGGGCTTTGTCCTGTTTTCCAAGGCATTTCCAGACAAACAATGGAATCCTGCAGTTTCTCAGCAGAGAAGGAAATTAGCTTTTCCCCTGTGATATTCAGGTTTAACTAATCAGTCTCTTCTTGCCCTACCCTTCCCCTATTCCATATCTCTACATCCATTTTGACTCCTCTGTCTCTGCACCTAGTCTTAGATATCTTGCATATCTCTTTGTCTCCCTATGGTTTTTTTTCATCTCAGTCACCATTTCCATCTGTCTCCCTCAATTTCTTTCTCCTTTTCCTTTCCTGTATTTTTCCTCCTCCTCTTCCCTCCTAACTATAATTTACCTTTCTTCCTTTTCTCCTTCCTTCTTCCCTCCCTCCCTTGCTTCATTCCTTCTTCTTTTCCTTCATTCTCTCCCTCCTTTCTCCCTCCTTTCTCCCTTCCTTTCTTCATTCCCCCTCCTTCTTCCCTTGCTTTCTTTCTTTCCTTCATTCCTTCAATCTCCCCTTCTTTCTCCCTTCCCTCCTTTTTTCTTTGTTTTATTCCCTCACTTTCATTTCTCTTCCTTTCTTCATTCTTCCCTTCTTCCTCCCTTGTTTTCTTTTTCCTTTACTTCATTTCTTCTTTCCTTCATTTCTTCTTTCCTTCATTTCTCCTTTTTTCTTCCTCCCTTGTTTCCTTCTTTCCTTCATTCTTTCCCTCTCTTCTCATTTCCTTCTTTCATTCTTTTCTTCTCTCTCTCTCCCTCACTCCTTCTTTCCTTCCTTCCTTCTTTCATTCCTTCCCTCCTTTCTCTCCTCTCTTCTGTCTTTTTCCTTTTCTTCTTTCCTTCCTTTCTTCCACCCCACTCCTCTGTAGTCTCAGTTCCCTCCTTCAAAGAACTGCTTTCTGTCTGCCCTGTCTTCCGTGCTATTCAGATGGTACCACTGAGCTGGTTCCTGGCTCTGTCCACTGCCTAATCAGCAGTTACCGACCCTTCTGAAGATCTCTCAATCTCTACCAACTCCCCATTCTGTCAAAGGAGCAGGGTTTAGACTATCCAGAGGGGAGGAAGTCAGGAGATGGCTGATGTGTTTATGCGCAACATTTTGAAATCCTTGTGTATGAGCTGCAAGCAGCTGCAGTGGTCTGCCCAGAGGGCTCATTAAAGGAAACCCTTCTTAATGGAAGGTGCTGAGTTAGCCAGGAGCTGCATCCCAGGATGTTTGGGAGGTGGGATGTAAATGAGATGAGAAGAGGGGAAGCAATGGGAAGGTGATCAGACATCCTGCAAAACAGAGGTATGTTTCAACTCCCTATACCTCATGACAATGTCATCCAAAATGCTGCTTACAGACTTATTTTGTCTGTGCCCTGCTACCTCCATTATTCCATCTCTCTCTCTCTCTCTCTCTCTCTCTCTCTCTCTCTCTCTCTCTCTCTCCCCCATTTTTCTCTTTTCTTGTTAAGCACAATTCTTATATTTTTTCACATTCAAAAGGAATTCCCATAGCTAATCCCAGTTGTCATTCTTAATTTATATCTCCTTTTCTGTGGTCACATATATACATTTGTTCTCTTTCTGGCTTCACCCTCCTTTCCTCAATAAATATCTCTCTTGATAAGTTCTACATACAGATTTACAGCTGAAAATGACCTTTCAGGTGACCTAAACCAATTCCTTCATTTTATAGAAAATGAAGTTAAGGTTCAATAAGAAGTGATACAGCCAAGGTAATACAGCCTCAATACCTTTCATGCAATGTGAACTTGTACCAAAGAACCCCCTCAAACTCCTTACAAAAGATTCTTGTTGCCCATTTCTGGGACCTGCTGCTTTGTCCAATAGGAACTGTGTACACTATCAGATGGGGGTGGGAAGGATGAATTTCCTATTCATTGGTTCTACTTAGCATTCATTACTCCATTCTTCTCACCCCTCCCAATCTCTTATGCAGACATTCCCTAAAGGATTTTCTAGAATCTGAATGTAAAGGTCAAAAAAACAATGTTGGCATCTCATTTCCCCTGTCACCTCCATATATCTTGCATGTCTGCAATGGAGATGGAAGGGAACAAAAGCAAATGACCTTTGCGGAGAAACCAGGGAAGAGCCAGAAAAAAATGAGGAAAATGAGGGGGGAAAAAAAGACTAGATATGCATAATAGAAAGATTATTGGATCTCTGTAAAATTAGATGACTTAGATGATCTTTAAAGTCCCTTTATATTTTACCTGTCCATGATTCAATGATTCAATGATTGGGGTCAAGGGCCAATCAACAGTAGCTGCCTATTATTCACTTCTTTCTTTAAGACAAGCAAATATTGGTTATTACACTCACACATTCCTCAGATCCATAGACCAATTGTGAGTTTAGGTTCAACCATGGCAAGCTCTTGGTTTAGTCTTGCCCAAGATATCCATATTTTCTAGTGTCCTCTTTCCAAAGAGGCGGAGAACCAGAGAAGTCAATTAATCACCCTATCTAACCCAGCTAGATACACAGTCCTGGGTCTTTCTTTGGCTGCACCTGGTAATTATTCCCGCTTTGTTTTTGACTTACCTAGATGGGGATTTGGTGATGGTACCTAGAGGTCAAACTGAGACCAAGATCAGCTAATGCAGAGACTAGAAGACTCCAAAATGACTTACTTAATGTCTTTAAGTCAGCATTTGGATTTTTATGAGAAGGTTGTAAGAAGTTGTTCACCATGTTCACAGGGAAATATATAAAAGGAAATCAACTTAAGTGTAAAGCAAATAAAATTCAGTCAAAACTAAAGTCAAATATCTTAAAGTGAAAAGGGATCAGGCAGCTAAGAGAAGCTATGGAGTTTCTATATAGAGTCTTATCACGGAGAGACTAGAGAATTGTCTGCTGTGACTTAGTCCCTTCTCATCATCTCTTAAATTCTAAGCTCTGAGGTCATGTTTTTTCTACTGCACAGATGAGAGAGTAAGGCAATGTGCATATCATGAGATTTAGGATTACTGATAGGGTCCATTTGTCCCCTCATCCCCCCAAAACATGTTTCATGATGCTACCCTCCATTCCTACTTGACCTGAAGCTTCCATAATCAAAAAGTTAGTTTCAAAAGAATTAGAAGTTCAACTGTTTCCAAAATTCCAGCTCACTGAATGATCAGTATTGATTGTTCTCTTCTCTGCCAATCTATCTACTGACTCATTTTCTTTATTTATTCTCACCTTGGTTCAAAAGCAATTAAAGGATATTTTCTTATATTTCCTTACAAATTCCTAAATCTAAAAGATATTTCTCATTAAAAAGATATTTCTCTGGGTCACCATTTAGTCTATTAAATATTAAATAGAGAGACCTCTTTTCCTACAAACTTTTTTTAATCTCTATATATCATCCCCATTAATTACTTAGACTTCAGTACTTATTAAGTTTACTGGTGATTAGATTTATTAACAATGCAAGAAACAAATATTATTATAAAAATAATTGTTTACAAAGATCATCTCTAAGAAAGATCATAGCCAAAGTCATCTCTAACAATTATTACTCCTGACTTTTCAATTCAGGAAACACAGACCTCCCATTTAATTCTTTCAAGATGCCAGTGAAGTCTCTTCTCAAGAATTCCCTCCATTGTATTTCTTCACAAAAGTTAAAAGTTATCCCAAGAAAGAAGTTCTCTTAGTTCTTTCCATTTCACTCAGTTTCTCTCTTTCATGGCTAAGTCTCTCTGTGATAATAATCAAACTCAGTCTCACAAAATTAAAACCTTATTTTCTAAGGGGTTTTTGTAGGGGGTTTTTTTTGCAAGGCAATGGGGTTAAGTGGCTTGCCCAAGGCCACACAGCTAGATAATTATTAAGTGTCTGAGGTCAAATTTGAACTCAGGTCCTCCTGACTCCAGAGCCAGTGCTTTATCCACTGCACCACCTAGCTTCCCCAAAACCTTATTTTCTTTAGCAAAGTCATTTACTCAAATGATATCACAAAAACAATAATTGCAAAGTATTTTCTCCAAAATCAGAGGCGTACTCTCCTACCAAAACAAGAGATTATATTCTGTGGGTGGAAGAGTGAATTTTTAAAAATTTTATTTTATTTTATTTTTAGTCCCATATTTCTCTCTCTCCCCCAATCATTGAGAAGACAAAAAATTCTAAATGCTGGGCAAACATGTATAGATATGCAAAACAATGCCCACAATAGTCATATAGAAAGAAGAGGGAAAGAAGGGAAGAATGAAGAAAGGAAAGAAAAAAGAGAAATAAAGAAAAGAAAATATACTTCATTATGCCAGTCCCTGGGTGCTAGCAATTGACCCTTATTAAGCTCTGGGGCTTGATTGAGAGGTGTTTCATCTTAGATAGGTAGGGACATAACTAGATAGAATAGAGTAGTGCAGTGGGTCAGCTCCAGAATGGGAAAGCAAGTTGTTGACTCAGTTTTCACCCACTATGTAAAGACTAATAGTCTATGAACTAATAAACTATTAGTTATCTATCTGAAGGTAGATTGCATGTTTAATTATGAGTCAGTTCTGCTTGGTCACTGTGTTGATCAGAAAGCTAAGTCTTTTAAAGTTGCTTGTCTTTTATAATATTGCTGTTTCTGTATAAATTGTTCTGGTTCTGCTCATTTCATTTTGCATCAGTTCATACAAATCTTTCCAGGTTTTTTCTGAAACCATTAGCACAATATTATTATATTAAATATTATTCTATTATAATCACATACTAAAACTAGTTCAACATTCTCCAATTGATAAACATCTCCTAAATTTCCAGTTCTTTGCCATTATAAAAAGAACTGCTACAGATATTTTAATACATATGGGTCCTTTTCTTCTTTCTTTAGTCCCTTTGGGATATATTCCCCTTCAAAGATACAGCAATTATATTCATAATTCATATATTAATAATATATTCATAGTCTGATAGAAAGGCTATTGAAGCTGATATTATATATCTATCTAATCTATTCCTATGTCTGTCATCTATCTATCTATCTATCTATCTGTCTATCTATCTATCTATCTATCTGATCTATGTATCTATCTATGTATCTATCTACCTATCTATCTACCATCTATTCAGGGAATGGATCTATTTATCTGTCTATCTACCTGCAATCTATACAGGAAAATTATCTCTATTTATCATTATCATTATCAGACTACTGTGTTATCTCATTTGAGGCTCACAATAACTTTGTCAAGTAGGCAGTTCTTGTTATTATCTTCACTTCATAGAAGAGTAAACATCTTCAGGGAAGTGAAATAAATTAGTCTAGTCCTACAGTCAGTAAATATCAGAGTCAAGATTTGAACTGAAACCTTGTTCAATCCACTTCAAATGCTTTTTTCTAATCATTCACACCATTGACTTTGTGCTACTATTTGTTAGGCAGTGTGGCCTGTCCCTACCCAAAGTAGACACTGTTTCTAAGAGGCAAGATAAAACTCAGAAGGGTGGCCTCCCCAGCCAAGTCTTTGGAAAGGATGGGAATCCCACTATGCAATAAACCAGCAATTAGACTTCCTTAAATGATCTTATAATTTTCTGCTAATGAAACTACTTTACTCAGAGGAGTAGCCCTTCCAACCCTAGTTTTTCTGTGTCCTATGAATAACTTTTATTAGAAAATAAAAACTAATGTGGTACAAGCATTGTTCAGAGCTGTCCTGGGATCAGCCCAGAAAAGAAGCCAATATAAGTCTGTTCTGTTTCCTAAGTGATCCTGGTTGGAAAGGGCTAATTTAAGAAAAATAATTGAGATATAGTCTTGAACAGAGCCTAAGAGTAAGGATTGGTTATTAATACTGAAACAGTTACTTTCTCTCATTTACTCCTGACTCCTCCACACGTTAATCTGTATCTATGCCAGTCCCTGGGTGCTAGCAACTACCTTTATTAAATAAGCTCTGGGGCTTGACTGGGAAGTGTTTCACCTTAGGTAGGTAGGGTCATAACTAGATAGAATAGAGTAGTGCATCTGTGTCTGGGTCAACTCCAGAATGGGAAGCAAGTTGGTGACTCAGCTTTCATCCATTCTGAACAGACCAACATTAAAGTCCCAGCTATACCAGTTATTAACTGGGTGACCTTAAACTTCTCAGCATTTGCACTCTCAGTCTCCAGTAATAACAGTACCTCATTGATGTGACTAGTCCTTGTCATGACACATTCTTTATGATTCTGATCTTTGACTTCCCGTAAGGACAGCTAGATGATGTAGTGGATGGAGGACTGGTCCTGGAATCAGGAAAGTCTAAGTTAAAATATGATTTTAGACAATAACTTAAGTGTCTTTTTTCATCAGTTTTCTCATTTGTAAAAAATGAACTGGAAAAGGACCTTTGCCAAGAAAACCCCAAAAGAGGTCACAAAGAGTAAGACACTAAAAGTTAACAACCAAGTTAAGAAAATGTCTACTCAGTATCCTGGAGGTCTTCCTCAAGTCCTTTTGATACCTTAAGGATATAATGGCAGTATATTGGTTTTCCAATGGTTATTGCTTACTTTCTTTTCAGCACATTAGATTTCTCAATATTTCTCAAATGATATACTTTACACCCATTAACCTTTATTGTTTTTTTGTTGCAATGTTTTGTGAACTTTTCATGACCATCATGTGCCCATTGCCCTTTAGTTTGCCCTCAGCTTCTATTCTCATCTGTTGAATGGACAAAATATTACTCTACAGTTCATCTTTTATAGGCCTTTGAGTGTAGAGGAAATGTGAGGTATTATTACTTTGTGTGTGACATGTTTCCCTGTTGTTGTTGTTTGTCCTTTGCTCTCCAGGAAACAGAGAGAACTGTTGCCATGACATGCAAGGGAATTGGATTTAAGTAGGGGAAGTATGTAAAGTCACCAGTCTCACTTTCTCCTCCTGAGTCAGTGACAATTAATGATAAATTAGGACAATTGGAGATGGCCCCCTGTTTCCCTATGGTGTTTAGTGCAATGCTCTTTGAAGATACCTCAGAAACTAGATAAATGCTTTGCCTAACTGAAAGTTTAGTAATTTTTATGTAGACATGTATTGGTAGAGATAGCTGTTTTCCCCATGACATAGTTATGTAAATTTGGGCAAGAGGCCAAGGAAATCTGGACTTGCATAAAGCTATAAGGAGTACAAATCTCACCAATGTATTAAAGTCACCAGTTAGAAGACTGGAGGAGAAGGGGGAATGGGCCTCAGGCTATAGAGCTTGCTGCCTGAGGAAATGTTCAACCTTCCTCTAAAATGACAGCAGAAGATCTTAACAGCTTTTAATTATTCCCTTTAGGGATGACTCAGTGGCACAGTGGATAGAGCACTGGCTCTGGAGTCAGGAGAACCTGAGTTCAAATTCGATCTCAGACACTTAATAATTACCGAGCTGTATGGCCTTGGGCAAGCCACTTAATCCCATTTGCCTTGCAAAAAAAACTAAAAAAAAATTATTCCCTTTAACCTAGAATGATTTACTGCCTCAGTTTCCTTGTCTCTTTGCTCAAGAGCACAAATGACTCCCTATGGCTACTCACCTCAAATTTCTATGCTGTAATCTAGCATTTAAATCTCTCCCTTGAGGGCACAATGCCTTCTTCCCCAGCACATATCCTTTTTTCTCTTTTAAAAAAATTATTTTTTTTCAGTTACATAGAAAGACAAATTTTAACATTCCTCATTTAAAAAAAGTTGAGTTTCAAATTTTCTTCTCTCCACTTCCTCCCTAAGATGGTAATAATAGAGGTTATATATGTAAAATCATGTAAAACATCTTTCCATATTAGTCATGTTATAAAAGAAGAAACTGACCAAAAGAAAAAATATGAAAAAAATAAAGTGAAAATAGTATTTTCTTCCATCTGCATTCAGACTCAGTCAGTTCTTTCTCTGGAGGTGAATAGCATTTTCCATCATGAGTCCTTTGCAATTGTCTCAAATCATTGTGTTACTGAGAATAGCAGTCATTCATAACTGATCATTGTACAATGTTGCTATTACTATGCACAATGCACTCCTGGTTCTGTACACACACACACACACACACACACACACACACACACACACACACAATCTTAATCCCCAAATCTGTACTAATCAGCTTGGCTTCTTGCTCTAGCCTGGTCACTATCCTTTCCTCTTGTTCTTTCCCACCTTGATGCTTTCCTTTAGTGTCTCTCCTTGTGAAGGAGAGTGTTGGGGAGAAAGGGCAGGATGAGTATAGTGTGAAAGGTACTATTTGTTATTCTACCTTCTTTGAATAGATAAAAGGACTGGGGAAGGATAAGGGAGGACTAAGATCTACCTCATTTCCTCTCTTTCTCTTTCTCTCTCCTTCCCCCAGGGCTCCAGTGCAATTCCTCCATTGACCTCATTGGGACCTGCTGGCCTCGGAGTGCAGCTGGCCAGCTCGTGGTACGGCCCTGTCCTGCCTACTTCTATGGCGTCCGCTATAACACAACAAGTAAGATCCTACTTTTGGAAGATAAGGTAGGAGGGAGATAGAGAAACTTGTTCACTGTTAGGAGGGAGGATGGAATGGTGAGAAGTAGAGGGGAAAATAATGCATTATGCTGAAAAAGAGACCTGAGAGTTCTAGGGCCATATCAGAACCTTGATACCTACAAAAAGCTAATGGAAAGTCAACTGGATGTATAATTAAAAGACCTGAGTTTGAGTCCTGCTTCAGATAGGTACTATCCAGATCTAAATTCAAATTCAAGTTTTATAATTCACTACCCATGTGACATTGTAATTTCCTACCTCTTAAGTGCAACAGTTTGTATGCTAAAGTGGGTAGGGAAATTAAAGGAAGGAGGGGAAAAGGAAAGAACTATTCTCAGATAGTGGGAAGTAACATATAATAGAATGAAAACTGGTTTGGAGTCTCAATTCCTAGGGTTTAATGTCACCACAAGTCACTTAACTTATCTTGCCTCAGTTCCCTCATCTGTAAAAAAATGAAAAAATTGAACTAGATGACCTCCAAGGTCTCTAAAACCCATGACCCTCTGATTATAGATAATACATTTAACTTCTCGGATTTAGTTTCCTTAGCTGTAAAGTGAGAAGAATAACAGTGTTCTTGTGAGGAGGGCACTTCGTAAATCCCCTAGCCCTTTATTAATGTCAGCTGTTATTATTTGCCAACTATTGGTGAATAGGGAGGGGTGGATTGGCACCAAGCCATCTCAGACACCTGATGCTTGAAGTCCCTGCCTCTCTCCTCTCTGGCCCCATGTCTCAGGGCTTTACAGTTCCTTGCTGGAGATGTTGATGCATTGTTCTACCACCTGTTTCTTTCAGAATTAATTTGCTTGTATCTCTCTATGTTTCACAGTTCTCGTCTATCTATAGAGCAGTAGATGCAGGGTAGCAGAATAAGGGCCACATTAGGGATAGAACTGGGATCTGGAGCATAGAGTTCTGGGGGTCAGGTTTCCTCTGTCATGGGAGGGGGACTTTAGTCCAAGCACATGATTTCAGACTGGGTTCCCTCAACCCTTCCTTTAGTTGAGGTGATAGTAAAATGCATAGATCTTCCACAAACTACTGCAGGATCTAGGTACATTTTGTGAACCCCCTTTAGGTGATGGACCCCTTTGGAAGTCTGGTGAAGTCTATAATGTATAAAATAAAATATCTACTTTTACAAAAGAAATAAATTATTTTGAAAAATAGTTTCAGAAATTTAAAAAAAAATAACAAAATCACATACCCCTGGTCTAGGGAGAAATTGGAGAACTTTGTGCCTCACATTAGATTAAGACCCTGAAATCATATCTCAGTACTACTCAGTTCTACAACCCTGAGAAAGTCATAAAATTCTGGAATACCATAATTGGAAAAGTAGTCAAAAGTCATATACTAAATTAACTGAACCTTGTCTACTATACCTGGGAAATGTTCACCCAGTGAACATATTATTCCCACTTGGGAATAATAAAGATGAGTAAACCATATTGTACATCATATATTGACCTCTTGAGTCTTTTCTTTTAAGGTAATTGGGGCTAAGTGACTTGCCCAAGATCACACAGCTAGTAGGTTTCTTGACTAAGTTTTGGTGCTCTATCTACTCTGTCACCCAGCTTCCCCTTGGGGCTCTTGATTCTTAAGCCTAACTATTAATCCACTACAGAAAGTGGAGAAATTAAGGAGAGGGAAGAAGGAATACTAGGGAATAGGAGGTGTGGTAAAGTGGAAAGAGCCCCAACTCTTGAGTCCAGAGGACTTGGGTTCAAATTCAGCTACTGATTCTTATTACCTGTGTGACTGTGGGCAAGTCACTTAAATGTTTTTAGGCCTCAGTTTCCTCATCTGTAAAATTAGATTGTTGGAATAAATGGCCTCTGAAGTCTCTCTGGGACCTAGAGGAGACTATCTGACAGTCAATTAGCATTTATTGAGTACCTATTCTATATAAAGCACTGAACTGGGAAGAATGAGGTAGGGAAGCAACATGGTGAATTAGAGTATTCAATTTTGAGTTTAATGACTTAGAGTCTAATATTATCTCTGTTGCTACTAATCCTATGACCTTAAGTAAGTCATTTCCCCTGTTCTGGGAAAATGAGAATGTTGGTCTAGATAGATCTTTCAACTTTAAGTCTCATATTCCAGAGAGCTTAATAAGATTTAACTCTTTCTATCTTACTGGGTTCCAGTGATGAAAAACTTCCTCAGGTAAGCCTCTAAAAGTACTGAAGAAATGATGATAAGGAAGAATATATACCTGAAAGAATATTCAAGAGCCATGAGGCAAAAAGACTTTGAACTGAGCCCTGAAGGATTTTCAGGATTCAGAAATGAGGTAAAAAAGCATTCCAGGGATGTAAAGAAGACATTTCTAAAGATAAACCTGAAGGGAAGACTGGAAAATGACCTCTAATTTCCCAACCCTTCTGAAAAAATAGCAGCTAAAGTGATTACAATTGTGCCACCACTATTAACAACATCCAGGAACTCAGAGTCACCTCTAATAATGAAGCAATAATTAATTCATTACTGAGTGACGACCTCTGGGTATCCTTACTGTGTTCCCTCTTCCCCTTGGCATCAATCAGCTCTTCTAAGTTTTGGGAAGGATTTCCAAAAATATCAATTTCCATGATTCTGAGACAGAGACAGCTTGAGCCCAGTAGGGGCCATTGATTAAGAAGGAGGAGGTCATTTTCTTTTTAGGTTTCAATTCAAGGCTTATTTGTATTGTTTTCTTTCAGTGCTTTATATAGAACAGATACTCAATAATCCATGAGGCTCAGGATGGTTGGTAGCCTTCTCAAAAGTCACAGTTCCTATCTGTAGAGACACTGGGAAGATTAGATTCAATTTAACTCTGTCTTCTAATCTCAGTTTCCCTAGGTTGAGGAGGGTCAAAAGGAGATGACCCTCCCCAACCACAATCAATAGATTTTCCAGATTGGATTCCTAACTACACTGGTCTTTCAGAAAACCCAATTCCCTTGCTCTTATTCCTCCCGGTCACTTTCTCCTGATTTAACAATTAGAGACCAATCTCCTTGGGGAATGAATGGAGCCAAGACTGCCGGTCTCTGTGGTGCCCAGGGGCTTGGCCTGTTGCTGATCAAACTAGGAAATAACATTAAAAATTCATTTCCCTGTCTTCCTTATAGAGGGTGTTGCAGCAGACCTTGCAGAGTGGGGCGGAAGAGGGTTGGGATGGGGGGGGGGTGGACATATGATTGGACATATGATTGAGAGGCTGAAGTAAATCCCCACTTAGAGCTGGATACTGATACTCCATCTTTGGCTCTTTAGTACTTAGGGAATAGGACCTGATTCCCTTAACCTCCAAGGTGACAGGTATCTGGCCTATTCTGGTTGCAGAAGAAACTTCTCCATTCCACCCCGCCCTCCACCTCCCCATCCCGTTTCCTAAGGATCGTCCGCTCTGCCTCTAGGAATGCTTCAGAGCAAGTAGAGTGCCCTGTCATCCAGGGCTTAGAGCCCAGGCCTTCCTCAGGAACAGGTCTTCCTTGTTGCTGTTAGAGTGCTTTGTGATCTGAGGAAAGAATAAAATATTTCTGAAACTAAAAGGGACTCTCTAAGTCTTCATTTAGAGGAGGTCATATAAGATTCAGTACTAACATTTTTCCCCAGACCTCCAATTTCATCAATATAGGCAATTCCCTATGTGGAAATTCTCTTCACCACTAGAAATTCATTCATACCTATAGCTACATTGAGTTGTAGATGGTGTGTTGTCAAAAGCAGAACCTGAACATCCCTCTGATTCCAAGGTTGACCCTTCTTCATCCATTATACTCCATGCCTTTGAGGTAATAACAGTAGCTTCTAAAAGCAGATTGTCTCCAAAGGCTTAGTGCAGTTTTAAGCTCTTAAAGTTGAAAAGTTTAAAGAGCTCATAAAACTTAAAATTGCACTAAGATTTTGAATCACCTAAACGAACACTAAGATTTTAGGGCACCCTAGATACTTCTTTGAGATTCCGACCTATTTTCACATCCATCTGATCTTTGTACAACTCTGTAAGCACAAATTATTGATATACCCATTTCACAGATGAGTTTAGCCTTCTAAATTACTTGCCTGAAGTCTCATAGCAAACACCTGATCCAACCTAAGTCTTTAGGCTCCAAGTAAAGTGCTCTTGTTTCCACACCAACATGCCCCTTTAATAAGAATTCAGCTTCACAGATAACTTAAAGGAATTTTGAATTTCCCTTTCAATTTGATGCACATAACAATTTTGTTAGCTAATAAGAAAACTGAGACCAACAATGGTCAGGAGACTTGTCTAAGGTCCCATAGCTATGAAGTGGCAGAGTCCAGATTGGAAACCAGGTTTCCTGATTCCTATGTCAGCAGTACATGCTGGGTTGGCAGAAATATTCAGCCTCCTAATCTCTCCCACCCCTTCCTCTTTTCCTTACTTCCCTAGGGTGGAGGTGTGATCTGGCAAGTCAGGGATGGACACTGGAAATTAATAAGGGGGGGGGGGGGAAGAAGGTGATGAACAGTGCTGTGCTTATCTGTCATCTACTCTTCCCCACCCTGAGTTAGATGTGTGAAAGAAGCTCATTGAAGCCTCCTTCCTTAAGCTGTTAAACCTGCTAATACATCCAGAAAAGCGTCAGCAAGGATTGGAATAAGACTAGCAGGAAGAGGACGAGGAAAAGAAAAGAATTGCAGTTTTCCTCTCCTTCTCTGTTGAGTTCCCTCTATGCTCCAGAATGGGAACTAAGAATCTCAGGCAAAGGAGGATGAATTGGTGCCGGCTGGAGGGAGGGTGAGAGAGACAAGAGATAGTAGAGGGGGTTCAATAGAAGGGAAATCAAACTAACAGGTCCTCAAAGGGAAGGGAGATGGTGTGAGAGTAGAAAGCCCAGCACCAATAGTACTAAGAAGAAACACATTGCTACTCCCTTGCCCTCCAGGCTTTGGGGAGCAGTAAGAATTCTTGGTGGGCAGCTAAGTAGCATGGTGCATAGAGCACTAGACATGGAGTCAGAAAGACTCATTTTCCTACATTCAAATATGGTCTCAGTCCCTTACTAGTTGTGTAACCCTAGTCAAGTCATTTATAAGTTTCCTCATCTGTAAAATCAATTGAAGGATATGGTGAACCACTCCAGTACCTTTACCAAGAAAACCCCAAATAGGGTCATGAAGAGTCAGACATGACTGAAACAACTCAACAACATTATTATCTAGAGTAGAAGTGGGGAATGTCATTTGGTCTGGTGTTGCCACAACAAACAGGTGGGACTCAAAATTCAATAAATTTAGGAGTTTATAGGGGTGAACTAATTAAATGTTTGATCAATATAGCAGGCTAATGTTTAAGTTGATAATTTTGCATGACTCTCTAATGATGCTATAAAATATCTAAATGGCCCTTAGAGGAAAAAAAGGTTCCCCACCCATGATCCAGAGGGAGATTCCTTTCCTTTAGTTTCCTAATATAATATAAGTCCTGCCTCTGTCCCTCTTTATTATCACCATGTGAAAGGCTTTGAAGGAACCACATCAAAGTATCTGGTCCAGTCAAACCCAGTAGCTCATACCTTGCAAAGAAGTAAAGTTTTAGTTTCTCAGACCTACACAAGTACCCCCTTGGTGGGTAACAGTGAGCAGAAAGATCATAACAGTAACTATTCCGTCCCCACCACATCCCTGTCAGACCTGAATCTGGAACTGCCCTCAACAAAGCAAGGTACCAAAAAAGTCTCACATCATGCCTCACCTTGCAAATCCTGACCAGCCGTTCTCTACTGGCTAGCCATAAAGGATGGGTTTCTCCCTAAATATATCATGTGAATCACCCTATCATTTCTCTCTTTTTCTCTTTTTCAGACAATGGTTACCGGGAATGTCTTGCAAATGGGAGCTGGGCAGTACGAGTCAATTATTCCCAGTGCCAAGAGATACTTAATGAAGAGGTATAATTTGCCTCAATCAGTTGATTCCCTGGAGGATGCACCCTGGACTGGAGCTGGGTTGGGGAAGACTGGGGGACAGGGAAGTAGGGAGGGAAGGATTTCAGAGGGAATTGGAGAAGTAGAAAATATGGAAAACAAGGGAGTTAATCATTAAGAGGGGTAACTAGAGGATGGTGTAATGGCTAGATTACCAAGTCTTCTATAAGAAGACTCCTTTTCCTGAGCTCAAATCCAGCCTCAGACACTTAAAGATAAGTCATTTCACCCTGTTTGCCTCAGTTTCCTCATCTGTAGATAAGCTAGAGAAGGAAATACAAACCACTCCAGTATCTTTGCCAAGAAAATCCAAATGGGGAGGTCAATGAAAAGCCAGACAGGATTGAAAAATGAGTCAACAACAAATAGTAAAGGACATTAACAGTTAAAAAGAGCAGTGGGAATTGTGTCAAATGACCTAAATTTGAATCTTGGCTTTTATTTATTACCTGTGTGACCTTGACAAAGTTGCTTAGTCTCTATGGGCCTCATTTTCCTCCTTTGTAAAATGAAAGGGTTGATTAGATAACTTCAAAGGTATCTTTCAGATCAAAACCTATGATCCCATGTTAGGCTATCTAATTTAATCCTTCCAACAGCCCTGGGAGCTTAAGTGTGATCTCAGTTTTATAATGGAGAAACTTAGGTGCAGAAAAATTAAGTGACATAAAAATAATGACCATGAGCATAGTGTCCTAAAAGTCATAGTGCAGTTTTAAGCTTTAATAACCTAAAACTTCAATAAGACTTTTGGAGAATCTCCATATTATAAGATTATAAAAATCAGATTATATATGATCAATTCATTTTAAATATATTATTCACTTATTAAAATTACTATATTATAAACTTATTTTTAGGTTTTTAGTTTTTGCAAGGCAATGGGGTTAAGTGGCTTGCCCAAGACCATACAGCTAGGTAATTATTAAGTGTCTGAGGCTGGATTTGAACTCAGGTACTCCTGACTCCAAGGCCAATACTCTATCCACTGCACCACCTAGCTGCCCCCTATTATAAATTTATTTAAAATATATCACAAACCCATTAAAATGTATTATATTATAAAATTATAGCTACCATAGATTACAAAAAGCTATGTATACCTTATCTCATTTGTTTTCACAATATGACTTTGAGGAAGATGTATTATTATCTCTCTCCATTTTATAGAAGAGAATGCTGACAAAGATGAGGAATACAATGTGACTAGTTCCAGGGTTACATAGCTAGTAAATATCTGTATCAGAATTTGACCAGAATTCTTGTCTCATACATGCCAAATTTGGAATGCTATGTCCTATTCCCTAGCACCATTTTTTTAGAAAGATTTTATTTATTTTGAATTTTACAATTTTTCCCTATTCTTACTGTCCTCCCCCCACCCCCTACAGAAGGCATTTTGTTAGTATTTACATTGTTTCCATGGTATACATTGATCTCAGTTGAATGTGATGAGAGAGAAATCACATCCTTAAGGAAGAAAAATAAAGTATAAGAGATAGCAAAGTGAAATTACACAATAAGATAACTTTTTTTCCCCTAAATTGAAGGTAATAGTCTTTGGTCTTTGTTCAAAGCCCACAATTCTTTCTCTAGATACAGATGGCATTCTCCATCACAGATACCCCAAAATTATCCCTGGTTGTTGCACTGATGGAATGAGCAAGTCCATCAAGGTTTATCATCACTCCCATGTTGCTGTTAGGGTGTACAATGTTTTTCTGGTTCTGTTCATCTCACTCAGCATCAGTTCACCTAGCACCATTTTAAAACATTGTTATAGATGAGTAACTGGAATGAAGCTACAGGAGAGTCAGAATTCAGAATCAAAAATGCTCCAGGTTCCAAAAAATTAACACAGAGCATAGAAATCTTCTGATTTTCATCTCATGGTGGAGATGCAAATGAGAACTATCCCTAGGTAGTAAGAATCTTTAGCTTTTAGAGTCAAGAAATCTAAGTTTGATCCCTGTTTCTATTACCTTTTTTAGGTTTTTGCAAGGCAAATGGGCTTAAGTGGCCTGCCCAAGGCCACACAGCTAGGTAATTATTAAGTGTCTGAGGATGGATTTGAACTCAGGTACTACTGACTCTAGGGCCAGTGCTCTATACACTGTGCCACCTAGATGCCCCTCTACTACTTCTTGATTGTAAAACCTTGCAGAAGTCATTTCTCTTTTTGGGGTCTCAAAATTTCTTCATCCTTAAAAGGAGAGGATTGAATAAAATGTTCTCTAAAGTTTCTTGTAGTTCTAACATTCTATGATTCTATTTAACTTAAGTGTTGGACAGGAATGGCATTATGAGAGTAGAGACTTCCTCCTGGGAAAGATGACTGGAGGTTAGCAGAATATATCAAAAAGGAAGATTAATAGAGATGGGTGAGACCAGTTGTTAGAATTTTTCGTAAAAAGTGGAAATAAAGGAAATATACAAGTTGTATTTTAGAAAATAATTATGATTCTTTAGGAGAGAGAGAGAGAGAGAGAGAGAGAGAGAGAGAGAGAGAGAGAGAGAGAGAGAGATTAAAGCATTGGCTCTTAGACATGGGTGGAATGGAGCATTTCAAAATCAAAAAGTAGGAACCCTGGCCCAGTTCTTGTCACCTAATGGCCCTAGAGACCCAGGAATGGAACTAACGGGAAATGTAGAGATGTAACTCAGCCTTTAGGATGGACAATCATCTCTATGTTTAGTTTTTTGTTTATTTTTAAGATCTCTGAAGACAGAGTGCCTTCTTTCAGCCTCCTTTACTATTTTTGTTCCTTTAGCTATCCAGAAGTTCTTGGTTATATCTAAACCTCTTCTATTCTAATTTAAATTCCTTTCACCCTGCTTTTTTTGTCTTGCTGACATAGAAACCAGTTGTTCAGCATCACTCTCAGAAGCACCCATCACTGACTTGAAAACCAAAAGTGATGTCCTCTGAACCAGGCTAAATGATCCTCCTTCTTTTAACTTTTCAGTTTAGAACAGTCTGTTCATTCTTCCATGAGAACATATAATTTTCACTTAATCATAAAACCTAGTTGTCTGAGCTGAGAACCACTTCCTGAGTTCAAATTTGTCTTCAGACACTTACTGGCTCTGTGACCCTGGACAAGTCACTTCAGCCTGTTTGCCTCAGTTTCCTCATCTGTAAAATAAACCACCTCAAATCTAGCCTCAGACACTTACTATCTGTGTGATCCTGTGTAATTCACTCAACAATGTTTACCTTAGTTGCTTCATCTATAAGATGAACTGGAAAAGAAAATGGAAAACCAAGCCAGTATCTTTACCAAAAAACAAAACAAAAACACCAAAATGGGGTCACAAAGAGTCAGACATGACTGAACAACAGTGATTCTGAGCTGGACAGGACTACCTTAAAGACCATATAGTCTTATATGGTCTCAAATAGAAACATTACCCACTAAACTATATATATATATATATATATATATATATATATATATATATATATATATACACATATATATGTGTATATATATATACATATATATGTATATATGTATATATATACATATATATGTATATATATACACACACACACATATATATGGATCTGTCATAATCACTTAGAAAATAATACATTACTATTATCTATATTTTTATATGTATTATCCATTGTATGTTTTTCTTAAATAGTTCCCAACTACATCTTAATCAAGTTCAGGCTATACTCAGAAGCAGTGTGGGTTGCATGTGACCTGTGAGCTGAGACCTCTGTCTGACACTACTTTTTTTTTTTAACATTTTTATTTGAAATTTAAAGTTCTAAATTCTATCCCTCCCTCATTTCTTCTCCTACTTCCTCCTTGAGATGGTAAGCAGTCAGATATAGGTTATACATGTGTAATTATATAAAACATTTCCATATTAGTCATTTTGTACTAGAAACTCAGGAAAATGAAAGAAAGGAAAAAAATAGCCTGCTTCAATCTGTATTCAAGCTATCAGTTTTTTCACTGAAGGTATGCTTCATCATCCTTTGCGATTGTCTTGGATCATTTTATTCTTGAGAATAGTTAAATTATTCACAGTTCTTTATCAAACAATATTGTTGTTCCTGTGTAGTACATTCTTCTAGTTCTATTCACTTCACTATACATCAGTTCATGTAAATATTTCCAGGTTTTTCAGAAATCATCTTGCTTGTCATTTCTTAAAGCACAGTAATCATATACAATCATATACCACAATTTGCTTGGCCATTGTCCATTGATGGACATCCCTTCGATTTTCAATTCTTAGGTACCACATAAAGGGCTGTTATAAATATTTTGGTGCAAATAGGTCCTTTTCCCCTTTTTTTGGATGTTTTTGAAATATAGACCTAGTAGTGGTATTGCTGGATCTTGACACTAGTTTCTAGTCCAACCCCATCATTTTAATAGCTGAGGACTCAAGATTCAAGAAGGTAAAATTGGCATGACTGGTATACCTGGTTTCCCAACTTCCAGTTCAGGGCTTTTCCCAGCAATCAATCAAAAAGTATTTATTAAATGCATACTGTGAACTAGACACTGGCAATACAGATACATAAATTTTTCTTGAGTCTTTACTCCCAAAGATCTTGCATTCAAACTACCAAAACTACTTCAAAGTAGAGACCTACAATCTTGTCCCCCCTTTTTTTTCTCACCAAGTTCATTGATACAACTATCTGGAAAGACAGTGCTGCATTGGTGGACTTCTAAACACATTCCTCTTTGTGCTGTAGGTGTTCATAAGCCAAGAGTTAGGGAGACGGGGTGGGGGTGAGGGGACTGACAGACAAGAAGAAAGGCAAGTGTAGTGGTTTTTAGAGAAGAGAGGCAAAATCATGTAACCAGAAAACTTTATCATTTTTCTTTACCATATAATCAGGGACAGGTCATTTTCCATTGGCACGCTAAATATCTCATATATTCAGTTTTGCACATTGTCTCTCCTGTTAGCTCCCCGTGGGCAGGGACTCTATTCTTATTTTATTTTTATTTTTGTTTTGCCTTTCCTTGTAAACCCAGGACTTAGCACAGTGCCTAGGCATATTATAGACACTTCATAAATGCCTTTTGACTGATTTGTTTTCTTTGAACTTCATTGTCCTAAATTCAATGAGAGGTTTAGGCTAGATTATCTTCCTATGCTAGAATTCAGTAATTCTGCAAGTTTATCTGTAAAACCAACCAATCAGTCATTCTCAATTTGTGGGGATTGCTGCCCAAGGATCTCACCTCTATCCTTTTAAAACTTTCAGTTTCTTCTCTTTGTATTCTTACATTTCTCCATATTCTCCTTAAAATTCAGGGACCAAAACAGAATCAATCCCTGCTGCTCAGTCAATCAGCCCATGGTTCAGTCCTACTATCATAAACTGAAAGTACTGTCATTTACATCTGCTCTACAAGTCACTACCATGCTACACAGTTGCTTAGCATTCAATATAATCAATTAATTTAATTAGTAGAACTATTACCTTAAATTAATTCCCTCTATTTTAGCCCCTCATTCCCATCAGTTTAGATATTCACCTCTAGCCCTCTCTAGGAGCTGAGAGGAAAAATAGCCAATTAATTGAGCTGATGGGTTTCTCCAGTTTCTAGATCACCTTGACTAAGCCCTAATTAAGTGTCAGTGCCCCTGGGGCATTTTGGATAATGGATTCACAGAAAAGTTCATGTGAAATGGGACTTTTGAAGACACAGGGAGACCAGGAAATATTGACCTCACACTAGAAAACATCCAGTCTTCTCACCAACAGGGCACCAGACTCTCTTCTAATTCAGTACTTCTCTCTGGACAGCAACTATCCTCCACTCATTGTACTTAACTCCTCCTTCTCCAGCATCGATTTCTACCTTCCCCACCACATCCCCATCCATACTAGCAGTCTCTTCCTACTAGAAATTCTGTCTGGTAACATTTTTCCCAATCCTGTCCTACCACATACAACACACACACACACACACACACACACACACACACACACCAAAGACACCAGAAGGGAAAACTTTTGCTCATGTCCCAGGACTTATCTGTTTTACTGGTAGAATTGAGGGTATAAACAGTCCAGGAAAAACAGGTATGAAAAACTCATACAACAGATTGAGTGTGGAGGGATTAGAGTTGGGTGGGGGTGGGGGAAACAAGATCAGAGAGAAAAGAAAGGAGGGGAAAGAAGAGAGAAAAAGATCAAGGCAAAAAGGGTTCAGATATGTCAATGAGGGTTGATTAAGGTCAGACAGAACAGAAATCAAAGATACAGGAGTATATTGCCCGATATAGGAAAATATGGCCTTAATCCTTATCAGAGCAGAGGTAAACTTAATTCTGCTGCTCTGACCTCTCAAGCTCTTGAAGACAAGGTTTGCAACACCTAGCAAGTCTGGCAACTTGACTCATTTAAACAAGTTCTAAATTGCTTATTGAATTCTGGTTGAGGCTGGCACAGTTAAGGGGCCCTGATCCCCAATACCACTCTGCTAAGAGGAGGTTCATAGATGGGTCATGGATTCTCTCATCTCAACAATAGCAATTTGACAGTGTGTGACAGACACCCCAGGACAAAGACAACAACTTCTTGAATTCATAACCCAGGGTCCCAGAGGTCTGCCTCTGGCTGCATCTCTTTCTGTTTTCAACCATCTCTCTCATTATTTTTCTGGATATCACTACTTCTTTCCAGATGTTTCATTACTCTTGCCTGGTCATGTTCCAGATTATCTCTTCAGATGTCCCTCCTGTTGTAATTTATATTGTCTCTGCTTATATTTATTTCTCTAGCTATAGCTCAATTTGTCTCTGAAGCTGTCTTGGGCTAACTCTCCCACCTCTCAGATAATTTATCCAGGTGTCTTCTTGGTTGTATCTTTGACTGTCTCGTTAAGTAACTTCATTTCTCTAATATCTCTGATTATCTTGGGATGGTTGCTCAATCCCTCTTTAACTGGCTATAACTCTCCAGCTGCCTCTGTGCATCTCTCTCAGACTATCTCACCAGCTGTCTGTGCTCCTCAGACTGAGCTCAGAGACCTTAAGTTTAATATAACATGTTAACAAAGGGATATTGGATCAGATTCACTACTTCTAAACCCCAGAGCTAATACTGAAGAAATCTCTTTTCTCCTCACTCCTAACCCCTATCACTAATATAGTTGAGCTTTATTCTCCTTTCTAGTTCCTTGGGAAAAAATGCATACAGATTAGTCATTAAGAAGCGGGGGGTGGGGGGTTGAAGGGGAGAAAAAAGTCAAGATTTCTCACCTTATTAGAACCACAAAGGTTCCAATACTGAGATAAGAAGAACCCTAGGATTGAGAGGTAGAAGGTACCTTAGAGAACATCTATCCCAATGGACAGCCAGGTGGTGTAGTGATTAGAGTTTTGGATCTGGAGTCAGGAATCCCCCTTCAGATACACATTAGCTGTGTGACCTAGGCCAAGTCCCTTAACCCTGTTTTGCCACAGTTTCCTCATCTGTAAAATGGGATAGAGAAGGAAATGGCAAACCACTCTAATATATTTGCCAAGAAAACCCCAAATGGGATTAAGGAGTCAGACATGACTAAACAATAACAAAAATCAATTCAATGTGAACTCAAGAAGAAAAGTCTTCATGACTTCAGAGGAGGCACTTTATGCATTATATTACTACCTTGTAACCCAAGACCTAGTTTAAGGCATTTTTTTTGCCTTCAGGATAAAAATATAACCCCAAGCCCTTCACACCCTTTACCAAAACTACTATTTCAATCTCATTATACCTAACTCCTCTTCACATACTCTATGATCCAGTCAAATAGACCTCTTTGCTGTTATTTACACAGTTTCTCCTCTCTGCACTTAACCATCCCCACACCTCAAGTACAACCCCTCCTCATTTCTACCTCCTAGAATTCCTTATTTCCTTAAAGACTCAAGTTTGACCTTCATGTACACGAAGCCTAGATGTGGTCAAGTGTCACCATGGACATAGTGCTAGGCCTGGAATCCTCTTCCTATATTCATATCCAGCCTCAGTCTTACTAGCTGGGCCACTCACTTAATCACTGTCTGCCTCAGTTTCCTCAACTCTAAAATGGAGATAATAATGGTACTTATCTCCAAGGATTGTTGTAAGGATCAAAAGAGATAATATTTGAAAAGTATTCAGGACATAGAAGATACTTAACTGCATATTTCCTTCCTTTCTGATATCCTCCAACCACTAGTATCTTCCTCACCTTAAGTTTATTTTGTGTTTATTCTCCTCATAATTCTGTGGATACATTTTATCTCCCAAATAGCATATGAAGTCCTTGATAGCAGGATCTATTTCCTTTTTGTCTCTGTTGTTAAATCATTTACTCAGTGTTTATTGAGGGACTAAATGAGAACTAGCAGAACCAGGATTCAAATACAGTTCCTCTCATTTCCACACCCATTTGCTCTCTATACTCCACTTTCCTTTCCATCAGAGGAGATTTTTCTGCTGTTATCTGGACACTGCCCCATCCCCAGTTCACTCTCTCCACCCAAAGGCTGACCCCCAGTACTTTAGGAATAACTGGGGGTACTGAAGGATGTAAGATGATAGGATCAAAACAGAGTGGAGTGGAGGGAGGGGATAGGTCAGGAAGGTGAGTATTTTGTTTGCAGCAATGTTTATCTGCAAGATAGGGCTCCTGATGGGCAAAGATAGGCCATGTGTGGGCTAGGGCACCACAGAGGCTATTATACAGCACATTTTTTATGTGGGCTTCTAGAAAATTTAATAAAATGAAATTAAGAATCAGGTCCAGACAGACTGTGATATGTATCTTCCGGATGCTCCCAGCCTCAGCCTCTATTGCTTTGTGGGCCAAGAAGGTTTCCATTTACATTAAGCAATTATGTCTCCCCATTCTTCCTCCTCCTGCCATTCACACACACCCACTGGTCCCAATTCAGTCTGTTGCCCATGATGCTAATTCTCTGAGTTCTAGGAGTTTATTCTGCAACCCTCTTCAGGAACTACCTTGCTGATATTTCCTGAGATCCTAGACCTGAAGAGCAAGTAGAGCTTTCTAGATACATAGGAGTTAGCACCTGCTACCAGATATTCAGTTGAATTGTTTCCTCAGTAGTAGGGGATTGGAAATACTGAAATAACATCTTTGCTTTGTCTCCCTGTTTCCCTGTTGATAGTATCATAAACTGACTGACCAGAGAAAGGCTTACATGTGAAGTAGTTGGTCAGTCAGAGAGTCTTAAGATCATTGTTGCTTTTCAGACAGTTTTTAGTTATATCTGACTTTTCATGACCCTATTTGGGGTTTACTTGGCAAAGATACTGGAGGGTTTTGCCATTTTCTTCAACCACATGTTGTACAGATGAGGAAACTGAGTCAAACAGGGCTAAATGGTTTGCTCAGGGTCACATAGCTAGTGAGTATCTGAGACTAGATTTGAATTTAGGTCCTTCTGACACTTAGACCAGTGCTCTATCTACCTAGTTGCCCCTAAAATTTTTAACATTCAACATTAAAAAATTTTGAATTCCAAATTTTCTCCTTCCATCCCTCCTTCTCCTCTCCCTTCTCTAAGATGGTAATCAATTTGATGTAGGCTATTTATGTGCAATCATGTAAAATCAATTTCTATATTATTCACGTTGAGAAAGAAAACAGCAAAAATTAAGTGAAAACAGTATGCTTCAATTGGCATTCAGAATTCATCAATTCCTTCTCTGGATATGGATAACATTTTTCTATCAAGATGTAGATTAAATGGTAAGAGCCTGGGGTCACTTTTCCTCTTTTCCACTTTTTTCTCATTTATTCTCTTTTCCTTTATATAGAGAAAAAGTAAACTGCATTATCATATTGCTGTCATCATCAACTACCTGGGTCACTGTATCTCCCTTGGAGCATTACTCATGGCCTTTGTTCTCTTCATGCACTTAAGGTAAGAAGATGCTCAAACATCAAAGGGAATTATCAGGGACTTTGGAAACCATCGAAACCAACACCTTCTTTTTTACCAGTGACCTTAGCACATAGACTTTAAATAACCTGTCCAAAGTCACATGGTTAGGAAGTATCAGAGGAAGGACTCAAGCTCAGATCTTCCTGACTTAAAAATTTAGTGCTTCTGATAATGCCCACTTTCCATTTAGGGACAGAACTAATAGGGTCTATTCTGCCCCCTGATTCTGCTCCCCTCAACAGGGTATACACCAAGATATCTACACCTGAATCTAGGTATAATCATATTAGAAAGTATATCAAATCTTAAAAGGAGAAACAAATCCCCCAAAGCAGCAGCCTAAATGAAGTGGGGGGGGGGTTAGGAGTTGGGTGGATGAGACTGGAGAGTTAATGGATAGATCACATGTATTTGAACTTTAGATCTGTTTCTGATAATAATAATAATAATAGATGCTATATAACTAATAATAATAGACATGTAAATGCTATTATTATTAACAATAGCAACAAAAACAAAAACTATATGGTGATTTAAGGTTTACCAAGTGTTTTATATGCATTATTTTATTTATTTATTAACCCTGTAGGGTAGGTGTGATTATTATCCCCATTTGACAAATGAGGAAATGAAGGCTAAAAGTTTTTGCCACATAGTAAGTATCTAAGTCAGAATTTGAATTCAGGACTTGCTGTCTCTTAAATCTAGTCCTAAATTCTATCAACTTTACCACCTAACTGCCTCATTCTGCTAAATACCTGCTCTTTGTTCAATTCTTTGCTTCTCTTTTCAGCTGCTATCATGGTGGGTGAGGAGTGATATGGAGGCAGTAATGCATCTGGCTCTAATTCACTACTCCCAAGGGAGGAGATGACTCTGCTTCACTCTCATCCACCTCAGAGAGCCCTCCATCTGCTGCCCCCCAGTCTATACAGCCAAGGTCAGGTTGAGGGGTCAGAGTGAGAACCCCATAGTTAGAAGATGACTATTGGCAGAGCTTCCAGCAAGCTGGCAACAGCACCCCTCAGACGTGTGTGTGGCAGCAGCAGAGCCTTGTTGGCAGGGTTGGAGGCCTCAGTGCCAGACTCTTCTGTGCCAAGTCCCAGTCAGTACCACATTGCTATGGAATGGAAGAAAGAAGGATGAGAAAACTGTCACTCAGAACTAAGGCAGATTCCCCTGGTGAGGGGGAATAGTCTCCTGCCTCCCAATGACCCTATGAACCAAGGTCTATTGTTTGTCCTTGTTTTTGAGGAACCAACTGGTTCTGGTGTAGAATAGTCCATGGTGGAGAACTAGTATCTGCTCTTAGTACCAAGGAACCGGTTGGTTCTGGTGCAAAGAGTCAATGGTGGGAGTCAGGAAAGCCAGGTTCCCATATGTCTGGCATTGCCAACTTCCCTACATTGACATCTTATTTGAGAAGCTAAAGACAACAGCTACAGGGGTTGGATTGGGCACTGAGAATGGGGAAAGACTTTTCTTCAGAGTACTAAGTCTTTTGCCTGGATGTTCTTCTCCATCTTCTGGTCATTTATATCCCAAGTAGATCCCTTCCCAAAGAACTGCTTCCTCTCCAGACCCAACTCATACCTCTTCTGTTCTTCCTTTTCCTCCTCCTCCTTCCCCTCCTCCTCCTCTGATACAGAATGATAAATTGGCTGTTCTCCAATTCACAGAATCCTAGTATGCCAAAAATGGAAGTGTTTAAAATTTTAGCCCTTCATGTTCTAAAGCAGAGATGTCAGTCTCATGATCTTAGGACCACATGCATCCCACAATACTCCTGAGTACAGTCCAAACCATATTAAAGTGCAATTGGGAAATGGTTAACTAAATAATTTAAAAATTCAATAAAATGTAGATATTGTATAACTAAGTCCCACATATACAACCCACAGGAATCTGTATATTCAACTTAGTGACCCAGGTTTCTATTTGAGTTTGACTCCACTGTTTTAGAGAAGGAAACTAAGATCCAGAGAGGGAAAATGATTTGCTCTAATCTTATCACAGTGTAGCTGAAAGGACAGGGTTCATTGTCTTATTACCTATGTGACTTCAGGTAAATTACTTCCTTATCTCTTGGCCTCAGTTTTCATATCTGTAAAATGAAGGCATTGGACTAGATCAGGAATTCTTAACTGGCGGCCCAAGAACTTGAATAGGAAAAATATTAAATCTTTATTTCAGTATAGTTTGTTTTCCTTGTAATTCTATGTATTTTATTTTATGCATTTAAAAACATTATTCTGAGAAGGGATCCATGATACCAAAGAAGAAAAATAATCAAGAACCTCTTACTCCTCTTCCTGAATTCAAATCTGACCTCAAACACTTACTATCTATTTGATCCTGGGGAAATCACTTAACCCTGTTTGCCTCAGTTTCCTCATCTGTCAATTAAGCTGGAAAAGAAAACTGGCAAATCACTCTCTGCCAAGAAAACCCCAAATGGGAATCACAAGAACTGAACACAACTGGACAACCACAAAATTTCTGTTAGTTGTCTATTTTAAATATCAAACCCTTATCAAATATATTTGATTTTTCCAAGGTTCTTATTTTTTTTCAAATACAGCAAGTATTTCTCAAGTATGTGCTGAATAGTCAATGTCATATTTGGGTAGTGTTGGAAGAATAAGAGAATTATGAGACATGATCTATACCACCAAGTGCCTTACTATTGAGCTAGAGAGACAAAACCTAGACAAGAACAGTCTGAGGGGCATTTGGGAGAGGTGGAAAATATGTTGAATATGAGAGTCATATAGATTCAGGTTCAAGTCTCCCCCTGCCATCAGCTCTGCCAAGGGATGCTAGGCAAAAGCAATTTCATTTTTCTGGTCCTCTGTTTCCTTGTATGTCCATTGAAAAATGTCCTCTATCATCCTGTTTTACTCAACCATTCTGTAATTCTGGGAAGTACTAGCAATGGGTGCTGTAAGAGATTAGAGCAGAAGGAGATTGAATTAGGGCTGAACTAGATTCTGCTTTGTAGAATCATTTGTTTATGGAACTCATGGTTTATTTCAAGGCCGACTTCTAGTGGACTGTGCAGAGTAATAGGACTCCATGTCCCTAGCCCCACCAGTTTATCTAGTGTGCTTCAGTAAGGTCAGACCCTTGGCATCTTTTACCCAGTTGATATTCCAGTTCTACCACTTCTCCAAGTGAGGGTCATCTGAAATGGATATCCACAACTTAGCCCCACCTAGTCTCTATCACCAGGGAGAAACCCCTGGGCACAGGAGGTTCCAGGTCAACTGGAAACAGATTTGGAGAAGGGAATGAGGTTATTAAAGTAAAGAGGAGAGGGAACAAGGATCTCCCTGCTCTATTTTTCATCATGTACTTACTTAGTGTCTATCACATGCAAGACACTAGATTGGGTTGAGGGACTGAGCTGGCCAGGGACTAGAGTTGGTCGGGTCAAAGAGGGGTTTACTGATCTCTGGCTAACTATATATTTTTTGCCTTCTTTTCCCACAATCATATCTTGCTTTCTATCTCACCTTTCCCCTCTCTTTTCAAATAAAGGAGTATCCGGTGTCTTCGGAACATCATTCACTGGAACCTCATCTCTGCCTTTATCCTACGTAATGCGACCTGGTTTGTGGTGCAGCTCACCATGAGCCCTGAAGTACATCAAAGTAATGTGGTATGTACATCCTGACCAGAACAGGTTCTAGGCCTGGGGAGCCAGGGCTTTGGCCAAGGGAGAGAGAGTGATTGGCAAATACAAGACTAGAAGCAGGGGACAAAGATAGATGCTGTCTAAGGGGAATAAAATGGGACTGATATTTGACCCACAAAAACAGAGGTCTTTTTATTTTCAGATAGCCATAAAAACTTAATGTTGCAACTTGACTGATAAGGAAATATGTTTAACATGATGGTATATGTTTAACCAATATTAGATTACCTGCTGTCTTGGGAAGTGGGGAAGGAGGGAGAAAAATATGGAACTCAAAATCTTATTTAAAAAAATGAATGCTGAAAACTATCTTTACATTTAACTGGAAAAAAGAAAATATAAAAAAGAAAAAGAAATAGCATCGGAAGAGATTTCAGATGTTATCTAGACCTAACTTCCCTCCTAATATAGGAATGTCTTCAGCCACAGCCCTGACAAGCAGTCACAGATTGGATCAAAGCCTTGACTGTCCAAAACTGGATCAGACCCAGAGTTTTCCTTCTTCCCCTTTTCCCTATATTCTTATCCCAGAATTAAGGTCATTTGGGGGGGGGACTGAACCCAGAAGAGAAGTTTGGAGCTAATGAGCACTCCCCAGATTTTACTCAATGAAATATCAGAAGTTTTGTTATTGACTCCTTCCTTCCTGATGATGGAGAACAGACCCCATACCACTTCCTCTAAAATGCTCCCTAGGAGCATTTGTTGTTTGCTTTATCTTCCAAAGGACCTGCTGACTCTGGTGCAGAGATATTGGGATAGGAGGGCAAGGACTCAGTTTCTCTTGTCCTCACATCTCTGCACCAATTTCCTTAATCTATAATCTTATTTAGGAAGCTAAATGAGGTAGACACAGAGGCAGAATTAGAGGCTGAGGAATGGGCAATGATAAAAGCTACTTAAAACCCTCTCCCTTCTGACCTCTGGGAACTTAAACCCATGTCTTCTCTGCTATGTAGGGCTGGTGCCGGCTAGTGACAGCTGCTTACAACTATTTTCATGTTACCAATTTCTTCTGGATGTTTGGAGAAGGCTGCTACCTACACACAGCGATCGTGCTCACTTATTCTACTGACAAGCTCAGAAAGTGGATGTTCATCTGTATTGGCTGGTGTGAGTATTGGCTGGTGGTCAAGAATCTTTCCTCAATGACCCCTCAGCACCATGTCTACCAGCTCCCATCCTCCCTTCCTACTGTACACACACACACACACACACACACACACACACACACACACACACACACACACACACACACGGATGAGAAGAGTAGGGAGAAAAACAGTAGACTCTGCCCTCTGGGGTTTCTCCCTAGTGATGACTCCCCTCATCTTGTGTAGGTCTCTTTCACATCAAGGTTTCCCATTCCTCTTCTCTAGCTAGAAAGAGGACCCATTTGGGGCAACTAGATGGTGCAGCAAATAAAGCACAGGCCCTGAAGTCAGGAGGACCTGAGCTCAAATCCAGCCTCAGACACTTGATATAAGCTGTGTGACCTGGGTGGGGGCGGGTGGGGAAGACCTGTTTTGGAACCCTGAGAGACAGGGGAAGAGTGTTATCCTAGATGGGAAACTAAGAGGGATGTGGGACTTGTGAGATACAGGACACTTAACTGAGTACAAGCAATCATCTCATTCCCTGAGCTCCATTCCCCGTAATCTGGTATCCAAACCAATCTATCAATTGAATTTTGGACCTAGTATGTGCAGAGCAGAAATCATGATATGCTTGGATAACCTTTGTCCTGTTGATAGACAAAGAGTTTTGTTACATGGATTTCATCAAATCCCCAAATCCACAATGAATGATTTTAAGATTCTTTGACTCAGGATGGGTAATTCCTATCTGAATGTCCCTAAAATGGTTAACTCTAAGACAGAAGTTCCTTGGTACTGACCACACTATCTTCTCTATAGGTGTGCCTTTCCCCATCATCGTGGCCTGGGCCATTGGCAAACTATACTATGATAATGAGAAGTAAGTGGATGTTCCATTGTTCGCTCCCTTTTATCATTAAAGGTCTAGAGCAGAGGCATCACCTTTAGAAAGGCATCAAACTACAGTGAGCAAAGAACCCTTCTTCTCCCCACCACAACTTACCCCAACCTCAAAGGTATATGGGAGTGGGGTGGGGAAGAATGTTTTACTTGAGTGTGACCAAAAGAAGAGTAGTCAGATGTCTAAACTAAAGCATGACACCAAGGGGAAACTGGTCTAAAAGTCCTTGTTTCCCCCCACCCATCAGTTGGGTTCCCTTGGGCAAGTCATTTCTGTTTCCTGGATCTCGGTTGTCTGATCTGTAAAATGTATTTGTAAGGGTGATAGGTCTGTATCCTATTTTCAAGTATGCTGAGGAGTTTAATGTTCAGGACCAGGAAGCTAATAGTCCTGCTGCATTCTGCTCTGGTAAGAACACACCTAGAATATTGAGTTAATTTAAGGGCATCACCTTTTAGGAAGGATGTTGACAAATTCAACAGGAAGATGGCATGCCAGATGGTAAGAGCACTAGGAAGTAATCCCTTTGAGTATGGACTCTTAACCAAGGGTCAGCAAACTTCTTTTTAAAAATATTTTGATATCTGTATTGCTATACAATTATATTCCTCTGTGATCCTATTTTATGCACTTAAAAAAATCTTATTCTGAGAAGGGGACCAAGGGATACACCAGATTGACAAAACGGGATCATCACACACACACAAACACCAAGAAACCTTGACACAGAGTAGTTGATGGAACTGGAGATGTTTAGCCTGCAGGTAAAAAGGAAAACTTATCATGAGACAGTTTCTATGTTCCTAGATATTTGAAGGGTTATCATGAGGAAAAGGCATTAGATAATTGGTCCCAGTAGTGATCTCTTGAAGTGATGGGAAAGAAAGTGGAGAGGGCCATTTAGGTTTGATGTAAGGAAAAACATGCTGACATTCAGAACTGTCCCAAAGTAAATGTGCCATCCTAGAATATGGTGAGTTTCCCCTCATTAAAATACTCCAAGCAATGGCCAGATGACTCCTTCTGCAAATTTAATTGAATTAAATAAATGGTCTTTGAGGTCCTTTATATTGTTCTGTGACTAGAGAAGGGAGAGGCAAGAAGACCCAGTTAGGAGTCTGTTACAATAGTCCAGACAAGACGAGATGAGTGCAAACTAGAAATAATTTGAGGAGAGTAGAGAGGTGAGGATGAGATGTAAGAGAAATTAGGATGAAAAAAGTAAGTGTTTGGCAGTTCAATGAGTTTGAGGAAAGGACTTTGTGTGGCCTTGGGTAAATCACTAGATCATTCTGTGCCTTAGTTTCCCCATATGTAAAGTGAGGTGAGTCACACTATATGACTTTCCACCCACAGATCTATTACCTATTATGCTAAATCAGAAATGACTTCACTTTGTTCCAGATGAATAGAACCCAGATGAGATGTGCTGAGCATGGGACTGACTCTCAATTTTAAGAATAAGTATCTGTGGGTTCTCAGGGGTCAGTCTGCCTTGAGCCTGGAAATGTTACAGTTATCCTTCCAACCCTTATGACACTACCTCCAACCCTTAAACCCAACTGTCCACCTAAACCCTGCCATCACAAGACTATTTCCTTTCTCTCTCATTCTCAAAGAAGACTAATAACATCACAAGGGTGACTTTTTGACTTGCTTCTGAACTAAATATAAGTGAGGCATAGCTATGCAACATCTTCAGCCTTACTCTCAATTCCCTTACTCTAAACTTCAGATTTCCCATCTGAAGAATGGACCCAATCACCTTTATGAGCTCATAGACTCAGAGTCTACAGGATGTAGCAAAACTTTGACTTCTAAGATCACTGAGCATAAAGAAATACGGATTCTAATCACCCCTACTTCCACCAACTGGTTGTGTGACCCTTACAAATCACTTCCCCTATCAGGGATTCAGTTTCTATCTCTATAATATGAGATGGTTGGATGAAATGGCCTCTAAGGTACTTTTAAGCACTGACATTTTATGGTTCTGTTTAGAGTTCACTCTGCTTCATTTCCTTAGAGAAAAGAAGGAATGAGCACAGACACTAATTGGGGTCAAGAATAGAAGTTTAAATGATTTAGAGCTTAATGAATGAGTTAGCAAACCACCATGGTTCTCTTTGGATAAGTTGTCCCATATAAAATATGCTGAGGTGTTTGGATGGGATATAAAACATCTAAGGGAGGTTAAGAGATGGACAAGATTGACTTCTCCAGAGGGGGCCTTTGACACTGAGAATGAAAGTATATGTCCCACCTGTCCTTTGAAAAACCCAGTCTAAAAAGAATTCCCATTTATCACATTCTGTAGGGTTTACCAGACAGGTTTTTCACACCAACCCTGTAAAGGGGTCCTGAAGGTATTACCATGTCCACTTGAAATTTCTATTGTTTAAGGAGGTTGTGGCTCCCAAAGCTCATCGGTGGCAAAGGCAATCTTCTAATTTTCTATCTTCTTCCCATTGTTACATGCAGTACATTGGATGGAGTGCTGGGTGTGGAGTCAGGAAGACTTATCCTTTGGAGTTCAGATCTAGTCACAGACACTTCCATGCTGGAAGAATCATAAATTAGGATAGAGAGGTCCAAAGAGATCTGGGCTGAGTGCCCAGCTAGTCATTGACTTAAATTTAATGCAATATATCCCTCTATAGAGACAGCATTGGTTATACTGGCCTTAGGGTTGGATCAGACCTGGGTTCAGATTCTGCCTCTAACACTTAGCTATGTGACTACGAGCAAGTCACTGGCACTCTCTGAACCTTGGTTTCCTCATCTGTGAAATGAATCTAATAATTCTGATCTTCCATGTAGGGGTATTGTGAACATAAAATAAGATGATGTGTGAAAAGTACTCTATAAATTTAGATACTATTACTTTCAATAGCTCCTCAATTCCAGAACCTCTACTTTCTCCTCTTTTTTTAGGAGAGCATTGATATAAGTGCATATCATTTAATGAGTACATATGTGACTTGGAGCTTATCCCTATGTGCATGTGTGGGGAGGCGTGTGTCCATGGATATATCTATTTGACCTCATGGTCAAGACTATGAGGCTTTTCTTATTCTTTCAGTATATACAATAGACTAAATGGCAAAAATCTGTTATAAAGTGAACATAGTTTTAATGTTAAAGTAAAAGCCTGGAGTCTGTTATATCTCTGTGTAAGCATGATTTTCTGTGTGTGTGTGTGTGTGTGTGTGTGTGTGTGTACGTACATCTCCCATTCCTTTGCAGGGATATGTCTGCTCACAGCAAAGGCTTCCCCCAGCTCTGAATAGGCAAAAATGGCCCAGGTTTCCAGTTATCTCAGCTGTCAGCCCCTCCCCCCATTCCTTTCCTTCTCATCCCCCCCCCCCCCGAAGAGGCTGTCTGCCTGGGAAATGGAGACACCTCAGCTGTATTGGGAAAGACAAGAAATCTGAATATGTTCCATATTTATCAGGGTGACTCCTGCCTGACTCAGAAGCAGCTGGTTGATTTCTGCATCTCTCACATTCCTGGGAGAGTAAGCTCTATTATATCCCAGCTGGAAAGGCAGGGAGTCTAGCTTGGTTGGGGGTGAGAGATGGGAGTGGGGGAGGTAGAACAGCACAAGCTGGTGTGTCTGGGGAATACCTACCTAGTGACACTGTCTCCTTTCCCTCCCCCAAGTCCCCACTGCCTCAGGACTAAGGGCTAACCCTATCCCAATTCATTGGATTAGCATCAAAACCTACCCTGAATTCTTGCCTCTTTCCCGTATCTAGAGCTGTAAGTTCCGTGAGAACAGAGAGTTATGTCTTCTATGGACTGAATATTTCTTCCAGAGCCCAGCATCAGTACTTGGCACTCATTAGGGGCTTAATGATTGCTTATTGAATTTGGAAGGCAGGGGATGAGTAAAGAGCAGTCAGAATAATACAGATCCATGGTATATGGATGGGACCCTAGTCTCTAATCCCAATTTATAGATGAGGACATTGAGATCCAGAAAAGAGAAATGATGATGATGATGATGATGATGATGATGATGATGATGGCATTTTTATAATATTTTAAGATTTTCCAAGGGGTTCACAAATATTTTTTCATTTTATCCTCATATAGTCTCATTTTACAAATGAGGGAAATTGTGCAGACTGAGGTTAAGTAACTTGTCCAAGATCAAATAGCTACAGAAATCTGAGGCTGGATTTGAATTCAGATTTTCTTAACTCCAGGTCCAACATTCTATCCCCTTCACCACCTAGAGAAATGAAAATGACTTATTCAAGGTCATGCAGTTGGAGAGTTTCACAGTGAGGAATAGAACCCAGATCTCCTTACTCCCAACCCCACTTTCTATTATGCTCTTGGTGCAGTTCTTGCAAAGCTCTGACATGATAATGTTTCTCTGAATCTATAAGGATGCCATGCTCTTACTCTTTAGCCTGTGAGACTGATGTTTAGGGTATAACTAAAATGAAACACAAGGAAAATGTGTCTGTGTCTCAGCTCAATCTCTCTCTTTTTTAGATTTTTACAAAGCAAATGGGGTTAAGTGGCTTGCCCAAGGCCACACAGTTAGGTAATTAAGTATCTGAGGTCAGATTTGAACCCAGGTACTCCTGACTCCAGAACCGGTGCTCTGTCCACTGCACCACCTAGCCACCCCTTCACCTCAATCTCATTATCTCATTCAGAGTCTTGAAGATAGATTGTATGAAGACTCATCTTCCCCAGTTCAGATCTAGTCACAGACACTTACAAACTGTGTGACCCTAGATAAGTCACTTCACCCTGCTAGCCTCAGTTCCTCATCTGGTAAATGAACTGGAGAAGGTCATGGTGATCCACCCCAGTATCTTTGCCAAGAAAACCCCAGACAAGGTCACAAAGAGTCAGAAATAAATGAAATCAAACCAGTAAGAAAAGCATTACTACTGAAGCAAGAGATTCTACAAAGCAGGGGAATACAGAGTTTGTCATTTGGCACAATGGATAGAATACTGGACCTGCAGTCAAGAAGCCCTGAGTTCAAATCTTCCCTTAGATACTTGAATGAACTTGGAGAAGTCTGCCTGTTTCCTGTGACATCAATTAAAGGAGGATAATAAAAGCACCTTCTTCCCTGGGTTGTTGTATCAAATGAGATAACATTTATAAAACATTTTTTCAAACCTTAAAGAACTATATAAATGCTAATTATTATTAAACAAGATGAAATGTAGCCCTTGCCCTCAAGGAGTTTACATTCAACTGAATTTATAGTCTTCTGGCCAGACAAGGATTGTCCAGGCAATATAAGACCAGTTTTCTATCCTATTCATCATCTAGAAAAATGAAAATAACTTATTAAAGGTCACGCAACTGGGGAAGGTCAGAATGAGGTTTAGAACTCAGATCTCCTTACTTCCCAACTCCATTTTCTACTACACTTATGGGATGGAGAGTCAGAAAAATAACCAGGTTCCACTACTTGGTTTTTCTAGCACCCATTCCTTTTTCAATAAATAGTTTCTGAAACTGTCTTTCACCCATTCTCTATCTGTATCTCCTCCTGTCATGAAATTCTTTAGATCTTTAAATTTCTCAGAGCACATTAGGTTGCTCCTTTGTCCCTGTCTCATTCTACCTTTATCATACTCAGGATGCATATATCACATGACAACATCCCTAATAAACTGTAATCTCCTTAAGGGCAAGGTGGTTCTCATTTTTGTACCCTCGGAGCATTTCACAATACAGGTGATCTCTGTGTGTTTGTTAGATTGCAATGGAACAAATGAATGATACCAAAGACAGTTCTGATTTTCTCAGCAGAACAGTAGTTACTACTCTGAGGTTCATGAATAGATTTCAGGTGTTCTGAGAACTTGAATGGAAAATAATTACATCTTTACTTTCACTAACCTCAAACTGAAATGTGGCATTTCCTTTGATTTAAATAATATTTTTCTGAGGGGTCCATGATGCAAAAAAGGCTAAACACCCATTGAAATACTGGAAGGTTGGTAGTCATTTTATAGAGGAGATAACTAAGGCTTTAGTTGAGGATTTTTAGTTGAGATCCTTTTGGTGGAGCTGGGACAAGTTGAGCTATATAAATTGCCTCCTACCCTTCCTCCCTAGGGTTGTAGGTCTCATGTAGCTCTAAGAGGCTGAGGTCCTTTCTCCTGCTAACTACAACCTCTGCTCTCCAGGTGCTGGTTTGGAAAGAGGGCTGGAGTGTACACTGACTACATCTACCAGGGTCCCATGATTTTGGTCTTGCTGGTAAGAACTTAGTAGGAGTATAATTTGTTTGGGATGAGCAGGTCAGGCAAGAGTGATTCATAATGGAAAATTGAATAGAAAAGGAACCTAGAAGAAACCATACTGGTGATTTGGGTGTTGGGTACATCTAGGACAGGCATCAGGCAGACCTGACAGTAGTGCAGGAGCCAAATGTTTGTAAGTGCTTTGGGAGTCTGAAACCTAGACTACTTTCTGCACTCCACTGTCCAAATTTAGAACATCTAAGATCAGAAAACTGATTCTTTCTCTGTGATGAGCATGTCATCACATCCTCTCATAACAAAGATAGTATGTTTCCATCCCATTTGGGGGTGGTTAGTTATCTCACTGAAGCACCAAATCCTGGGCAAAAGGTCTTTGAGAGATGCAATGGCCCTTGAGGGAAGGGCAAGGAGCCCTTGGGAAAAGCCATGACCAGCCTTGGCCCTACTGACTCTGGTCTGTTTCAGATCAACTTCATCTTCCTCTTCAATATTGTCCGTATACTCATGACTAAGCTCCGGGCCTCCACCACGTCAGAGACCATTCAGTACAGGTGACTATTTCCCTAGAACCTTCAGAGTTTCACTCTATCAATCCTGAAATTCCTCCCCCCCCACCTACTCTGAGAGTTTCTAAAGAACAGTTCTCTCACTTCCAATCTGCCACTGGTTATTTGTCTCCAATGACCTCCAACGGGTCTTGTAGGAGGGTTCTTAAAATAAGACTTTTAGCTACCAACTCCTGATTTCCTATCCCCTGTTCTCTCCTCTTCCTTCAGGAAAGCTGTGAAAGCTACCCTTGTGCTGTTGCCTCTTCTGGGTATCACATATATGTTGTTCTTTGTAAACCCTGGGGAGGATGAGATCTCTCGAATTGTCTTCATCTACTTCAACTCCTTCCTGGAATCCTTCCAGGTACTACTCTCTTCCCCAGTCTTCATCATTTGATGGAGGTGGGAGGAGAAAGCATGGGGGTTGGTGACTGCTCTTCTTTTTGTATAGCAGGCAACCCATCTGTTAATAAAATTTCATATTGTTTGAGTACTGCTTTGGCTCCCACCATGTAGATAAGACCAGAGAAGGAAGGAGTACTGTCCCTGCTTTTGAAAGCTTATGATGCAGCTATGGAATAAGGAGAGAGAAAGGGACAGTAATCATAGGGTCATAGGATCAGAACTGAAAGAAGGCAGTGAGTCCAACTATATTTATTTTTCAGATGAAAAGGCTAAAAGTCAAAGGGTCTTGGCCAAGATCACATAGTTAATAAACTAGCATTGAAATTCTGGTCTTCTAATTCCAAAGAGGCTTTCTCTCAAGTGAGAGTTGTCTAAGTACAGGCATTAACTACATGACTTTGGACAAGTTATTTAATCTCTCTCCACCTCATTTTCCTTACAGGTAAAATAGGGAACTGAATTATTAAGTTTCTAAGTTCAGGTTTGACATGTGATCCAGGACAGACAAAGCGAAACCAATGAAGGAATGAAAAAAATCATTTATGAAACCTTTTTTATTATGTGCCATCCAAGCAGCTAGGTGGTGCAATAATAAAATAATGGGCTTGATATCAGGAAGAATCATCTTCCAGAGTTCAAATCCAGCCTCAGACACTTACTAGTTATGTGACCCTGGACAAGTCACTTAACTCAGTTTGCCTCAGTTTTCTCATCAAAAAAAAAATAAGCTGGAGAAGGAAATGTCAAACCATTCTAGTATCTTTGCCAAGAAAACTCCAAACGGAATCACAAAGAGTTACTTGCCAAGGACTATGCTAAGCCCTGGAAATATGAGGAGTTTGCAGTCTGATAGGGAGAGACCACTCATGCAGGAAAATGATGGCCAGGGGAGGGAATGTTCTGGTCTGGTGAGCCACAGAGATACTAAATAGGTCTATAAGGCAATTAACTGACATGCCCTTTCCAGAAGCAATAATACTAATTTAGTCACTGTTTCTAGAATACTGCTTAGAATAGGGAACAAATATACTGATACTATAGCAGAATTGTTAGTAAGATGACCAGGTGGTTGATTAGACAGAATATGAAACATCATCTGGTATGGCATCAGCTATAGTGGGCTAGGTAAGTTTGCTCACTCATAAATCAAGGCAGCTGAGCTTCAGGACAGTAGTTCACCCAGAGAATAGGGGTATGGCTTCTGGAGGGCCAGTCTATAGGTGGCAAGTATTAGAAAGTTGTTAATTAATATGGGAAACGATGGCAAGCATCAATGTCACAGGCAGCTGGCAGTAAAGGGTATGGTTAGTCAGAGAAGGCTTCCAGAAGTGAGTTGGATGCTAACTAGTTTAGGAACAAAATGATGGATGTGCAAAGGGCAGAGAGAGAGAGACCAAGGTCAAAGCTGAAGAGCTAGAATAAACAAAACTTCAGAGCAAGGCCAGGCCACCAAACTGCTCCCTACTCAAAATAATATGGTCTTATCCTTTCTTCCACCAGGGTTTTTTCGTATCTGTCTTCTACTGCTTCCTCAACAGTGAGGTAAGGCACTTCCCAAATGAAGAAAACTTTTGAGATTAGTGAGAATTGGGTTTTCTACTTGACTGGTTGTAGGGTGGTGGGATGAGAAGTTAGGGTTATAGATGATTATATATATATATAATAGCCCCTTATGTTTTCTCCTCTCTTCTCCTATGTCGGTGGATAAAATTATTTATGAAGGAGTGAAATGGCTAAGGGGCTTCTTCTAGCTCCTCCACTAAGGTGAAAGTCTTTGATGTGAGTCTTAGGGTTCTTGTTTTCCCCTCACCAACATTTTCCCAATGGCTACTCTGTTCAACCATTTCTTTGCACTTCCTTCCTAAGAACCTAGAGGACTGCTCACAGGGTTTAAAGTCATAGATTTGATGTTTTATTAGTGAAACTTTTTCTTAGTCTGGAAAATAGAGAAATGATGGATCTAGGATTTATGAAGTAACTGTCATCCTAACCCAGTCTTAATGCTGTCAATTTTTTGCTTGCAGGTCCGCTCAGCTGTCCGGAAGAGGTGGCATCGGTGGCAGGACAAACATTCCATCCGTGCCCGAGTAGCTAGGGCCATGTCCATCCCTACTTCCCCTACCCGAGTCAGTTTCCATAGCATCAAACAATCAACAGCTGTCTGAAAGGAATGGGGAATACAGGGGTGGAGGCTGAGGAATCTCAAAGGGGACAGAACCAAGAATCTAACTTTGATTATTGGGAGGAACACATCATTAAGTATGTCCTTCATGCCTGACTTTTCCCAGTCTGTGCAGGAAAACAGTTTCTTCTTTAAACTTTGGCATATTCCAGCACTTACTTGTTAGCCTAGAGCAGCCCTGAGAACATGGGAAATGTTGGATCCATGAGACCCAGACAGAAACAGGAAAATGGTCATGATGAGCATTTAAGAGATGGATGGGAAAAGCAGGGTCTTCCAGAAGACCCTGGAACTCTGATGGCTGCTGAGTCTTACACCTAATTTGCTCTTCTGTGCCCTTTGTCTGCCCTTTGGGCAGGACTTACTCCAGGGACAGGATGGAAGATTAAAAGCACATGGACAATGAAAATTAATGATGTATATTGTCATCTTGGAGCACAATGTAACCATCCAATTAGAAACCACTGGATTGGTTGGTTGCCATCATCAGCCTTAGAGAGGTCACCAGTTGGTATTAGAGCATCTTCATGAATTTCTTCATGAAAAACATTGTTATATCATCATAATGACATCTGGGGAAACTGATATTATCATCAAAATTCCTGATATTGATGATATCTTTTTGTGGCAATCACAACTACATCATTGGAAAGTCCAATGATGCTACCATGAACCATGGCCACATCATCAGAACCCACAATGACATCATCAAGAAGAATCAATATCACTGAAACTCCAATGTCCACAACTCCATCAGGAACCTAGGCACTCTCCACTCCCACAAATGATTTTGCCATCATTTCTTGCCTATGGCTTACTTTTCTCTGGCTCACTATAACAAGAGAAGCAGGTGCCTTATGAGTGGTACTACCCTTCCCTAAATGGGGAAGAAGAGACTCACTATTTTCTGCCTGAGGGCTCTGCTACCCCTGAAATCTATTACTTGTAGGGATCATTTCTCTGGAATTACAAAATTATTCATTCCCTGATACAAAGTCTTGAGCCCATTGCTACTCAGACTTCTTATAAAAGTTGCTTTATAGGCATGTATTGTGAAGCTGAGCAAATAATTGGGATGTCAAGACTACTAGTCATAGCTCTGGAGGGGAGAAGGAAGGAGAGAAAGGATTCCCCATTCTCCTAAATCATCTGGGCTCTATCTAAGAGCATATGCCTTTAGAGATGTGTGTGTATGTTTGTGTGTGTGTGTGTTTGTGTGTGTGTGTGTACATACAAGAATGAACTTTGGTATCTGCAACCCTGGGTAAGTTAGGGAAGAGAGTTGCCCTAAATGGTCCCTGTCATGGATTGAGAGGGTCAGCCTGGGAAAAGAGTTGGAGTCAGAGAAGATATGAGTGTGTATTGGAGGGGGGGTTCCAGTTAAAAGAGCCTGAGAATTGGTATTCCCCTTGAAAGTAGGAATATAATAGTTTTAACATATAATCTTGTGAGGAAAGAGCAGGACCTGGAGAAGCCAGTGAGGGGCATTCAGAGGAAGGGAGATATAACAAAGAACATTGAAACCCCTGCCTGTCTCACCCACTTCATGAGATCTAACCATTGCAAGTAACTACAGGGGAGAGTTGTAAAAGGCCAGAAAATGGGGAGGAACTCGTGGGAGGCATATGTGTGGGAAGAAGAGAAGGGAGGAGAGAACCTCTTACTCAATCTGGGGCAGAGGGCTTCACAGAAATATGATAGAAGAAAATGAGAAGCTGGATAATGGGTCCCTGCTGACAAAGAAGGAACATGAAATGACTAATGAGTCTCAAACAGCCAAGAAAGTAAAATAATTCTCAAGTTTGCCTTCCACCAAAGGAAGGATCTGAGAAATTTAGAAAATGAGGTTTTTGTTGAGGGAAGAAAGGGGGAGAAATAGAGGGAGCTAGGCAAAGTGGGGGGGGGGGTGAAAAGAGAATGTGAGAATGGGAAGAAAACTGTTAAGAAATCTATTTTGCCTGGTCAGGCAGAGAAAGACATCCAAAGTAGGGAGATCCCCCCCACCTCTTGGACTCCAAAATCCAAGACAATGGTCTTGGAGCCCTGAAGGCAGATTGGGAGCATAATCTTATGAAAATCAGAAAGGAGTTTGTCAAAAAACATGCACTTACTAAGCACTTTCTATATACTGGAGACATGAAATAAAATACAACACTCCCTGCTCTTGCTCTTGAGGATCTCGCATTTTAAAGGAAAAGATAATAGAGTGTGAGGCTGTCATAGCAGACAAAGGAAGCAGCTGCATAATGGCTCCTGAATGGGGTCCTCCTCCACCACCAACTGGACTGACAAAGTGTCCTTTAAAAGTATTTATTGAGTTCAGCCCTATCCAAGATTCTGGCTGTAGGGTGGAATGGGATATAAACAAAATAAAATGAACTAAAAACAATCTCCAATCCCTAAGAACTTCCAGCCATTTTGGTACAAAAGCTTGGGTAGACAGGATTGTGGACTCAAATGAGGTCATGAAGGCAAAATATTTTGTAAATTTTAAAACTCTATATCAATGCTAGCCATTGTTATTAGCTAAAATCCATGGACAAGGAACAACTAAAAGGTTCTAAGGCTGTTAGGCAGGGATCTGGGTCCCTGAGAAGTGGTTAACCCTCATTGGAAGTGGAAAGTGAGAGCTAGGACTGGGGGAGAACTTCCTCATCATCTCACCCTAGTCATTCCTTACACATGAGGAGATGGAAAGCCCAGAGAAGGACGTGAGAGAACCAGGATCCAAACCTAGATCCTCCGACTCCAAACCCAGTGTTATTTCCTCCATATATTCATTCATCCTGAAGACTGATGAGATGACTACCTTTTAGGATTCCTACAAGGAAAATGAATAACCTTTGAGGACCTTTCTAGTTTTTAAGTCTATATAAAGGAGTACAAGGTAATATAAGATCACCTGGAGGCAGTTAATTGGCATAGTGCTTAGAATCCTTGACTCTTGGAGTCAAGGAGACCCAAGATAAAATACTGACATATATACGAAATGTGTCACCCTGGACAAGTCAGTTTCCTCCTCTTTAAAATGGGGCTGACAATAGCACCCATCACCCAGGGTTGTTGTGAGGATTAAAGGAGATAATATTTGTAAAGCATTTTGCAAACTTTGAAGCATTATATAAATGCTATCTATTATTATTGTTGATGTTGTTGTTGTTGCTGTTGCTGTTACAAGATAATGTACTTTCACATTGTACCAGTAAGGATCGAAGTGACTCTCAAGTAAAGGAAGAATTATACAATAAGATATAGTCTGACTGGAAGGAGAGAGTGGCTATGGATTAATGTGGAGAGACAGGCATACCACGGGTAAGGAGGGTAGCATGAATAGAAAAAAATGAAAGGTGGTCATGTTAGCCTGGCTTCTTTAGATTATTCTGACTTATTTCATGAAGAGGTAGGAGGAAGAAGTGTGAGAAAAAGAGAAGGAAGGAGAGGAGGGGAAGAAAAAGAAGAAGGTTCAATGGTTCAAATTCTATTTGTGATAATTGTTACCTGCGATGATTACTACTTTAGGCAAGTCACTTCTTGAAGTTAAGGGATCTTTGAGATTCTTTCCAGCTCTATAGCTGTCATTTTTATATTCAATACTGCATCACGTAGATGAAGATGCAAGTGGAAAAACACCCAAATTCAGAAGATACTCCAGTTCTTCACAGGGCCATAGAAAAGCTACCCTTAGCAATTAAAACACTAGGTCCTAAAGAAATGGACATTCCAAATGCTGGGGGCCTGACTTTTAATTTTCTTACCTTCCTTTCCCATCCCTACCCGCAAACTGGAAGTTATCACGGTATAATAGCAAGTGGACCTAGAAACTGAGGTTATGAACCAGAGTAAGTCACCCTCTCAATGTTCTAGTCCAGACAATTCTCTAGGCCAATAAACTGTGAAGATGCCAACATGCATTGGTGAAGAGAGTTTCCTCGCCTGGGAGTCCACAATACCAATGAAAATACAAGTTCATTCCCTTATCTGATGTCCTTTGCACTCTTTGTAATATCCTTATAGATATCCTATGTATGATCCCAGAAGGTCTTTATGTTGTTCAACCTTGATTGGGTAAAGGCAGAGAACAAGGAGAAGAGATCAGGAAGGCCAAGAGAAGGTTTGATCTATATTGAGTGAATCAATATGGATATATGCATGGACCCCAAAGGGCTTTATTTGAAGATAAAAAGGCATGGTACCAATACTCCCCTTTGGTTTTGACTTTTTCTCTGACCTATCAAATATGTTCCACTCTTCACTGAAAATCTTAGGACTAAGAAAATTGCAATTCATTGTTGTATTCCTTTCTGAAGAAATGCTTCCAACTAGTGTTTCATCTTCCTCCTCCCTTTTTCCCCTTTTATCTCTCCCCTTTAACTCCTTCTGAACCTTCCTCTCTACCTATCCTTTCCCCTCTGCTGTCCCCTCCTCCCCACCTGTTCCTTTTCACCTCTTGCTATCCCTTCCTCCCCACCTGTCCTCTTTCTTCCAATGAGCTCCCATTGACCTCCACCATATTTTTCAGCCTCTCCAAGTGGACCAGCTCTCCACCTCCAGATGAATAGACTAGACCATGCTCAGGAGGAAAAAAAATACAAAGTGTTGCTCTGAGTTTTCCTCTTCAGTCCCTCCCCCCGCCAAGCAGCACATAATGCTGGAACATGGAAGTCTCCTTAGTCATACCTGCTATTTCGCCCCATGGTGGCATCTCAATGTATGCTGGACCAAAGAGCATCTGATCCCAGGAGCTTGGAGCAATGTATCAAAAAAAGCCAGATCACAGGAGATTGGTATGGGTTTTGAAGGGTTTGATTTGGGATTTAGTCAATAATTTTTTTGGACAAAAGTAGCAATTTTCTCATAAAGAGCCAATCTCCAGCTAATTCTGAGAAAGCCTCAAGCCCTGGTCAAGTAGAGACCAGGTGTCCTCCAAAACACCAGTAGAACTTGCTGCCCTTCCTCTATAAGGAAATAAAGCAAGTGGTATGGGGAAAAGCTGTATAGTCTCTCTGCCCAAACATTTTATCTCCCATCAACTGTGCCTACCCTCACTGCCCTCATTGATTAATTAAAAGAACTTTTAATTGCAGAGCTAGTTTAATTGCAATGACTAGATTCCCTCTGGGGGTAGAGTGAGCTGTTCTCTGGGTTCACAGAGGCAATATTAAATTATATAATGTGAGACCTCCTTTTAGTGAGATTCTTCCTTCTGCTCCACTTCAGATCCTCAACCTATCCTACAAGGTGATAGCTCCATCTCAGATTAGGAGAGGAACTTCCAGAGGTCATTTCATTAAGGTCACTATCTCTAAATAAGATTTGAAGATACAACCAGAACAAATGAGAATCTCTTCTTCTTGAAAGAAAAATATTATTACAGCATACATTTCATACAAACCATTATAAAATATACTTTAAGCTCAAAATTGATATTCAACAAGAATACTAAGGTTATATTCTTTAAAAAAAAAAAAGTAAACATTGAGAGGAAGTACTTGTCATCACTGTGGCCAAGGGAAGAATTCTTAACAAACAAGAGAGAGAAGCAATCATAAAAGATAAAATACATAGTTTTGATGAGTTTTTGTACAAATAGCATCAATGACATTAACAAAAGAAATTGCCAAATGTGCAAAAATTGCATCAAATATCACTGATAAAATATTATTTCCATATTTCTATAAAATATGCTTTCCAGATGTTGGATATATGGATATTGACATGAGGATAAGAGCTTAAAATTTGTGAATGGTTTTCAAAAGGAATTACATCCTGTCAATGGCCATTAGAAAACATGCCCCAAATCACCATTAAGAAGAGAAATGCCAATTAAAACAATTCTATAATTCTACCTGAAATCCTGAATATTAGCAAAAATGACAAAAATCAGGAAAATTTAGGTTTCATAAGTTGTAGGAATGGATTGGAATAAATATTTGTTAACTACCATCTCTATTCCAAGCCCTATGCTAAGCACTTTATAATTATTATATCATTTGTTGGATTACAGGAGCATTATTACAGGGTTAATAAAACTATGAATTGACATAACTTCTCTATATACTCATTTGGAATTTTACAAGAAAATGATACAACAATCCATCACCCAGGAATTCTAATACCAAGTGCTACTCCCAAGGAAGACAAGACTGAAATAAAAGTCCATCACAAACCAAACTATTCATAAAAACTAAACTTTTGTGGTAGCAAAGAACTGGAAACAAAATGGATACTTGACACCCAGGGAATAGCTGGAAAAAATCTGGCATATGTATATATTAGAATGTTATTATACTGTAAGAATGATAAATACAAGGAATTCAGAGAAATATAGGAACATCTGTATAAACTGATGCAGAGAGAAATAATTAGAACCAAAAGTATGCATGAATGTATAATGTCCACAAAAATAGCAAATAATATCAAGAGGATATGAGTTCAAATCCAACCTGACATTAATTAGCTGTATGACCCAGGGCAAGTTACTTAATCCCAATTGCTTTACTCCACCCACCCCCATTTTCTTTTTGAAACAAATTAATGTGGGCATAATTGGCAAATAACCCCTAAAAAGAAGTTAAACTCTAAGTAATTGAAAAACAGCAATGATACTCCTAAGGACTTCTGTCCTCATGAGAAAAAAAAGAGGGAATAGTTGAGGCAGAAAGCTACATACAACATTTGATTGGTAACTGCTTTTGATGTTTTTCTTGAATTGATTTTCTTAGGTAAATGAGAGTGTGCAGTTTAGAGGAGTGCTGTTTTGGTTGGATTTTATTTTCCAGACATGACTGTGATATAAATACACAAAAGTTATAAATAAAACATTTTAAAGATACTGCTCACTATTCATCTACTGTCACTCCCTCCCTCCAGGATTCCATCATATTCCTTAATTTCCCATTCTTATGTCCTATTACTTCCTTAAAGATAACTTTTTTTAACTGATCCTGTAGGGAGAGGAAGAACTCAAAGAGTATGGATTCAAACAAAATAAGTTCCCATCAACTAAGGAATGACTGGAAAACTATGGTGTAAATTTAATTGGAAGATTATTGTGCTATAAGAAATAACAAATATGAGGAATTCAAGAAATTGTTGGAGAGTTAAATGCTACAGTGTAAAGAATCACCCTGGGAATCAGGGGAACCTGAGTTCAAATCTGATCTCAGCCACTTGATGCTTACTAGCTGTGTGACCATACTTACTTGCCCAGGCAAGTCACTTAATCCCAGTTAACTCCAAAAAATAATTATGGGAAAACATAAATGAACTGATTCATATTGGAATAAGAAGCAAGAGAATGGTATTCACAAGTAGTTATAACCATATAAATAAAAGGATCACAAAAAGAAAGTTGGACTCTAGAATAGTGGGGAAATCAGTAAAAGTATTAGAGAAAAAATAATGAAACACAGCACCTTCCTCTTTCACTTTTGAAAAGTAGACAACAAATAGGGTTAAATGCCATGTATATCGTCAGACAAGGTCTTAGTGTCAGTTGCTTTTGCTTACTTGTTTTTGTCAGAAGGGTTTGGGGCTCTAGGACAGGAATAATTTGTATAAAAATTAAAGTCATCTAAAGTATTTTAGAAGGGCAGCTAGATAGTGAAGTGGATAGAAAGCTGGACCTGGAGCCAGAAGGATCTGAGTTCAAATCCAACCTCAGACATTTGCTGACTTTGTGATCTCTTTATCCAGTTGCTTTACCCACAAAAAAATTTTCTTTTAGAAACAAGCTAATATGGGCATGATTAGCAAATATCATGTCCCAGTCTACCCCTGTCCTCAGTCTAGTTTCAGTCCTTCACCTACTACCTTCCCTTAACTCTTTTTTTCTTATTCCCCACTCAATTCTTTTTTTAAGTTTTATTTAAGGCAATGGAGCTAAGTGACTTGCCCAAGATCACACAGCTAGGCAATTGTTAAGTGCCTGAGGTCAAATTTGAACTCAGGTCCTCCTGACTCCAGGACTCTATCCACTGTGTCACCTAGCTGCCCCCTACCCCACTTAACTCTTAATAAAAAAAAATTTTCCCCTTCAACTCTTCTTCATTCAAGGCATATTTGACAACCTCCTAATGGAAACTTGTTTGATAATATAATCTAGGAAGAGGAAAATCTTGATTTTAATATAAGTAAAATCCCTTGTATATTATGTATTTATTATTGTTATTCAGTTATTTCAGTTGCATCTGACCCTTCTGGACCTCATTTGGGGTTTTCTTACCAAAGATCCTGGAATGGTTTGCCATTTCCTCCTCCAGCTTATTTTACAGATGAAGCAAACCAGAGTGAAGTGACTTGCCCAGGGTCATACAGCTAGTAAGTGTCTGAGGCCAAATTTGAATTCCTGACTTAGGCTTCTATCTACTATATATATGAATACATACATACATACACATGTACCATTTATATATAACATATTTATAACATATTATATGCAAGTTATATATAACATATATAAAAATCTCCTTGTAAGAGAGGAAGGGAACACCAATGATATTTCTTAAATAATAGGTTAAACAGCAAAAGGTGGCACTGGAAAGGGATATTAGGAGTTAATGGATCCCAAGCCATTTTATAACTTGGAAAGTTATAATGTCTGAGGTCACTTGTCTGAGGTCATAGATCTGTAGATCTCCTTTCAATCCCAGGGCATTTTATTTCTGTAAATAGCTGCCAGTTCCAAAAGTTCATTCCCTGGATCAGAGGAAAAGCAGACCAGTAGTCTGTTTACAACACATTCATGCCCCAAGAGTTATATTACAGTTATATTACAGATATGAGCAGGAATTGTGCTGGTAAATGTTTTAAAAGTGATGGAGTAAATGTTAATAATGCAAATGAAACTTAAAAGTGTGTCCTGGGTATAATTTTTTAAGAGAGCTGGTTATTAAAGTTTAAACAATAAACCAGCAATGATTTGCAGCATTTGCCAATTTCTGAGATGTGAATGCTGAAAATTTAACCATCAGCTCTCTAGAGCCCTTAGATGTGAAGTGTCATCAACCTTCTCAATCCTGCTTCTTGCAAAATTCTGTTCAATAGAACAAATATGTTTGGGGAGTATGGGTGCTAAGGGTACAGGTTATTCTGCTAAGTAGTCAAGTTAAACATAGTGAAAGTCAACAAGTTTAAATTGAGTCTTGTAATAAAAAGAGAAAGGAATGAAAGGGGAGGAGAGATACTAAGATCTGATCAGTAGTGATTCCCAAGAAGCTATCAATGATTGGGGGTTTAGGCAGGATTGAGTCAGGGGAGAGAGAAGCCTTCCTAAAAACCATTATGAAGCTGTCCCTAAATCTCTCTCCAGGACTAAATGACCTTGAATCCTGTGATGGAAGGAAAGAACTACCTTTGACAAACAGTATAGTACTTCCAATACAGTTACATTCTGGGTCTCCTCTTCTCAAAAACCACAGACAATCTAACCATTCTATGTGGTCTACTGGAGCTAATGAGAGTTTCAGCTTTGTTTGGTCTTCTCAACATTCCTGGATAGCTAGAAGTCCCCTACTTACAAGGTTCCTTTTGATATATTTATATCTTCTCTTGCCTCATGGTCAAACTGGAAGAAAAACTGGTTTTTGATGGTGTGATCATATAATAAAATCACAATGCTCTTCTTTTCTGAGTCTTGTTCCCCTAATCATCAATTTTTTTTTCTGCCAGTGAAGTCTTGACTGTTTTGTATTTTCTTCAGAGTAAACATTTTAAAGGTTCTCATTTCTTCCTGAATCAATAATTTAGCTGATTGCAGATTCTATTATTGAATTCACTCCTTACTAGCCTGCTATGTAATCTACTAAGAGGCTACACTGGGTATAATAGAAGAAATCCTAACTGTGAAATCAAAACCTGAATTCAATGTCCCCTTTGATGTTTAGGATAGGTTTGAGACCCTGGTCAAGTCAAGTCATTTCAGTTCCCTGATCTATAAAAATGAGGGTGTTGGATTCAATCAGAGGTCTTAACGTGGAGTCCACAAACTGCACCACCACCCAACAGAGATCCATGGATAGTTTTCAAGGGGTTCATGAATTTTTTTCCAGTAATTGTAACTGGAAATTTTTTTGTGATCCTAGGCAGTTTGCTTTATGCATTTAAAAACATTATTCTAAGAGGGAGTTTCCTAGGCTTCACCAGATGGCCAATAGGGTCTATGACATTAAAAAGGGTTAAGAAACCTTGCATTAATTGGTTTCTGAGGACCCTTGCAACTCTGAATATGGATAAATTTTACAGATGTCTCTAGGTTGCAGTTTCCTTTTCTATTAAATGAGGGAATGGAATCTTTCTGAGCTTCCCAGTGATACTTGTGACTTATTGGGATGGGGAGGAGAGGTTTTAGTTATAAAGATATCATACATCCAAGCTGTATGATCCTGGAGATCACAACCCATCTCTGCCTACTTGTAATCTTAGAAAGTTACCTGAGACTCAGAGAGGTTATCTAACTTGTCCATGGTCACATAGTGAAGGAATAGTGGGGATGGGTAAATCACATTGACTGCTCGTGAATCAGTTCTGTAACTAGCTCAGTTCACTTTCTATTGTCATGTATCTACTCCAATTTCTGTCTTTAGAGAAAATTTTATTTAGTTATGGGAATTATGAAAAAAACTGAATTCATTGTTTGAACTTAATCCTGATTGACTGAGAAGCTGGACCATCTCTATCTGTTGCTTAGGGACCCCTCACTCAGGGCATAGGTTATTAGAAACTCAGCCAGATCCAAAGATTGATGCAAGTTTTCACACAGTTATATACCTTAAGTAATCCATATGTCTTATCTGAAAATTTGCCCAGTACTGGTTAATCAGGGACTGTTTACATGTTTCTTTAATTGAAATCAGATACCTGGGGTGTGTGGGAAACTTCTTTTTTCTGATTTTAGGGAATTGTACCTATTCACTCTCCCTGTTCCAATCTGGAAAGCCCCAAATTCCATTTTAGAAATAAGATCACCTGATTTTTGTATCCCAGTTAATTGTTTTCTTTTAATAAATTATTCTCATTTGATTGTTTTTAATACATTAATATCTGCATCCCCCCCTAAATTCAGAATCCAACACCAAACTAAGGAGGCCTAGCCCGAATTTATTATGCAATTGGCATGCATGCTTAATAAATCAACATGCTCTGAACTAATACTGAGTGAAGTGAGCAGAACCAGAAGAACATTAACAGCAACATTGGGTATGAGCAACTATGATAGACTTGTTCGTCTTAGCAGTATGATAACCAAAGACAATTCTAAAAGACTTGTGATGGAAAAATATCATCCATTTCTGGAGAAGGAATGTGAAGTTTAAATGCAGAACAAAAATACTATCTTCAATTTTTACAAGTTGTCTTATGTATTATGTTTTTCTTTCTTATTTTTTCCATTTTTATTTGATTCTTCTTTCACAACATGGTTAATATGGATCTATGTTTAGCATGGTTTTTACACATATAGCTTATATTAGATTACTCTTCTGATAGGGAAAGGGGGAGAAAAGGGAAGGATGGAGAAAAATGTAAAACTCTAAATCTTACCAAAAAAAAGATTGTTGAAAACTACCATTGCATTGTAGTTGAAAAACTAAATAAATTTTAAAAAACAAATAAATCAATATGCTTGGCATTTTGAACCTCTGTTTCCTCAGTCATTTCATCATTCACTTGCTTCAATAGCTAGTGTCAGAAGCAGAATCTGAACCCAGGCCTACCTAATTTCTTTTTTTTTTTAGGTTGTTTTTTTTTTGCAAGGCAATGGGGTTAAGTGGCTTGTCCAAGGCCACACAGCTAGGTAATTATTAAGTGTCTGAGATCGGATTTGAACTCAGGTATTCCTGACTCCAGGGCCGGTGCTTTATCCACTATGCCACCTAGCCGCCCCTGAGGCCTACCTAATTTCATGACCAGTTTGTCCATTTTCTTCCTAGAATTTTCTCCTAGGCCAAAGACATGTAAGTGCAAGGAATCTATATCAGGGTTCTAATGCCCAAGAGGTACAATAGATAAAGTTAGACCTATAATCATGAAGACTTGAGTTCAAATCCAGACTTAGATTCTTGACCATAAGCAAATCACTTAATTTCCAACAGTAGCTTCTTGATTTTTAAAATGGAGACAATAACAGCAACTATCTCCCAGGGTTGTTAGAAGGATCAAATGCAATATTGCAAAGTCTTTGCAAGTCTTAAAGTATGCTAAATAAATGTTAGCTTTTAGTAGTAATAACATTATCTCCTTGAAACATGCAAAATAATTGGCAGTGGCCTTTGTATCCATCTGCCTCACTAGTCATCTATTTTGCATTTTAAATCACTGTCTCAATTTTAAATCATGTGTCCTTTAAAAAGGCATCCCTATTCTAGAGAGCAATTTGGAACTATGCCCAAAGGGTTATAAAAAGATATAAAAATATCTTTTTACTCAGTAACACCACTACTAGGTCTGTATCCCAAAGAGATTTTTTTTTAAAGGGATGGATGGGGAAGGATTTTTATGCACAAAAAATATTATAGCAGTTCTTTTTTGTGGTGGCAAAAAATTATAAATTGAAGGAATGCTATCAATTGAGAAATGGCAGAAGAAATATGATATATGATTGTGATGAAATACTATTATTTTAGTATTTAGTATTTAGTAGAAATGATTAGCAGGATGCTTTCAGAAAACTGGAAATTCTTATATGAATTGATACAAAGTGAAGTGAGCAGAACCAGGAGAACAATGTGCACAATGAAAGCAATATTATAAGGATGATAAACTGGGAATGACTATTCTCAGCAATACAATGGCTCAAGACAAATGCAAAGAACTCATGATGAAAAATACTATCTATATTCAGAGAAAGATGTAATCGAGTCTAAATGCAGATCAAAGCATTTTTAACTTTATTTTTCTTGGATCTTGTTTTTTGACCTTTATTTTCTTTCCCAACATGACTAATATGGGAATATTTTGCATGATTGCACATGTATACTCCATGTCAAATTCCTAGACTTTTCATTGAATGAAGGGAGGAAGGAATGGAGCAAGAGAATTTGGAACTCAAAATTTTAAAATTGAATATTAAAAAGATTTTTATATGTAATTGAAAAAAATAATTTTTAATAAGAAACTTAAAAAATAAAGAAACTTCCTAGATCATACTATAAAATGGCAGTTAAGGCTAAGAGGTAAAGTCTAGGTTTGGGGGGGGACATATGTTCCTCCCATATAGTCAAACCCCTAGACATCCCAACATAAAACACATATGAAAGGCAATGCAAGGCAGGAGAAAAAGCCTTGAATTTGGAGTCACGAGAGACTCAACTCCTGTGTTGACTCTGATCAATTTTCTTTTTTTTTATTAAGGATTTTATTTGTTTCACAATTTTTCCCCCAATCTTACTTCCTTCCCCCCACTCCCCCAGAAAGCAATCTGTCAGTCTTTGTTTCCAAACTTGATCCAAACTGAGTGTAATGAGAGAAAAATCACATCCTTAAGGAAGAAACAAAAAGTATAAGAGACAACAAGATCAGACAATAAGATATCTGATTTTTTCCCTAAATTAAAGAAAATAGTCCTTGAACTTTGTTCAAACTCCATGGCTCTTTATCTGGATTCAAATGGTATACTTCATTGCAGAAAGCCAAAAATTGTCCCTGATTGTTGCACTGATGGAATGAGCGAGTCCATCAAGGTTGAATAACACCCTCAATTTGCTGATAGGGTGTATAGTGTTTTTCTGGTTCTGCTCATCTCACTCAGCATTAGTTCATGCAGATCCCTCCAGGCTTCCCTGAATTCCCATCCCTCCTGGTTTCTAATAGAACAATAATGTTTCATGGCATACATATACCACAGTTTGCTAAGCTATTCCCCAATTAAAGGACATTTACTTGATTTCCAATTCTTTGCCAACACAAACAGGGCTGCTATAAATATTTTTGTACAAGTGATGTTTTGACCCTTTTTCATCATCTCTTCAGGGTATAGACCCAGCAGTGGTATTGCTGGGTCAAAGGGTATACACAATTTTGTTGTACTTTGAGCATAGTTCCAAATAGCTTTCCAGAAAGGTTGGATGAGTTCACAGCTCCACCAACAGTGAAATAGTGTCCCAGATTTCCCACAACCCTTCCAACAATGATCATTATCCTTTCTGAACACATTGGCCAGTCTGAGAGGTGTGAGATGGTACCTCAGAGAAGCTTTAATTTGAATTTCTCTAATAATTAATGATTTAGAGCAATTTTTCATATGGCTATGGATTGCTTTGATCTCCTTATCTATAAATTGTGCTTGCATTTCCTTTGACCATTTGTCAATTAGGGAATGGCTTTTTTTTAAAAAAAATATGACTCATGTCTCTATATTTTAGAAATGAGTCCCTTGTGAGAATCATTAGTTTTAAAGATTGTTTCTCAATTTACTACATTTCTTTTGATCTTGGTTACAGTGGTTTTATCTGCAAAAGCTTTTTAATTTAATGTAATCGAAATCATATAATTGGTTTTTGGTGATGTTCTCCATCTCTTCTTTATTCATAAACTGCTCCCCTTTCCATAGATCTGACAGGTAAACTAGTCCTTCATCTTCTAATTTGCTTATAGTATTGTTTTTTAATGCCTGAATCCTATAACCATTTGGATCTTATCTTGGTAAAGGGTGTGAGGTGTTGCTCTAATCTAAGTGTCTTCCAGACTAACTTTCAATTTTCCCAGCAGTTTTTATCAAAGGGAGATTTTTTATCCCAATAGCTGGACTCTTTAGGTTTATCAAACAGCAGATTAATCATTTCCTGCTATTGCACCTAGTCTATTCCATTGGTCCACCACTCTATTTCTTAACCAATACTAAACAGTTTTGATGACTGATGCTTTATAATATAATTTTAGATCAGGTAGGGCTAAGGCACCTTCTTTTGCACTTTTTTTTCATTAAGCTCCTGGCAATTCTTGACTTTTTATTTCTCCATATAAATTTACTTACAACTTTTTCTAACTCATTAAAGTAACTTTTTGGAATTTTGATTGGTAGGGCACTAAACAGGTAGTTTAGTTTCAGTAGAATTGTCTTTTTTATTATATTAGCTCTACCTAACCATGAACAGTTGATATTTGCCCAGTTATTTAAATCTGATTTAATTTGTGTGAGAAGTGTTTTGTAATTGTTTTCAAAAAGTTTCTGAGTCTGTCTTGGCAAATAGACTTCCAGGTATTTTATATTGTGTGAGGTTACTTTGAATGGGATTTCTCTTTCTAGTTCTTCCTGCTGTTTCTTGCTAGACATATATAGAAAAGTTGAGGATTTATGAGGGTTTATTTTATAACCTGAAACTTTGTTAAAATTGTTAATTGTTTCCAGTGTTTTTTTGGATGATTTCTTGGGATTCTCTAGGTAGACCATCATGTCACCTGCAAAGAGTGAGAGTTTTGTCTCTTCCTTCCCAATTCTAATTCCTTCAATTTCTTTTTCCTCTCTAATTGCTGAAGCTAACATTTCTAATACGATATTGAATAGTAGTGGTGATAATGGGCACCTTTGTTTCACCCCTATTAATGCTTCTAGCCTCTCCCCATTAAATATAATGCTTGTTGATGGTTTCAGATAGATACTGCTAATTATTCTAAGGAACAGTACATTTATTCCTACACTCTCTAGTGTTTTTAATAAGAATGGGTGCTGTATTTTGTCAAAAGCTTTTTCAACATGTATTGATATAATCACATAATTTCTGATAGGTTTGTTGTTGAGATAATTGAGTATACTAACAGTTTTCCTAATGTTGAACCAACCCTGCATTCTTGGGATAAATCCTACTTGATCATAATGTATTATCCCAGTGATAGCTTGTTGTAATCATTTTGCTAAGATTTTCTTTAAGATTTTTGCATCTATATTCATCAGGGAGATAGGTCTATAATTTTCTTTCTCTGTTTTAACTCTTCCTGGTTTAGGTATCAGCATCACATCAGTTTCATAGAAAGAGTTAGATAGAGTTCCATCTTTCCATATTTGTCCGAAGAGTTTATATAGAATTGGAACCAATTGTTACTTAAATGTTTGGTAGAATTCATTTGTCAATCCATTAGTCCCTGGAGATTTTTTCTTAGGGAGTTCAATGATGACTTGTTGAATTTCTTTTTCTGAGATAGGGTTGTTTAGGTATTTAATCTCCTCTTCATTTAACCTGGGCAACTTATATTTTTGTAAATATTCATCCATTTCACTTAGATTGTCAAATTTATTGGCATAGAGTTGGGCAAAATAATTCCAAATTATTGCTTTAATTTCCTCCTCATTGGTGGTGAGTTCACCTTTTTCATTTATGATACTAGCAATTTAGTTTGGTTTTATTTATTAATTCAATAGTTTTTTGCTTTCAATTTTATTAATTTCTCCTTTAATTTTTGGAATTTCTAATTTGGTATTTAATTGGGGGTTTTGATTTGTTCTTTATCTATTTTTTAGTTGCATATTTAGTTCATTGATTTCCTCTTTAATTTATTCATGTAAGCATTTAAAGATTTAATATATCCTCTGAGAGCCGCTTTCAGTGAATTCCATAGGTTTTGGTATGTTGTTTCATTATTGTCATTATCTAGGATAAAATTATTAATTCTTTCTATAATTTGTTTTTTGGTCCAACTCATTCTTTAAAATGAGTTTATTCAATTTCCAATTGTTTCTGGGTCTGTATCTCCTTAGTTCAATATTGCATTTGATTTTTATTGCATTGTGAGATGAGAAAGATGTATTCACTATTTCTGCCTTTCTGCAGTTGATCATTAGGTTTTTATGTCCTAGTACATGGTCAATTTTTGTATAAGTTCCATGTACTTCAGAGAAAAAGGTATATTCCTTTCTATCCCCATTCAATTTCCTCTATAAGTCTACCATATCTAGTTTTTCTAACAATCTATTTACCTCCTTAACTTCTTTCTTGTTTATTTTATGATTCGATTTATCTAGATCTGAGAGAGGGAAGTTGAGGTCTCCCACTAGTAGAGTTTTGCTGTCTATGTCTTCCTGTAGTTCCTTCAGCTTCTCCTCTAAGAATTTGGATGCTATCTGATTGGGGGCTATATATTTAGTATTGAAATAACTTTATTGTCTATGGAGGATAAAGTTTCCTTCCTTATCTCTTTTAATGCTATTTTTAGGGGTTATTTTGCAAGGCAAATGGGGTTAAGTGGCTTGCCCAAGGCCACACAGCTAGGTAATTATTAAGTGTCTGAGACCGGATTTGAACCCAGGTACTCCTGACTCCTGACTCTATGCCACCTAGCTGCACCTAATGCTATCTATTTTTGCAGCTGCTTTTGATCCTGATTTTCTATGCGACCTCAGATAATTCACTTTCTCAGTAAAATTGGAGGCAAGATTGGGGAGGGGCTTGCAACAAATGATGTGATCCAGAACATTTAATTTTGAGTCAGACAATCTTGTTTGAGTCCTCCATCAAATATATTTTAACTGTTGGCAAGTCATTTCTCTTTCTCTTCTTAGATTCTTTACCTTAATAATAATAACAATAACAATGGGAATAAGCCATTCTAGAGTTAATATCATCTGATTCTCACAATAATTCTGGAAGGCAGAGCTATTATTATCTATATAACAATTGTAGAAACTGAGATAGACAGAGGTTAGGTGATTTGCCCAAAGTCACACAGCTAGATAGAGTCTGAGGACAAGTCCCTCTTCTCTATCCACTGTACCACTGTACCACCTAACTGTCCTTTTCCCATGCCCAAGCAAGCAAGTAATAAATGCTTTTTCATTCATTCATTCATTCATTCATTCATTCTCTTTTTTAAACTCAGTCAGAAAACAAAGAGGGAGAAAATCATTCCCTGCTCTTTCCCCATCCCCATTCCTCGTCTCCCAAGACCATCAGTACAAGATAATCTATGGTTTCTCTTCTTCAATGTCACAGTCTTCAGTAGTGTTTGAAAGCAAGTTGTGGGGTATGAGAAGAGAGAGAGAGAGAGAGAGCATGTGTGTGGTGGAAGGAAGCTAAGCTAAGCAGCCTGGATATAGTCTAGCTAATCTTTAGGTTAGTATAAGTTAACTGATCCTACTGACCAAAAAGGAGGTCCATTCTGGTTTCCTTCCCACCATGGTATGGATCTGTCTTTGAGAGCAAATCAGAATATAGGGGGCTTCAAAGATCATGCAGACCAACACCATTTTGTAGATGATAAAAGGAAGGTCAATGAGATTAAGTGACTGACACAGTCACAATACCACCTCCCTGGATGACTCCCGCAATCCACCTCCTTTGCTCCTACTCACCCACAGATGAATGACATTGGATGAAATCCCACAACTCTACTGACTGAATCCATTCAACAAGACCCTCACTACAGCAAAACAAGACTTTTAGCCTTCCTGAATTGAATCTCCATTCAATTTACTACAGGAGCTGTTTCAAAGCTTCACTCCTCCCGTCTAGCCTCTCATACCTGCACTTTCCCTCCACCCTCTCAGCTGGGGACTTTACTGCCCCTCACTATGGGGCTCCCTCTTCTTCCCTTCTCTAAACCTCAAAATCTCTTGACATCATTTCTCACTTTTTCTTTGCTCCAGGCTCTGACAATGAAGTGACCGTCTTCCATGCCAGTTCCTACCTCTCAAAGGAACCCAGGTGCCATCCTCTCCCATCTTCTCTACCAGATTGCCTGGGCAATCCTCTATTTCACTCTAATCTTCAAACTCCCCCTCTCTACTCACTCCTTCCTTTCTACCTCCATAGTGTTCCCTTCTCTCTATTCAGGTCCTCATCCCCTTTCACCTGGACTATTGCATTACCTTTTTAATTGCCTTTTCTCCCTCTAGTATTTCCTCTAATGCATTCTCTACAGTTTCAAGGAAATTTCCTGAAGTAGGAAGACCCTCCCACTCATAGTCTTGTACAAGATGCATGAAGGCAGATGTCAACTGGAAGCTCTGTTTCTCCCTATTCAGTTCTGGGTCAATGATCCAGGGCTGTCTGAGGAAGGAATACTTTCATAGGAGTACCATTTCAGAGTATAGAGTAGTTGCAAACATCAGATTGTGTACCTAGCAAGAAACAAGTTCAAAAGCAAGGTGCAGTTGGTTGTTTCTGATGCCAGAAAATGAGTAGAATCTCAATTCCAATTTCCAATCCACTCTGAAGCCTTCAGTGTAATAACTAGGGTATGAATAACAGAACAAAGAGGAGCCTACAATTTTGTCATTCTAAACCAACAGAGTTTTTCTGTTTGCTGAAAGTGGTTGAATTGAGCAGTAGTTTACTGAAATTTCTGAAAGGGCAAATCCACAGACATGTTTTTTTAGCTGACTATATTTTTTATTTATTTATTTTGTTACATCTTAAAGTTTAGAATTGCCTTCCTCCCTCTTCACCCTGTACCCGAGAGACCACTATTTGACACAGATTTATACATATATATGTAAAACTCTATTGTGCATATTTCTATTAGTTCTTTCTCAGGAGATAAATAGCATCTTCCTTCATAGGTCCTTTGTAGTTGTAATTTGGTAATTTGGTCATTCACATTTATTCTTTGAATATTGCAGTTACTGTATAAAATATTCTCTTGGTTCTGTTTATTTCACGCTTCATTATTTCATGCAAGTCTTTTCATTTTTTTCCTAAAATCAAACATACTCATCATTTATTACAGCACAGTAAGATTCTATCACAGATACCATAACTTTCCCCAATGAACAAGCATCCCCTCAATTTCTAGTTCTTTTTCACTGTAAAGAGAACTGCCATAAATATTTTAGAAAACAGAGATTCTTTTCTTCTTTCATTGATCATCTTGGAGAAGAGCCCAAATGGTGATGTTGCTTACTCAAAGTGTACACACAGTTTTAAAACTCTTTGGTCATAATTCCAGCTTGCTATCCAAAATGGGTGGATCAATTCACCATTCCACCAACAATTTATTAATGTCTCAAAGTCCACAGACAGGCTGCTTGGATTCAAATCCAGGTCAAGAACTTGAAAACTCAGACAAAGAGGGAATAAATTAGATGTCCCTGGATAAGATCACTTTGGGAGGAGTGTTTGTGTTTTCCCTATTTTTAAGATAATAGGAAAATACAATGCTCACTAGGCCCAAGAAAACAGAAGAAGATCCAGCTCAAACATTTGCTCTTGAAGTATACAGAGTCTAACCCTAACATAAATATAAAGTTAGGAAGAAGGATTTATGAATAAGCAAGCAAAAAAAATCCAGTATAAAAAAGTGTTAAGGATGACAGGGATGTTCAAGACACAAATTTAGAAAAAGAAAATGACTGTATAGTATCTATAAGTAAAAGCTCAAGGAAAAACATAGCTTAGGTACAAGTTTAACTAGAATTTCTGGAAAAGATGAAACAAAAGGTTTTTTAAGTTTTAAAATTTTTAAATGTTAAGAGTTTTAAATTTTTTAAATAAATTAAATGAGGGTACCAGAGGGGGGAAATATGGAAAAAATTAAAGCTATAGAATAAAGAATTGGAAAGGGAATTAACAATTTAGCATAATCAATGTAAAAACTTACCTAAGCTTACTCCTTAAAAATTAAAATGGACAAAATATAAGCAACAACTCCATAAGACAACAAAAATATTAAAACAAAGTAAAAATAAAAATAACAGAATAAGTATAATATGCAGGGTATCTCATAGCAAAATCAATTGACTTGGAAAACAAATTAAGGAGAAATGAATTAAGAATCATTGGAAAACCTGAAAGCCATGACCAAAAATAGACATCTCATTTCAAGAAATCCTAAAGGAAAACTGCTCAAATTTCCTGGAAGCAGAGGGCAAAGTGGCAACAGAAAGAATTTGCTGATCATTTCTGAGAAAAAATCCCTAAAAATGAAAACTTCTAGGAATGTTATAGCCAAAATTCAGAGCTTTCAGATCAAAGAAAAAATGCTACCAGTAGCTATAAAGAAAGAATTCAAGCACAAAGGCTCCACAGTGAGGATTAAACACATTTTAGCAACCGTCACTAGAAAGGAGTACAGAATTTAAAATATGCTATTTTAGAAGATAAAGGATTTAGGCTCACAACCAAGAATAACTTACCCAGCAAAACTCTGTATAATCTTACAGGGAGGAAAAATGAATCATGAAAGAGATCTCCAAGCATTCCTAAGGAAAATATCTGAGTAGCATAGAAACTTTGAATTGTAAATACAAAATTAAAAAAAAACATAAAAAGCATGAGCAAATATAAAGAGACTAAAAATATAACAACCATATGATATGAGGAGATGATATATGTCTTCTTAGAATTTAATTATTGTTTAATTAAGTAAAGACCCTGGGAATAGTTCTATTGTGCTTTAATAATCCTTTTAACAAAAGAATGGAAAGAAAGAATGAAGTGGAGAGAACAGGGAGAGGAAGGATTGGAAGAATTATCTCTCATATAATTGATATTTGCAAGTAGAAGCCTATATAAGATATGGGGGAAGCAGATGCATTTGAACTTCATGCATCTGAACTGTTCTAAAGATCGAATAATATCCACACAACTAGGTACAGAAACACATTTCACTCAATAGGAAAACAGGAGAAAAGGGGGAGAAGGAACAGCAAAAAATAAGAGGGAGGATAGATTAAGTAAGGAATTAGTCCTAAGCAAAACAAATTCTAATTAAAGAAGTACAGAAAAGTATTTGGAAAGTAAAGGAGCACCTAATAATTGGAAAATGGATTAACAGTTTATGATACATAAATGTGATGGAATTTTCAGATGTTGCAAGAAATGAAGGTATAGTTTCAGTGAAATGTGTATGAACTATGTTTAAATTGAGGTGAGCAGAACCAGGGCAATCATTTTGCAAGGACAATGAAATAAAAAGAAAAACAACTTTGAAAGACTTGGAAACTATGATTAATGATTAGTCATGATTCCAGGGAATTAATATGAAACTCAACCCCTGATGGATGGACTTAGCACATTAAGGCATATATTTGAAAAATGCCAAAGAGGTAATCTGTTTTGTTTGACTGTTGTGGATTTTGTTTTTCTTTTTTTCTAAATTGGAGATGGAAATTGGGAAAGACGGAAGGGATATATGTGTTAACTGAAAGAAAATTTAGTTTAAAAAAAATCTCATAGTCTGTGACTTTAAATTTAGCACTTCTCCAGTGCACCACCACATTGCCACCAATAACTCAATTTGGCATGCTGTTGACTCTCCTTTGGTCCAATCCCAAGAATTAAAAACAAGGAATTTTAAACAGAAATAAGAAATTGAATGGTAGAGAAAAGGTCTCCAAAGGCAGCCATGTCTCAAGAGGGAAAGTTCCATAGAGACTGGGGAAAAACATGCATGATTCTTCTGAGGATCGTATATAAAAAAGATTTTGACAGTCTTAGCCCAACTCCCACTAGCCCTGAAAAATATCAAGTCTCCAAGGGGCAGCTGACTCAGATTTCTAGAGATAACACTCAACAGTTAAAAGATTTCCTCTAATGTTGTTGGCTCAAGCCACCAATGTAGTGTTTTCTCAGTAGCAATCACCAGATATCATCGATATCTTTAATATTGATATCATCAATAACTAATTAACATCAATTAGCTTTTACAAGGAAATATTTATTGAGAAGACATAGCAAGAACAGAAGTCCAAACACTTCCTCTCCCCAACCCTCTCCTCAGGGCCCACTTTCTGTTCTACTACCTTTGTACACAGAGATAGTAGACTCAAACTTAAAAGAATTTCTACAAAAGAATTTTCTTCAAAGCATTTCTAGCAAATTCACTTCCAAGTGCAGAAAAGTCAATGGAGATTGTCATTCTTTTGCTTGCAGTACATGGTGCCTTTGCTGCTAGGTCAATCCTCTGCTAGACTGGATACAACAGATAATTCCCCAGAGCTTCAGGTACACAAGAGTCAATTCCCAGTAAACTCTAGTATGGAATCCATTGACTAGACCCTTAGTGCCTTTTCTGATCTGTTTTAAACAGAAATAAGAAAATGAATGGTAGAGAAATGATAGAGAGGCAGAAGGAAATAGAGGCAGACAAAGGTTAAGTGATTTACCCAGGCCAATAGCTACTAGAAGTTTGAATGGTTGGATTTGTACTCAGATCTTTCTGATCTGCTCTATCTACTGCACAACCTGGATACCTTATAGAGATGAATCTAAGATTAAAGAGGAGCCACTCTGAACCAGATCACATATAACAGAGGACCATTCAACCTGGAGCATGAGCAATAGAGAAAGATAGCATGAAAGTGACTATCATCATGATGTAATGAAATGCGCATCAGGCTTGAAAATCAGAGACCAATGTTTTAGCACAAATTGTTTTGGTAATATTGTGCATGACCTTGGGCAAGCCCTTTCTTCTCCTTTTACTTCATATTTCTCCTTTCTGAAATAAGAAGGTGACTAGACCAAATGATCCCAAAAGGTCCCTTCCAATTCAGACCTTCTCCCCCTCCACCCCTGCAAGCTTGCCCTGAATAAGCCATTCTTTGCTTTGGGATACCATAGCACTGACCACACATCAAAGACTCAGAAATACTTGAGGAATAACTGACTGTAGATCTAATTTTCAGTCTGTTCATCCTCTTAGGAGAAAAAATATGCCAAGTGATATTCTTAGGTTTTGAATGACACTGGTTTAAGTAACACTCGGCTTCCCTTGGGTTTTCTTTATGAAAGCCTTCATTGACAGCAGCAAAATTGGTGAATAATTCAACACATTCAATTAAATTTTAAAAAATTTATTAAGCACTTGATATTCTCATGCATGGATAATATTCCTCTCTATAAACGACATGTCTAGACTTAAAGAAGTTGCCACTAAACTAGTCCAATAATTCTGGAAAACAATTTGAAACTTGGCCCAAAGGGCTATTAAAATGTGTATATCCTTTGACAGAGCAATACCACAGCTAGGCCTGTACTCCCAAAGAGATAAAAAGGAAATGGAAAAGACCTACATATTCAAACATTTAAAGCAGGTATTGGTGGTAGAAGGAATAGAAGGCATGTCTAACAACTGGGGAATGGCTGAATGAATTATGATATATGATTGTGATGGAGTATCATTGTACTATTAGAAACAATGAGGGGGATGGTTTCTCAAAAACATGACAAGACCTATATGAACAGATGCAAAGTGAAGTGAGAAGAAACAGAAGATCACTGAACACAATAACAGCAATATTATAATGATGAACAACTATGAAAGACCTGGTTTCTCTGATCAATCCAATGAACCTTGGTAGTTGCCCTTAATTCCCAAAGAAGACCAAAATTATATCACTATGATGGAATCAAAGCACAGTGTGACTGATGGTGGGTGATGAGACCAATATGACCTCTCTCTACCATAGGTCAGACAATATGCACATTTAGAGTGGAGAGGTCTCTAAATCTGCACATCTCTGATTTCTTTTGATCTACTTCAATTCTGTTCTAATAGAGTGGCATAGTTTCTAGAATGAAGGACAACCACCAAGGATTATTGGATTGATCAGAGTAGTCAAGTCTTTTACAGTTAATTGTCCTTACAGCATTGTTGTTACTGTGCACCAGGATCTCCCATTCTCCTCACTTCACTTTGTATCAATTCATAAAGATCTTGCTATGTTGTTTTTTTTCTGAAACTACCCTCTCCAACATTTCTTATAGCACAATAGCACTCCATCACAAACATAAACCGCAACTTGTTCAGTCCATCCCCCAAATGATGAGCATCCCCTAAATTTCCAATTCTTTGCAATCACAAAAGATATAAATATTTTGGTACAGATAGGTCCTCTTCTTTTTTCTTTCATCTCTTTGAGATATAGCCTGTCTCCTGGTGTTTCATTGAAGTCTCAATGACATCAATGTGAAAGCAGGCATAAGGGAGGATAGAGGCAAAATATTTCAGGTTTAAAAAACAAAACTCTAAAGGGACCTATGCCTTGAGCCTATTTATCATAGTTTAGGCAAAGAGCTTCAAGAAAGAGGTGGAGGGGCAGCTAGGAGGTGCAGTGGATAGAGCACTGGCCCTGGAAGCAGGAGGACCTGAGTTCAAATCCAACCTCTGACACTTAATTGCCTAGCTGTGTGACCTTGGGCAAAGTCACTTAACCCCATTGCCTCAAATAAAAAAAAAAGAAAAGAAAAGAGAGAGGTGGAAATATACTAGTACTAAACAACATCACAAAAAAACCAAAAGGAAAAAAAGAAATAAATTGACTATCTTAACAAACTGGAAATGAGTAGTTAAAAACATGTGCATCTTTTCAGAATTAACTGTGTACATCTAGATCATCAAGTGCTTGGAACAACAATAAAAAAAACAACAGCAAGTTAGAATAAAAGAAATATGAGGTTTATTTGAGGTACTGTTCCTCTAATCCTCAGTTAGGATTGTTGTTATGCCCCAAGATTTATTCATAAGTTTTAATGTAATGAGATCAAGGGAACAATTGGAAGAGTGAATCTTAGGAAGGAAGGTCAGTAACCTTATTCTCTGGAACTGGAACCAAAAGAAGAAAGGATAGGTGGATGAAGAAAGTTTTGTGGTACAGAAAATAGGACAAAAACATTTTTGAGAATAGAGATTATTTTATTCTTTGTATTTGTAAACCCTTCTCTATATCTAGTACCTAGTATTATATTGGGTATACAGTAGACACTTAATAAAGGCTTGTTGAAAGATTTTTGATGCTCTTCATGTCAGATGGCTTATTTCCAAGAGTCTACTCAGTCATTCCAACAGTCTACAATCATTCATCAAGCACTTACTATATGCAAGTCAGGTTCTGTCCTAAGATCTGGTGCTATAAAGGCAAGGACAGGCCCTGCCCTCAAAGAGTTCACATTCTAATGGGAATATTAAAATTCTTAAAACAGAGTTTTATTTATTTCATTAAACATTTCCTATTTACATGTAAGAAAATTTTAAGTTTTTTTTAAATTTTGAATTCAAAATTCTCTTTCCATCCCACCTTGCCCCTACCCCTTGAGAAGGTAAGCAATATGATTTCATTTTAATATATTTTCTCCCCAACTTCATGTCAAAAACAATTTTAAACTTTGGGGGTTTTTTGCAAGGCAAGTAGAGGTTAAGTAATTTCCCCAGAGTCACATCCCTAGTTTGTGTAAAGTGGCTCTGAGGTTGGATTCAAACTTAATTCCTCCTGACTCCATTGTACCATCTTGCTCCTTTGTAGACCCCTCAACATTCTTCTTAAAATTTTTGAGTTTAATTGTGGGTATATAATCTATATCAGATTGCTGTGTTGAGGAGGAAGGAAAAAATTGTGCAAAAATGAATATTGAAAACTCTCTTATGTGTATTTGGAAAAAATGAAATATTATTAAATTTTTTGAGTACCAAATTCTCTCCTTTAGTCCCCTCCCTCCATCCTTATTGAGAAGGCAAGCAATTTGATATAGTTTATACATGTGCAGTCATGCAAAACAAATTCCCATGTTAGTCATGTGATAGATAACACAGACAAAAAACAAGAAAAATAGAGTAAAAAAAGTATGCTTCAATCTGCATTCAACAGTTCTTTCTCTGAAGATGGATAGTATTTTTTGTCATGTCTTTCATATTTTTCTTGGATCATTGTATTTAAGTAATATGTTATCAATTATATATGAAGTCATGTAAAACATATTTCCATATTAAGCATATTGCAAAAGTAAATACACACAAAAAACAAGAAAAATAAAGTGGGTTTTTTTTCAAAATCTGCTTTAATCTGTTCTCAGAGTTCATCAGTTCTCTCTCTGGGGGTGTATAGCATTTATCATCTTGGTACCTTTGGAATTATCTTGGATCATTATCTTAATCAGAGTAGCTGTCTTTCATAATTGACCATCTTTACAATATTGTTTTTACTGTATATAATAATTTTCTCCTGGTTCTGGTCATTTTATATCAATTTATATAAAGTGGGAAGATTGTTTGTAAATAGGTAGTTGCAAAGAAAAGATTTACAGAATGGGTAGATTGTAATCTAAAAGGGGAAATTTCTAGAAATGGGGGGGGGCAGCACTGGGAAAGGCCTCTTAGTAGCATTTGAGCTATCTTAAAAGAGTATTTCAAGAAGAAAGAAAGGAATGATTATATTCCAGGTCTGAGGAGGCCAGTAGAACTCAATCATTGAATGCATGGAGAGAGGCAGGTGTAAGAAAACTTGAAAGATAGGAAGAAGCCACAGGAACCTTTGGAACTCAATGCCTCTGTGATGGAACCAACCTCCCCAGGTAAATCTTTTCTTTTTTTTTTTTAGGTTTTTTTTTTTTTTTTGCAAGGCAAATGGGGTTAAGTGGCTTGCCCAAGGCCACACAGCTAGGTAATTATTAAGTGTCTGAGACCGGATTTGAACCCAGGTACTCCTGACTCCAGGGCCGTTGCTTTATCGACCGCACCACCTAGCCGCCCCCAAAGGTAAATCTTTTCAATAAAGCAAGAGGCAAGATTTTTTTCTAGGAAAGGGTGAGATGGAGGTCCCTCTGGGCTTGAGCAAATTGTGGATTAATTGTGGTCTTGCATTTTTGTAATCCTAAACCTAAGAAGCTAAGAGGTATCATCTCTATTGAGTTAAATGACATTTTGCTAGCATTCTAAGGCTCTTTGTGTTGATTCCCACAAAATGCAAGAGAGAGAGAGAGAGAGAGAGAGAGAGAGAGAGAGAGAAGGAGGGAGGAAGGGAGGGAGGGAGGAAGGAAGGAAGGAAGGAAGGAAGGAAGGAAGGAAGGAAGGAAGGAAGGAAGGAAGGAAGGAAGGAAGGAAGGAAGGAAGGAAGGAAAGAAGGAGGGAGGGAGGGAAGGAGGGAAGGAGGGAAGGAGGGAGGGAGAGAGGGGAGAAAAAGGATTTTCCTTTGTTCCTTATTTTCTGATAACCTTTCTAAGTCTTGTTTCCTCTCTTGTAAAATGAAGGGGGCAAGAGTCAAGGGAGAGACCCTTCCAAGCTCTGATCCTTCTGTGATTCTCTTGAAATGGATATATAGGTTTGAAGAGTCTCTGTTGTCTCTCTGAAAATCTGAGTAGCCCTAAATGTCTGTGATTTACATATCTAAAGACTTTCACCAAGACTACTTTAGTGTCTTCTTTTGTCTATAGGTCCACTAAAGGTAGACTATAGGTCCACATAAGTCTTTCTAAATATCACATCCTGATACCCTCATGGATGTTGTCAGTGTCCTCAGGTCCAGGAGTCACTCAGTTTTCTTAGAGTTGGATTCATGCTATTCTTCTATGACTTATTTAAAAGTCCCCCCCCCATCTGTATGTGCTATATACCTTACCATGTATTGGTCCTTTTGATTGAGAAACATAATCTATTACCCTATCCCCAATATATCATGCTTTTATCCTTTATTTCTTTCTCTTCTCTGCTGGAAATGCAAATCTTCATCTATGTTCTAAAATCTTGGGATTTTAAAATAATTGAAAGCTAAATTTCAATCTAATTGGTTTCTTTTGTAATTCTTTTTGTTGTTGTTGCTGTTCACTGATTTTCAATGACTTTTGACTCTTCATGATACCATCTGGGGTTTTCTTGGCAGAGATTATTGGAGTGGTTTGCCATTTCCTTCTCTGGTTCAAATTATAGATGAAGAACTGAGGCAAACATTCTGAAGTGACTTGTCCAGGGTCACAACTAATAAGTGTCTGAGGCTAAATTTGAGCTCAAGTAAGATGAATCTTCCTGAATCCAGGTCTGGTATTCTATCCATTTTGTCTCCCAGTTACCTATATATTTTCTTTTATATGTTTAAAAACATTATTCTGAGAAGGGGATAATAGGTTTTACATTAAAAAAAATTAAGAACCCCTGACATACTGCAGAGTGAGTCAAAGTTGAAATCAGGAAAAATCTGAGTTTGAATTCTATAGGTTCCTTCCCCACTTTATTTTGGGCAGTCAGCTGAGCAGGTAAGTCAACAAACTGCTATAATGAACAGAATGAAGACTAGCTAAGGAGGAGAAAAGATATATATTATAATACTAAGAGGGTGAGGGTTGACCATTTCAGATCAGGGCATGGATGACAGTAAATCTGTCCCCAGACTGAGTACACAATTTATCTCTTCTGAAATGATTTTGCAAAGGATAGCTAAGGTGACATAACAAAGCTGAGGAGCTAGTGGTACAAGCCTGTCTTATCTCAGAAGGGAATGAGGTTAGTCAATTGATTCAGTCAATAAGCATCTATTAGATGCTTACTGTGCCAGACATTATGTCTTGGGAATGCAAAAAAAAAAAAAAAAAAGACTGAAAACAAAACAAAGGAACCCTGTCCTTAAGGAGCTCATATTCTAATGAAGGAGGCCACATGTAAATTTCTTAGAGATAAAGGAGATCATTTTTTTTTTTGAAAATAGACATGTAAGTAAGTTGCATCTAGTACATAGGAAATAAATAGAATCAGTAAAAGGATTGAGATTCTTTAAGTCAGGAACACTTGAGTTTAAATCTGACCTCAGACAACAGTTATATGACTCTGGACAGGTCACTTAACCTTGTTTGCCTCAGTTTCCTCATTTGTAATGAGCTGGAGAAGGCAATGACAAACCACTTCAGTATCTTTACCAAAGAAACCCCAAAAAGGAATCATAAAGTGTTGGACATGGCTGAACAATGACTTAACAACAAAAGCCAATTTATTGATCAATAGTATCACTGCTGACCTCCAGACATTTATCTCATTGTTAGCATCCTAATTGCATGGGAAAGCAGTTAGGTCACTGAACCTTGAATCAGGAAACAAACTAAACTGTCAACCTAATCAACCAAACTAAAGAATCCCATTTAGAATTATCCCCAAGAGTCTCAATGTCATTGATTCTAGTTTCCTGGCAGGCTCTTGAAGCAGTAGTTAGAAGGGATCTTAGTTATCTGACCTCATTTTATAGATAAGGAAACTGAGGTCAGCGAGTAGTGACTTGTTTATGTTCTCTTTTCACAGGTACCATATTTCCCCACGTATAAGATATACTGTTTTCCCGAAAAATTTGGGGTCTAAAAACTGGGAGCTTCTTCTTACACAGTGGTCGTAGATTTTTTTATTTGCATTTTCCACCTTTTCTGTCTTGTATTTATACTCATTGCTGTAGATTTTTTACTTGCATTTCTGATTTTTTTCATGCTTGTCTTTGCCCTTGTTTTGCATTTGTTTCCCATATATTGGGTTACCTTTTGCCACATTCTGCCCAAAAGTGGCTCATAAAACATTTGCTGAATTCAAGTTCAAAGTGATCCAGTTTGCAAAAGTGAATGGAAATTGTGCTGCTGAACGTCAGTTTGGTTGTCCTCTAACTGAGAAAACAATCCGAGACTGGCTACAGAAAGAAGAAACCCTACTGAAAATGCTGCAGCAGAAGGCCATGAGAGGCAAGTCAGCCAACTGGGCTAAGTTAGAGAGGAAATTGAAGAGATGGATTGAAGAGCAAAGAACAATTGGAATTCCTATGTCCACAAAGGTGGTTCAGCAGGAAGCAAGAAGAATTGCTGATGAAAGAAGCTCCTGATTTCAAAGGAGGACACAACTAATGCTACAGGTCCATGAAATGGAATGGATTGAGCATGTGTCCATGCACAAGACTTGTCCAGGGAGTCCACAGACCAGGACACAGGCAGGACACAGTCAAATCCTCTCCCAAGACAATGATTCATCAACAAACACACATGAGGACAAGCTAATGGATGGGAGTTTTGACAGTGATGAGGAATAGTATGAATTTTATGATGAATAAAACTTGAATTCAATAACTTTATGTAATACTTTTTTCAAATTTCAGGCCCCAAAATTAAAGTGTCTTATACATGGGGAAATACAGTAATAATTCAAAGAGCTTATATTCAAACCCAGGTCTTCTGACCTGGGTGGTCTCCATAATACATTTGTCTTCCATAACATCACAAGAAGGAGAAAGGCTTCTCCAATTTTATCAATAGAAGTTGAGAATCTTGTGTTCCCCAATGGATGGCAAAGACTAATCAATCAGTCAGTAAATATTTATCAGACACCTACTATCTGTGCTAAGTACTGGGAATACAGAAAGAAGTCAAAGACATTCTCTGCTCTCAAGGAGCTTACAATCTAATTTGAGGAGTACCAACTGGAGCCTAGACCTGGTCCCACTCATCCACAAAGCAATTCACCTAGAGAAGCTAATGAGGATAATCCTTAGAGGGATGGGTGAGGCTGGCTGGGAGTCACTAGGTCACATTTTGCTTTTCACTAGAGCATGGAAATCCCTCCAATATTTTCTTGCCCACACAGCATCACATTCTGCTTGAAATTCTCACCAGAGTTTGGGAATCCCTCCAAGATGTTTCTCCCCACACAGTATCAGTCACAAGTGGATGGACTAAAGAGGAAGAGGACCTTTAAGCAGTCTGGGACTCTTTCCTTAGGACAAGAAATTCTAGCTTACGTAATTAACTAAGCAGTTATCTATGAGCCATAGAATAAGGCTCTGAAATCCCCAAATAGCCTTCCTCCTCTACTCCAGTTTTCTCTAGGATCTGGTCTGCAATTCTTCTGTTAAGCCTCTAATCATTGTCTTTTAAAAAAATAAGTCCCTTTAGAAGAGATAACACATTAAATCATTAGCCAATCATTAATATCTTGGTTAAATTAATTTATCATCTCTAAACCCTAGTGAAAAATATTTTTATAACTCTTTAAGCTTTATCAAATACTTTCCCTCACAATGCTTCTATGATGTGATAGAGCAAGTATTATCACCCTTTTTTATAGAAAAGGAAACTGAGTGTCCAAGAAGTAAGTGGTTTGCTTAGGGTCACCTAGATATGGGACTCTAGACTTCACATTCCAAGACCAGGACTTGGGCTTACATAAAACTTGGAATGATAAAGCTTCTTTCACCCTTCCCACACATTATACATTCATAATCTAATTCCTGCAAGGAAATGGTTGGGTGATAGCTGATGGAGGAGGTAGATCTAGGAGAGGAAGGCTGTGATGACTGCATTCCTTTGGGATTCAAGCCTAGTGACCAACTGGAAAAGTGGAAGCGATTGTATAGGATCACTAGGCAGATGATCTCTGGTAGGAGGAATCATGCCTGGGAGACATTTTTGAGTCTTGGAGCAAAGTCCTACTCTAGTTGTAACTACTTGGCCATTGTTCCCAGGTCTAACATTAACTCACTGTATGAGCCTGGGCAATCTCTTCCCCTCTCTGGGTTCTAATTTCCTTCTCTATAAAGTAAATTTTGGACCAGATGTTTTCTAATTGAACGTTCAGATTTAAAATTCAGTAACTAGCCTGTAATTTGGTTATTTTGATTCAGTTAATTCTAGAAGTAGTGATAATGCTTATCATTTTATTTTCTTTGTTTTAATCAGTCAAGATCTGTCTTCTCATCCTCCCAAGGAGTTTAGAAAACTTTCATTTCATTAAACATCCATTTTTTTTGTCCTGTATCATGATACTGCTATTCTTGGCTATAAGCTTATATATTTTGCCTTTGGGAATATCACTTTTTTTCTTTATAGTCTTCCATATCAGACTCCTGGTTTTATACTCTTTATTATAGTCTCTTCTTTATGGTCCTCTTTGTTATAGTCTAAGTGGTTGCTAAATCATATGTAATCCTAACTGTGGCTCCTCAATACTTGAATTCTTTCTTTTCAACTGTTTGCAGGGTTTGTTTTTTATCTTGGAAGTTCAGGATTTTGATTTCAATGTTCATATGAGTTTTCATTTGGGGGTTTCTCTCTGAAGGTAACCTGTGGTTTCTATTTCCATGCTTTTCTCTGGTTTTAAGAGAACTAGGTATTTTTCTTATTGATTTTTTGAAGTACAATTTTTCCTTATTGATTTTTTGAAGTCACAGCATTCAAAAAGTCCAATATATCTTAAATTCTTTCTTCTCAATTGTTTTATAGATCTGTCGCTTTTGTTATCAGATGCCTTATGTTTTCTTCTAATTTTTTCAGACTTTTGTCTTTAATATTTCTTGTTGCTTTGTGAATTATTGATTTCTATTTGGTCCAATTCTAATTTTCAGGGAGTTTGTTTCTTGGGCAAGGTTCTGTACCCCTTGTACCAAGATGCTAATTCCCTTTCCAATTCTTCCTTCTATATCTCTCATGTCTTTTCTAATTTTCCTCAAGCTCTCTCGTTCCATGTATAAAAACATTTATAACATTTTTTTTAAAAAACTCTTGTTTCATCTCTTTCATGAGTTTATGTCAGTCATTCTTGTCTCTGAGCCACTGCTTTTAAATGTTTTAGAGTCATTCTTTTTGTATTTGTATATTGAGTGTCTTTTTCACCATTATTAGTAATTATGGTAAGGTCCTATTTCTGTTTGCCTATTCTTCTAGCCCATTTCCTAACTTCAGACCTGATATTAGGGCTGGGTTCTATAGCACTTCTGGAGGGAAGATCTAGGCTGTTGCATTTATAGCTTTCTTGGGATATTGAGTGTTATACTATTCAAGGATCTCAAGAACATCCTGGAAACCTGAAAGTTGTCAGTGGGATTTGATCCAGGGCAAATTCTATCTGCTGCCCCCACCTTCAGTCTGAGTTTTGCAAATTCTTGACCTGGGTTGAATATGTGCAGGAATAGACTGGTGCTAGATTCTACTTCTATCAGTCAACTGAAGCATCTTTTGGTTTAGAGTGGCAGAATTATGGATTCTCATGTTGTCTGGAATTTCCATATTGATTATTCCTCCAAGCTAAATACTGCTCTGGTTTGGGGTCTGAGCTACACCAGTAGCTGCACTCTAAACTTTCTCCTTTCTCAATATCCCACCTGGGGGAACGCTACTCCGCAGCATAGGTCTCTTTCTTAGTCTTCCACCTGGATCTCTGATACAGAACTGGATAATGGGAAACAAAGTTCCTAGTTTGCACTTGTTCCCATTATAGTTCCCCCTTATGCCCTTAGTGGGTTTCAGTTTCTTCACCTGTAAAAAGAAAGAACTAAAAAAGATAATATCTTTAAAATCCCTTAACCAAAACTGGGTCTTAGTTTTTCGAACTGTCAGAATGGGGATGATAGTATTATGAATCAACTGAAGATCAGTTTTTTCAAACAAAAGCAATGTCCAATGCTCAGTTGAAAGGGTTTTTGGGAGATATAATCTCAAATAAGCAACAAGTTTGGGATATATAGTCTCAAATAAACAACAAATTCTGGGAGATATAGTCTCAAATAAACAAATCTATTGATTTTTTTATTTTTCCAATTAAATGTAGAGATAATTTTCAACATTCATTTTTTGTAAAGTTTCTTTCCCCACCACCCTAGCATAGCAAGTAGTCTGATATAGTTTATACATATACAGTAATATTACACATATTTCCATATTAGTCATGCTGTTAAAGAAGAATTAGAACAAAGAGGGAAAAATCATGAGAAGGGAAAAGCAAAAATCAAAATTAAAAAGGTGAAAATAGTATACTTTGGTCTGCACTCAGATTTCATAGCTCTTTCTCTGGATGTGGATGGCATTTTCCATCACAGGTCTTTTAAAATTGTCTTTGATTACTCTATTGCAGAGAAGAGCTAAGTTCATCATAGTTGATCATTATACAGTATTGCTTACTATTAAGATGTACAATCTTCTCCTGGTTCTGCTCACTTTATTCAGCATCAGTTCATGTATTTCTAAGTTTCTTTCTGAAATTTGCCTGCTTATTGTTTCTTAAAGAGCAATAATATTCTATTATATTCATATTCTATAACTTATTCAGTCATTCCCCCAATTGATGGGCATCCTCTCAATATCCAATTCTTTCCCATCACAAAAAAGTGTTGTATCAAATATCTTGTACATGTGGACCTTTTCCCCTTTTTGTGATCTTTTTGGAATACAGACCTATCTATTCAGTAATATTATTGAATCAAAGAGCATGCAGTTTTATTGCAGAAGAACAATCTATTGAAAGAGGGAAGAATGTACAAGTGTGAGAGGAGAGTAGGAGACAGTAATTTGGCTAGGGGAAGAGTTCTAGAATATGACTTGGCACTGGTAAGTCACATTGTTTTCTTCCTTGTTTTCTCCCTTCTGCATGCACAGAGAATTTTCTTTTTTAGGGGTATAAGAGTCCTGACTTTAGAAAGTAGATCCTGCCTAGTGGGAGGAGAAAAAGTGACTGGACAAGAATACCCACATTCCAAGGGTAGGGGTCAAAGAAGGGAGGGAGCTCTCCTTCCTTCTTTTAGAGGACTGGCAGGTGAATTTTTCCACCATAAACAAACAACTCTGACACCTGGCTACAACAGTACTTGGGTAATCTCGAAGAATTTTTTACTCAAATGACATATTTGTAAAAAACACTTTGCAAATTATAATCCAACTCAACAAGCCTTGATTAAACATTGGCAGGCACTGTGCTAGGTGCTGGGTAGGAAAAAACACAAATAAAACTATCCCCACTCTGAGAAGTAATATTCTGCTATGAAACATTATATGTGTGTGTGTGTGAGCTAGTGTTATGAGAAATCCTTTCATCTCTACTTAGACCCTCAGTTTACCTCTTTCCTCCAATGGAAATGACACTGTTATGTCAACGATAGTCACAAACTTCTCTTATGTCCTCCCCATGGCTATTCTCGGGTTTATAGAAGGCTCTCAGGGGCCCCAGGTAGCCACCACCATCTCCGTCATACTCTTGACTCTTATATGTGATGATGGGAGGAGGGTAGGAAGGATAGTTAATTCTTCAAAACACAAAGCTCCCTCCTAGATATTGGACCTGATGGGGGAAGGGACTCAAGAAGGCAGATTGGCTCTCCACTCCTCCCTGAGCACAAGCATGTGCCAAGTCTTTGGTTTCACTGTTTTCTTTTGGCAACAAACACCTTGGGGTATTTTTATCCACAATGAACTGGATAGCTTTGCAAAATTTTTTTAAATTATTGAATCGAAATTAATTTAAATGCAATCCTATTCATATTAAATAGGTACATTTTTGAGGAAGAAAATGGGGGTGGGGATGAGGGAGAAGGGAGGGGGAGAAAGGAAAAAGAGGAGAGAGAGAAAGGGAGGGAGAGGGAGAGGAGAGAAAGACAGTGGAGAGGAGGAGAAAGGGAGAGAGAGAGAGAGAGAGAGAGAGAGAGAGAGAGAGAGAGAGAGAGAGAGAGAGAAGGGAGAGAAACTTGGAGTCAGACAACCACAGGATGTAATCAGTCTGGTGCAGTGAATATAATAACATAACTGATAGAGCATGACTTGCTGGGGGGCAGAACTCAGCATTCACCATTCAATAATCAACAAATATTTATTATTCAACACAGGGCTCCCCTGCTCTTTAAAGCTCCAGGTCACCTTCATTCCCCGGTAGAAACTGATATTAGACTGTTTTGACACTTCTTTCACCACTTTAAGGATTTGAAATGGGAAGGGCAGGGTTGGGGAAGAAAAGGGCTAGCAACTCCTGTTGGGAAATCAGGATTCCTGAGATTTATCATTGCTAAGAATCCCTCAAAGAGGATTCCTTTTAGTTCCCAGCAGCCATTCCCACCACTTCCATTTTTCAAGCTGCAGAGATGTCAGAGGTCTAAATGACCGAAATTTAGATAACCCCCATAAGTTTAGATGTATAGAAATCTCCTCTACCATCCTTGACAGGTAATTTTCCAGCTTCCTCTTGACCCCCTTAATTGTCAGCGAAATCTCTTCCTTAAGGAGAAACCCACTTAATTTTTGGAAGTTATTGCTTATGAGTCCCTCTAAAACTTGCTCCAACTTTCTCTAAACATTGTTTCTTGGAGTAGAATAATGGAGTTCTCAAAGGACTCCAGCAAGTCTTATTGACAAGACCCCCTACTCCCAATAAAAGCCCATCTTTGCTCTGAAGCAAGTTTGGTCCTTGACCTCCTCAAGCCATTCCTTGTAGAGACTTTGAGGACTCCTAGATATCTGGTCCTAAGCATCTTCTTCCCCTAACTCTGGGCTATCTTTAGAGACAAAGGGAAGATGGGGGAGGGAAAATCATAAAGTGATTTGTATTTTAGAGACAAGAGTCAAACCTGACTTAGGAAATCATACACATGGGCTACAGGGATATATATATAGATATAGATATATATATATATATATATATATATATATATATATATATATATATATATATATATATGGTATATTCTTTGGTCTTGGCCATGTTGGGGGGGGGGGGGCGGGGGGAGAACACTCTTGGGAAAACTGCCTAGGATAAGGAGCAGATGAAAAACAGGTGGGGAAGACCAGAAAGGAGAGATGGGGTGGAGCAGTTATCAAAAGTTCCCATGTTCAGGGAAGCCTGGAAGGAATTCAGGGAAGCCTGGAAGGATATGCATGAAGTGATGCTGAGTGAGATGAGCAGAACAAGAAAAACATTGTATAACCTAACAGCAACATGGGGGCAATGATCAACCTTGATGGACTTGTTCACTCCTTCAGTGCAATAATCAGGGACAATTTTGGGCTGTCTGCAATGGAGAATACCATCTGTATCCAGAGAAAGAATTGTGGAGTTTGAACAAAGACCAAAGACTATTACCTTCAATTTAGAAAAAAAAACTGTTATCTTATATAATTTTGCTATCTCTTATACTTTATTTTTCTTCTTTAAGGATATAATTTCTCTCTCATAACATTTAACTGAGATCAATGTACACCATGGAAACAATGTAAAGACTAACAGAATGCCTTCTGTGGGAGGTGGGGGAGGGAAGTAAGAATGGGGAAAATTTGTAAAACTCAAAATAAAATCTTTCTAAAAGAAAAGTTCCCATGACTTAAAAATAATATATGAAGACTTTGACCATTTATTGATACATCATCATCATTATAATAACCTATGGAAAGTATCATTTCATTTGATTCAACAATTTTCTGCTCTTACAATTTCCATTCTACAGATAAGGAAATTGAAGTTCAAGGACAATCCAAAGGATCCAGGTGCACTCACCCAGAAGTGACTGGAAGGTTACTCAACTAGTAGGTAGCAGGAGGCAACACTGGAACTCAGATCTCCCTGATTCCAAGAGTACTGACTGTGGATAGATATGACTGTGACTGACTAGGAAAATGGAACGGACAACTCTGACTCATGATTATTTGACAGAATGTCAGAATTGGGAGGAACCTGGGAGACCATTGAGTCCAATGTCCTCCTCTTACTTGAGTCCAGAGCAGGGCAATGGATTTTTTGAGGCCATTTGGGCTTATTTAATAGGAGAGTCAGAAATAGAAACCAGATTTCTTGATTTCTAGTCCTTGTCTTGGTCTCTTTAAGTAATGCCATACTCTCTGAGATGTCAGCCCTCTCTGAGACCAAGCCCAGCACCTGTTCCACATCAGTCCTAAAGTATTAGTCAAAGAATGTGAGACTATAAGGTCTCTGAATTTGGGGCAAACTGTGAGTTGGAGGGTATTAGGCATTTATGAGGGAAGAGGAGCTACCAGGAGGCCCACATCCCAGTGTTTTATGATGAAGTGGGCGGGACTCTTGTTTCCAGGGACCTTGCTCTGTGACAGGGAGGGGAGGGGTGCTCCCCCTCTATGGGGCAATTGAGGGCAGGCAAGATGTGTTGTGGGGTAAAGCCCACTCACAAGACAACTCAGGCCTGCAGGACACTGAAGCAGGTGGCTGGGGAGGATGCGAGCTCTGGACCTCTTCCTCCCCTTCATCCTCCTCCTACTCCACGTGGGTACTCCAACCCACGGAGAGTATGGCGTGGTCCATGTGGTATCGGAAAAGAAGGGTAGCAAAGACTACTGTGCCCTCTTCAGTTCTGAGTATGTCACCTTGCCTCGGGACCTCCACCATGCCCCTCTGCTGCCCCTGCATGATGGCACCAAAGCACCCTGGTGCCCCAGTGAGAACATCCACCAGTCTTACCTCCAAGGCTCCAGCCCCCAGAAACCACTGAGCAAAACCACCACCATGGTTTTACGGGGGAACTGCAGCTTCTATGCCAAGGGTCGCCTGGCTCAAGATCAGGGTGCTCATGGGCTTCTCATTGTTAGCCGTGCTGGTGGCCTCCAGTGTTCAGACACCACCCCAGTTCCAGCGACCTACCAGAGCCACACGTCACTCCCTGATCTAACCATCCCAGTGGCCATACTCCGCTATGATGATATGTTGGATATCTTGACCCAGGCCCATGGTGGGGCCATCATTCGGGTGGCCATGTATGTGCCTCCAGAACCTGTCCTTGACTATAACATGGTGATTATTTTCATCCTGGCTGTTGGCACTGTGGCCCTGGGTGGCTACTGGGCTGGTCTGAGTGAGGCTGAGAGGCTCCAACGGTGCCGGGAGCGTCGGATAAGAGGGACCAGTGTGAGTGAGGAAGCCGAAGGGGTGGCTGAAGAAGATGATGACGATGAGGAGCCAGTGGACTTCACACCAGCAATGACGGGCGCAGTGGTCCTCATGTCCTGTTCCATCATGCTGTTGCTATATTTCTTCTATGACTGTTTCGTCTACATTATGATTGGCATCTTTGGACTGGGAGCTGGCACCGGCCTCTACAGCTGCCTGGCTCCCCTGGCTCGCCGCCTGCCCCTGGGACGTTGCCAGCTCCTCCTGCCAGGTCTGCAAACCTACCTGCAGCTGTCCCTTATTCTGTTAGCCTGCCTATGCACCTCCATCACAGCAATCTGGATGGTCTTTCGTAATGAGGAACGCTGGGCCTGGCTTCTACAAGACACACTAGGTGTGGCCTATTGCCTCTTTGTGCTCCGCCGTGTAAGGCTGCCCACATTGCGTAGCTGTGCTTCCTTCCTACTGGCTCTGCTGGCCTTTGATGTTTTCTTTGTCTTCATCACCCCATTCCTCACCAGGACTGGCGAAAGCATCATGGTGGAAGTGGCCTCTGGTCCCTCAGATTCTACTAGTCATGAAAAATTGCCCATGGTGCTGAAAGTTCCACGTCTCAGCTTTTCCCCTCTGACTCTCTGTGACCGGCCATTCTCCATCCTTGGCTTTGGGGACATTGTGGTGCCTGGCTTCCTGGTGGCCTATTGCCACCGTTTTGACATCCAGGTGCACTCTTCCCGAGTTTATTACATGGCCTGTACTTTGGCCTATGCTGTGGGTCTATTAGTTACTTTTCTTGCCATGATTCTCATGCAGATGGGCCAGCCAGCACTACTCTACTTGGTGTCATGTACCCTCATCACCAGTCTTGTGGTTGCTTTCTATCGCCAGGAGCTTGCCCTCTTTTGGACTGGTCAGGGCTTTGTTAAGCCCCCTACCCATATTGTCATCCGGTTGACTCCTTCCCCTAGCATTAGGGGGAGGATTGAAGAATTAGCTCCACTGTCAGAACAGAAGCCAGATGAAGATCCTGATGTCCAGCCCATTGTGGAGAACAAGGGGGCAACAGGTGAGGGGACCAACCTCTCAGAAAGCAGCCTCAGTGGGCAATCAGAGACCACCATCCTGCCAGCTGAGGATGAAGGCAACAACAGCCCATGCTGCCTCAGTGATAGCTCTGAGGGTTGGAGTGATGCCACCCTGGACCCCGAAGAGATAAACATTCTTCCAACTGAGTCTGAGGAAGAGCCAGGGACTCTGGAAACACACAACGTGACATTAAACAAATTCCCGGAGGGTACTGCTGTCTGGACAGGGCTCCACAAAAGAAAGGGTTTAAAGGTAAAGAAGAGCCTGTCAGCCGAGGCCTCACTCTAAACTGGGAATCAACCACCCCTTAGCCATCCTCCCAGGCTCCCACTCATTCTGCCTTTGGAGGAGGGGTATGGCGGAATATCACAGAGCAAAGCCATGCGTGGCATCAGGAAATCGAGGCATTAAAGAGGTTCATTACCCACCTGACAAGAAAGTCTATTGTCTTTGGTTTCTTTTAAGGACCTAGAAATCACTGAATAGCACCCCCACATGAAGTTCCTGGAACATGGGATTGGGGTACAAAAGGTTTCAGAGCAGCCTTCTATGAACCTTGGCTCTGAAAAGCCAGAACCATTTCCCAGATTTCTTGGATCCCTTGAACAGCCCTTTACAATTCTCAGTTATAAAAGCAGTGAAATAATCATTTGAATAGCACTTTAAGATTTCCAAAGCAACACACATGAAATTTATCCCATTCACTCCTCATATCTCTTATGAGGTATATTTTATTGTTACACACACATACCCATTTACAAGTGAGGAAACTGAAGATGTTAAAAGTTAAGTGATTTACTTGTTCAAGGTCAACAGGGAAAAGAGGGTTATAAGTAGGATTTGAACCCAGGTCTTCTCAATATCAAGTTCAATAGGTAGCTGATCCTAATAGGGACCTCTTTAATGAAACCATCATTTCTAACATCTTCTTGGAGGTGGGATGATCATAAAATTGGACAGAGATTAAAGAGACATCAAGGACATCTAATCCAAACTCATTTTGCACATACACAGAAACAAGGTTCAAGATTGGTAAATGACTTATCCATGGTCACTCCCAATGAATTATTAATGGTAAGATTTAGATTTGAAGGACAGTCTTTCTCTTTTTTTTTAGGTTTTTGCAAGGCAAATGGGGTTAAGTGGCTTGCCCAATGCCACACAGCTAGGTAATTATTAAGTGTCTGAGACCAGATTTGAACCCAGGTACTCCTGACTCCAGGGCCGGTGCTTAATCCACTGCCCCACCTAGCCGCCCCAAGATAGTCTTTCTGATTTCAAATCTAGCTCCAGTATACTTATCACTTGTGCTTCTTAGAATTCTTGTGTATACAGTGGAAAGAATATATATAGCATTGGAGTCACACCTAAGTACTGGTCTTGTGTCTGCCACTATATGATTTTAGATCAGTCACTTCCCTCTCTGAGCCTCAGTTTCCATCTCTGTAAAATAAAAAGTCCCTTCTAACTCTTAAAGTCTGTCATCTGAAACATTTCCTCTTTACCCTCAAAATGAGAAGGTTTGGCTGATCTCTAAAATCCCTTCTTGAGACTAGCTTTTATTTTACCTTTTGAAGCCTCAATTTTCCCCGGTTATAAAATGCAAGAGTACCTATACTATCTATAAAAGGATGAACCTCTGGGGCCCCCGGCTTCCTTTTCCCTTTAGCAGTGTAAGGGCAACATCCTATCTGTGGGACACATATGTAAGTAGACTAGGATAAAAATGATCTCCAGAAGATTTTGCTAACAGACACCTTGTTCTTTCAGACTTAGAGAGTAAGGTTGACTCTCTGGAATCTCAAGTGGTACAGTGAAGGGGGAGGTCTGGCTGAGAGACCAAAAGATTAAAATTCAAATCCAGCCTGTGGTACTTCTAAATGTGTGACTCTCGGTGAACCTCTCAACCTCAATTTCTTCATCTATAAATTGGGAATAATAACACTTACTTCCCAGGTTGTTATGAAGATGAAATATATGTTAAGGGATTTTGAAAAACTTAATTATATAAATTATTAAATATTGCCAGATGCAACTTCTTCCCTGCCATTCCTCTGTAAATTGACCCCAGATTCCCTGATGCAGCTCCCTAGTCTGGATTATATATATTAGGGTTTTTTTTGCAAGGCAAATGGAGTTAAGTGGCTTGTCCAAGGCCACATGGCTAGGTAATTATTAAGTGTCTGAGACCAGATTTGAACCCAGGTACTCCTGACTCCAGGGCTGGTGCTTTATCCACTGTGCCACCTAGCCGCCCATGGTCTGGATTATATAAATGCTAGCTATAATAGACCAAGTATAAGCAGTTATTCCCCCTTCTAGAAATAATCCTAAGGACTCAGTCCACCATGATATGTGGGAAAGGGGAAAGGGTAGAGTGCTCAAAATGCCTTTTTGATCATTTCCAGTCTTGGTCTGTATGGCTATTCTCCCACATCCCTTCCAGTCTAACTACATATAGTAGTCTTAATTTGTGTGGCCCAATTATCAACAACCAAGGAATATTGGGTTTCCCATCTTTTTTGGCCTCCTCCAGCATCCATGATGCTAATCTGTCTGCCAAAGCAAGCAGGAACCTGCTTCCTGTCCCACAGAGAGGACTCCCCATACAATCAGGAGGATCCTGGTGACAGGGAGTCAACTAGGGTCCCACCAACTGAATTTGCAAGACTCTTCATATGAGCCACAAGCTATCTCATTTCATCCCATCCTACCAAGACTACACTAAATATCAAAGCCATGAAATGAGGTACTCATGAGTCATTGAATATTTAACAAGAGGAAAGGTTTTCTTTTCCCTATAAAGGCAAGTGGCACTGAGTGGCACTGAACTTCTTCAGGGCCAGCTCCCATCATCTCTATCTGGAAAGTCTGATCAATAAGTCATGGGGAAGTGGATAGAGCACTGACCCTGGAGTCAGGAGGACCTGAGTTCAAATCCAGCCTCAAACACTTAATTACTCAGCTGTGTGATCTTGGGCAAGTTACTTAACCCCATTGTCTTGCAAAAAAAAAGTCATTGGGACATGGTAGTTCATCTGGTCTCAGGCACCCTTCAAGTCTGAGAAGACTAGACTATCCCTGAGCTGAGACCTTTTCTCCCCTAGACTAGGGAACTGCATCAGGAATCTGGGGTCAATTTACAGAGGATTGGTGGGGAGGAAGTTGCATCAGACAAGCCATTAGTTCATGTAATGAGGCCCAAGGACATTGTGTGGGGGTCTTGAGTAGAGTGGAAGCTGTTATTAGGGGAGCTGAGGCCTTCAAAGGGAAAGATACTAGTCTTACCATAGCCCTAAAACCCCCACTTACAAAATTCTCCCTTTCCCTATAAAGAGATGAGCAAAGAGTTCATCCTGAAATATGATAGGTAAAGTAAATCTAAAGGAGCTGCTTCACTCATCCATTTAAATGCCTTTTCTAAATAGCCACCAATTCCATCAAGAGATGGCCTTATGGTAGTCAAGAATGAGCCCTCTTTGTTCTCACCTGTTTTCAGGTCTGAGGTTTTTTCTCTTGAGTTCATATTTATTTTTCCCTCCTCCTGCCTCTCCCTGACTTTACAAAAACCACCCCTATCCCTCTGGCAACTACAAGGCCCCTATTCAAAGAGGTTTGGGCCATTAATTCATCTGATAGCAGGGTCTGGTGCCACCTCTCAACTTTGTATCCATGTTCTGGCAGCAGATTTAGCTGTTTATACAAAGGATTATTATAGAGAAGTCATAAATCTATGCAAGGATCCAAGGACAGGAAATTACTAGAGAGGGATGAAGCTACTCCCTAAGGACTGTGCCTTAGACAAACCCTGTTTTTAAAAAATACCCAGCCTTGGGCAAGCCACTTAACCCCATTGCCTTGCAAAAACCTAAAAAAAATACCCACTGGATATATAGTTGTCTAATCTTGAAGTCCTTCTTTCATCCTGGATAAAGTTCTGTCCAGTTTACATAATGTTTGCTCTTTTTATTATCAAATTACCTTGCCATAAACCATAATCATGATACAAATTCAAGTTTGTTATTAATAATTATAATATAAAATAATGCCTAAAGTAATGTGAAGAAAATATAAAAATTAAGATCTATAAATAATAGATATAATCATTATTTATCAGCCTAGCCTTTAGCAACTAGCTGACACAGTAGATAGCATACCAGATCTGCATTCAGGAATTCAAAATCTGACCTCAAGATACCTCAGAGCTGTGTGCCTGGACAAGTAAGTCACCTTGTTTGCCTCAGTTTCCTCATCTGTAAATTGAGTTGGAAAGGGAATGGTAAATCACTCCAGTACCTTTACTAAGGAAACACCAACTAGGGTCACATGACTGAAAAACCACCAAACACCAAAATAGCTACTACTCAATTTATTCATTCAATAGCTACATGTTAAGCTTCTATTATGTGGAGATCACATAAAAAGGCAAGTTGGTCTAATTAATAAATCAATAAACAATTATTAAGCATCTTCTGAGTACCAGACACTTCTGGGGATACAAACATTAATAGTAACATGATTCCTAATCACTAGAAGCTTGCCTTCTAATGAGACAAAATACATATAAGGATATAGAAAAAATACAAAAAGATGCAAAATCAATAAATATAAGGCAGTTTGGGAGGGGTTACTGGGAGTTGTGATGAGGAAAGGCTTTATGGACTAGGTAATACTTGAGCTGCATCTTTAACAAGAGAGGGATTCCATGAAAACCAGTGATTCTATGAGTGCCAGCTTTTGAGCAGGTCTTACTTCAGACCTGTGCCAGTTGCATGACCACATTCAAGTCACCTAAGCCCTTAGTGCCCCCAGACAACCCTATAAGATCTTAGACACCTTCAGATGGATTGTCAGTTTTACTAAAGATGAAAGTGTGTTTAACTTGGAACACTCTGAGCTGGAAGCCAAGGGACCTGAGTTTGAAATTCAACTCTTCCATTGATTGCTTATATAGCCTTGGAAAGCTCAAACTCTCTGGGCTTCAGTTTCCTCATCTATAGAAGGAGGGGGTATGGACTAGAGGAGATGGTCCCAGAGATCCTTTATAGCTCCAAATCTCTGATACTATGATCTGTATTGACAATGAGGAATTTCATGGTGGGAACGTCCCCACATCGGAGCCCTTTTCAGGGTTGCTTATTCATCCTTGGTGTCCACTTTCACCCAACTCTCATTTTTTGCTCCCAGAAGATATAGCATTTGCAGCAGCCTTACCTTTGTAAAACCCAATCAACAGATAGACTAAATCAGGTTGAGGATAATTGACAGACCTCAAATCCAGCAGTGAGTTAGGAAGTTTCTATCTCAAGCATGTGGATGCATGAGAACAGTTTGTTCCAAAGACCATGAAAGTAGTTGAAGCAGGCACTGAGGAACACTTAGAGCTTACTAAAACATTGAAGACACCAGGGTCATCCTCTACATCCCAGTCCAATGATAGTTATCTTGATTTTTGTCTTGTCACTGATTTCAGTGACTCTGGAAGAGAGTGTGAAAGCGATGACTTTGCATAACTCTGCCTCGCTTAAATCCACTTCATGCTCAAATCAAGACATCATCCCATAATATCGTTGATATCTTCAAAGCAAAAGACAAATAACATCCCACACCCATGTTACATGTCTAGACCACACAAAATAAGACTGGATTCATACTTTTTTCATTAAATTAATTTTTTCTTTTCTCATCTCTTTGCTACTAGAGGAAAAAAGGACAACAAAAATATTACAACAAGCTCGCAGATTGAAGAAAAACAAATTCTCCTGTTGTCTATATTCTAAAATGTATCTCATTCTACATATTTAGTCTATAGATATTAGTCTACCTCTTTCTTTCAGGAAGTGGGAAACATGCTTCCTGATGGGTCCTCTGAAATAACACTTGATTATTGTGTTAATCAGAATTCTTAAGTCTTTTAAAAATTTTTTGTCCTAATGTGGTTGTAGTGCAAAAGTTTTTCTAGTTCTACTCACTTTACCCTGTATCAGTTCAAAAAAGTCTTCCCATATTTCTCTGGAATTGTCTTCTTAGGTGTTATTATTGTTTACTTGCTCAAGTTTGCATCCACTTCTTCATGACCCCATATAGGGTTTTCTTGGCAACTCCTCCAGTTTATTTTAAAGATGAAGAAACCAAGACAAGCAGAGTTAAGTGACTAGGGTCAAAGAGCTAGTGTCTTGGGCTGGATTTGAAATCAGGTCTTCCTGACTCTAGGCCCAGGGCTATTATTTACTAGGTCACCTAGATGCCCTTATAGTCCCAATAGTCTTCAATTATACTCTTACACCATAATTTATTTAGCCATTCCTCAATTGATGAGCAGTGCCTTAGCTTTCTAGTTCTTTACCACCATAAAAAGAAAATGCAATAAATATTTTTGTCCATATATTGGATTCATATTTTATGTTCTTAAGTAATAATGTTATTAGCAGTAAATTTTACTAATGTCCTTTTGTGATACCTCAACTCTCTACAAGCCCTGGTAGGTCTTAACAATCCTGGAAGACTTGAAGTATGAATCTTTTATGATGGAGTGTGTATCTGTTCTATGAAGACTTAGTTTGCTAATTCAGATTCATCCTCACAGTGATCATAAAATAATGAGTTTTTCCCTCTACAGCAACATTCTAAGACCACCTGCTAAATCATAGAAAGGTTGTGATTTATTTGGATAGCGTGGGGTATGAAAAGGGGCAGAATGGTAACTAGAAATGACAGTATGCAAGAAAAATTCCTAGGGGAGAGGCATAGTACAGAAGGGGAGGAGAACAGTGATGAGAGAAACCAGACCAAGGAGAAAAATGTCAAATTGCCAAGATAATAAGAATGGTAACTCATGGTCAGGCAAAACATTGAGGGGGAGGGGGTCATGTTCACATGACATGAGTCATTGGAAGACTTCAAGGCATTAGGAGGAAATGCCTCTCACGCATCAGTGCCATAGATCAGGCACCTTAGATGGACGGAAACAAACATTATGTCAAGTACTTTACAAATTGATCCTCACAATAACCCTTGGGAGGCAGGTGCTATTATTATTCTCATTTTATAGTTGAGGAAATTGAGACATGCAGAAGTTAAAATGACTTGTTCTTGCCCCAGATCACAATGTCTTAGGTTGGATTTTAATTTAGGTCTTCCTAACTACGTGCAATTCTCTATCCACTGAGCCACGTAGCTGGAGGAACTCAGAGATCCCAAAATACTTTTGTCAAGACACTATTCAGGAGGTTTCCTTGAGGCTATGTAATTGCTCAGCCCGCTTTAAATTCACCATCCTGAGGCAAAGTTCCAGCTACCCTATAAGATTTAGGAACTCTCCAGGTGGTTAGTTAGTTCCCTCTGAAATGCAGGCAGGAAAGCCTCAGGAAAATCATCTGAGCTTCAAGTTTAATTAGCCCAGCATGGGAAAGTTCCTGTTCTCCAGGGGACACACAGATAGGATACCCCATTCCTAAACACCAGTGTCCTTAAGGGAAGTCCCCAGGGGAAGGATACAAATCAATACCCTAAGAGGAAAGGATCAGAACTCCCCAATTGTTGCTTTCGTCAAACTTCCTTGTTACAAAATCTTATCCTGGCAATGAGAGTCAGAATATCCCCCAGGTAGGAGGTCACTAGATAATAATACATATTTTTATAGAGCCTTCAGACTTACAAAACATTCTCCTAACAATAATCCTATAATGTTGATTGGTATCCTCAATTTATAGACGTTAAGATTCAGACAAATCAACAAATTTGCTTCAGCTATTAACTATCAGAGTTCAAATTAGAACCCAGATCTAACTACAGTGAGCACTAACATCTTCCTTGTAATAGTGCATGGAACTCTGTACATGTGGCCTACTCTGAGAGCCCCAGTGGCATTGGCCCTGACTTCCATGGGACAGAATTAGGAGCAAAGAGAAGAAATAAAAAGGGCAGATTTTGGTTTGAAATACAGAAAAATTTTCAAGCACTTCCCCCCACACACACACCTCGTAGACAAATGCAAATGATAGCAAAGGTCTCTGGGTAGACAGTGCACATGATTCATGTTGTTTGAACATGTATATTGCTGTGTTTGAGAGAAGGAAAAGAACAAGTAATTATTAAAAATTTACTATGTATTAGTCACAAGGCCAAGTGATTTATAAATATTATCTCATTTGATCCAGTGGTATTTCTATCCTCATCAAATGAGTTAATATTTGTAAATAAGCACTTATTACTTCCTTCTTAATTTACAAATAAGGAAACTGAGGCAGATAGAGGTTAAATGAGTTGCCTACTAGTCCAAGGTCACACAGCTAGTAAATGTCTATAGTCTAGACTGGAACTTGGGTCTACGTGACTCCAGGCTCAATGTTCTATCCACCACAACACCTATTACTTTTGACTTCTGCAGGCTGGATGTGTACCTTCCCTAGAGAGGGCATTGGTTGAGCCACCATGCCTCAAATGCTCTACTCCTGGACAGTTTCCTTGTACACATTCTTCTATTTTCTTCAAACCATGCAACTTGACCATTTGTCCTGGTGGCTTTCCTGTGCCACCATCCTCATTCTGGGTGATTGTGAGGCCTTACAAAATGAACCCTCAACCTTTCCTCTCAGCCTTCACTCTTCCCTCTCAATCCAACCTCAATGAAAAGATATACAAAGGAAGCCTTCTGAGAATCAAGAATTATATTGGCATATATCACAAGAAGAAAAACAAAACAAACAAAAACCTACAGAATCTGAATGAACACTATGTTCACTTTTTAAAACATTTCTCATATTTTTCATTCCTATCCCATGGTTTTCTTTCTTTTCCCTTAATTCTATTTCCTCATACAAAAATGACTAATATGAAAACATGTTAGACACATATGTACATGCACAATGTTAACTAAACTGTTCATCACTGAGGGGAAGGGGTGGGAAGGGAGGGTGGAAGAAAATTGTGTAACTTATAATATGCATGTGGATGAATGTTGGAAAACTTTCATAACGTAATTGGAAAATAAAATATCAATTAGAAAAAATAAAAAGAATTGTATGAGTTAGAGGGAGATTGTAGGGGATGATGTGTAAGCAGTTTATTGTTATTCCTTCCAAAAATGGGGCTTTGCCCTAAAAGTTATGACATTTCCAGAAGGTAAATACTTCCTTTCTATACTTCCTATACTTCCATGGTCCATAAGCATCCTTGCTCTGTTGATAACCATAATCCATGCCCCAGAGGAGCCTGGCTTCCTCCTGGAACTGGGAGGGGATGGATAAGAGTCAGGAATTAGCCATGCTAGAAGGGTATGAGCCAGACTCTCCAAGGGTAAACAGGAGATAAAGAACTTTTCCTCAATTTGATTGCATCTAGAGTAAGCTCTCTTCTCTGCAGTGCTCTCCCCCTCAACTTAATTTCTATCTAGGATTCTGTAGAGGACACAGGTTCCCTAACATTGAACCTAATCCTTGTGATGAAATCTTAGATCATTTTTTTCTGTTAGTCTTTAGTCTTGGTGCAATGCCCTCATTACTGTCCCCTTGTGGTAGCATTTTGCTCCTAACTTGATATTCCATTCTTTAGGATCTCTTTTGAAGTGCCCTCAGTGAGTCATTAATGACACAGCCCCCTTTCTTCAATTCCTTCTGTTTCTGGCATCCCTTACTCCCACAAAACCCCTCCATACCCATTCTTTGTCTGGCTCCACTTCACAGGTGAGGGAACTGTGGCCCTGAAATAGGTCATAGGACCATGATACCTTATTTAGAGCCAGAAGGGACCTAACCAGCAACTGAGTCCAACTTCCTTATTTTACAGATAAGTAAGTTAAGGCAAAGAAGTTAAATGATTTTCCCAGGGTAACATAACTGGTAAATATCAGAGACAGGATTTGAACTCAGTTCTTCCTGACTCTAACCCCCGGGGACAGAGCTTCAGTTTGACCTTAAGGTCTATAAGGGTCCTCAGTTCTTATGAGACTTTAGCTCCCACCTTCCCTGACCCCAACACATGCTACACAAACACATGCATACACACACATACACACACACACACACACACACACACACACACACACACACACAAACTAGTATTTTCTTTAATGTTCACTCCAACCAGATGTTACCTCCATTCAATGTACAGAAAATTCCTTCATTCAGCAAACACTGAGCATCTTCTATGTGCCTCATCTTTTAAGGGGATTTGTGGGGTGGGGTAAGTATGGAATAATTTACTGAAATAATTCACTGTTCCACTGGGGTTTCATGGATCATCCAGAAAATCATGACAAAGCAATATGGAAAAAGACATGTGGGGGCAGGAGAAAGAGTATTCACCAATAAATCAATCAATATGCATTGTCAGATGCTAGGGCAGCAAATATAATGAGCAAGGCAGTTAGATATTATAGTGGGACAGAATGCCCTACATGGGATCTAGAAGTCCTGACAAAATTCTGTCCCATTCACCCCAGACCTGGGCAAATCTGTCAATCACTCTGTGCCTCAGTTTCCGAATCTGTAAAATGAAGAGACTGAATGCAAATCAAGAGTCAAAAGACCTGAGTTTTGGTCCTAAATCTATCAGAAGCTAAGTATGACTCAACCTCTTTGGATTTCAGTATCTCCATCTATAAAATGGGATTAATAACACATATCCTGTCTCCCCACAGACTGAGATGAGAGGATCTTTCTATTGATAAAGATTTATGTGAATAAATACAAGTTAATATGTGAGGCCTGAAGTGACAAAGAGTAAGAGAGTAATCTTGAGTGATAATAGAGAAGATGAATCTGGAGGGAAGTGTCTTTGATGGCCAAAAAGAAGGATATTCTAAGTAAGGGGGGGAGAATAATAATAGCAAGCATTTATATAGCAGAGACTGTGCTAAGCACATTATAAATATTATCTCATTTGACCCTTACAACAACTAAGATAGGAAGAGATTAAGTGATTTGTCTAAGGTCACAGAGTTGGTAAGTGGGCAGACAGCATGAAAAACTATGGGACAGGGACTGAACTTCTGATTTCACTGCCAGATGAGAAAACTCCCTCTACAAAGCAGGTTGGCATCTTCTTTGAAATTTATAGCATTAGAGTTTTATAAACCACTGAGAAGTTATTATTTGCCCAAGGTCACATAACCAGTCTGTGTCAGAAGTGGAAATAATAGTAATTTGCATCGATTTATTGTGTTGCAGTGTATGCATGTATAGATATATATGTACATCTATACATACACATACATATATAGTGTTGGGAGACAAAGCCCTTTTCTCATAACCACCCTTTGAGGCAGGTAGTAAAAGTATTATTATCCCCATTTTAGGGAAGGGTAAATTAAGGTTCAGAGAGGTAACTCATTGAGTCCCAGAGTTAGTAAGTCCAAGATGAATCTAAATGCAGCAAGCATTCTATACCCCAAGCATTCTATACCCCATTTCCACCCAAATCTACCACATAATCCTAGATTTTGTTATGCTTAAGCATAGGTCCAGGATTCAGAGACATAGTTTTTGTTATATAGCAATCTTTGTGACCTCCAATGCCATTAAGATTGCACAGGCCTGGTCAAAAACATTCACTATTTCATGTTTCCTTCAATTAAATTAAATTAAATTCAGACAAACTAAGTTAGAACAAAATTATAATTTCTTACATTCCCTAAGGAAACAAAGCTAATTAAACATACTCTATAGGTAAACTAAGTCAGGTTACAGATTAAACAATGGGTTTGTAAACTCTGACAAAACTACAAAATTACATTTTAAAGAAGTCACAATGGGTTGAGAGGAAGGGATCTATGTATCACTAAGAATAAACATCAGAGAAAATTTTTCCAAAAATAAAATCTTTGGGGGAGGTTTTAAAGATGCTGTATTCCCTTCTTTCTCTCATTTGGTTTCTTAGCATGATCTCCTAATACTATCATTCCATGAGTGGAGTTATTTCTTTTGTTTGTTTGTGGGATTTTTAACCAGGTGAGGTTAATATTAATAGGAAACAGACTTCAGGAGTCAGTCAGATAAGAGAAATAGCTTAATAAAAGGAAAATGAAATTCTCATCATAATGTTGACATTTACATCATCTTCAGACCTTTTCTCAATATCTCTCCTCTCTCTCTCTCTCTCTCTCTCTCTCTCTCTCTCTCTCTCTCTCTCTCTCTCTCTCTCTCTCTCTCCCCTCTCCCTCCCCTTGCCCCCCTTTCTCTGTGTATTTCTCTCTCTCTGTTCTCCTTCCTATCTCCTTTCTGCCCCCCTTCCCTCTCTCTCTCTTCCTCCCCCTGACCTTGTGTGTATGTATGTGTTTGTCTCTCTGTCTCTGTCTCCTCTCTGTAAGGTGTGAGGAAGAACACGAGCAGAGTTAGAAGAGACCTGGGTTCTGATGCTGAATCATCCACTCACTGCCACAGTTCAAATTAGAGCTATGTGAGTTGGAGTTTTAAAATGAGGTGACTTGATCGGTTTTACCCACCCATTTCAAATTCAACATTTGGCAGCTATTCTGAGGGATGAGATTCTCTCAGGTCAGTCCAATGATTCAAGTTTAGGATTAGAATGCAATGAGTCAGAGACAAAAGACAATTAGAATGCAATGAGACAAAAGATTGAGGTAGGAAGAGGAGAGGTCCATGGATGGAGAACATTGCATATAATGATATGTCATTTTTTTTCACTGTGTTGATTAAATTTGCTGATTTTTTTCCTCTTCCATTTTTTTAGTTAAAAAAATCTTTGTTATATAAGGGTGGATTCTTAATCTGGAATTCATAAACTAAGGTTTTTTTTTTTCAAAAATATCTTGCTAGCTATATGTTAATTTAATTGATTTCTTTGTAAAACTGTGTTTTACTTTAAGTATTTACAAACATTATTCTGAGGAAGAGTTCATAGGCTTCACCAGATGATCAGAGGGGTACAAAACACAAAAGAGGTGAAAATGCCAGTTATAAGCTATTGTTCCAAGGTGGGGGGGGGGGGGTTGTTGGGGAAGGAATATGGGAAGAAAGTTAATTGATAGAAAAAATATCAAAAATCTATTTTTAAAAAGAATGCAATGAGACATGTATAGTCCACAAAAATATAATAAGAGTGATTCTTCTGATAACAAGTGATTCAATTAATGTAATTACTTTTAAAAAATGGTGCTCCCTTTTGTTTCTACTAGCTCTGCTTCCAGAGCCAGGCTCTTTGAGTCCAGTAATAGCTAGAGGAGATTAGAGTATGGGATTCGAATGCTTCCCAATCTACTCAAGGTTTAAAGCTGGAAAGGACATCAGATACTATCAAATCCAATCCCCCGCGTGTTTTTTCCAGTTGTTTACAGTTGTAAACTGAAACTCTTCATGACCCCATTTTGAGTTTTCTTGATAAAGGTACTGGAGTAGTTTGCCATTTCTTTCACTAGCTCATTTTACAGATGAGGAAACTGAGGCAAATAGGGTTAAGTGACTCGCCTAAGGTCACAAAGCTAATAAGTGTCTGAGATCAGGTTTGAACTCAAGTCTGGCCTGACTTAAGGCCTGGCACTCTAACCACTGCACCATCTAGCTTACAAAATGAAGAAGTAAGACCCCGGGAAGTTAAAATATCATACAATGCCATTCAGATATTTGAGTTGTGTGGTCAAGATTTGAACTCAGGTCTTCTGCCTCTAAAGCTAGTGATTTCTCCATTGTTTTCTGTTCTCCTATCTTACTCTGCTGCCTCTCAAATTCCATGGGACGTAAACATTTATCTTAAGAAATTATAATTAGGGAGAAGATCTCACCTACTTTTAGGAGTGAAAGTCAAAGAGATTATCTTTTTGCTCAGTTGTTTTATGTCCAACTCATTGTAACACTAATTGAAATTTTTTTTTGGCAAAGATACTGAAGTGGTTTGCCATGTCCTTCTCCAGTTCATTTTACAAAGGAGGAAATTGAGGCAAACAGGGTGAAGCCTAGCATCAGACAGCTAGTATCTGATCTCAGATTTGAACTCAGGAAGATCAGTCTTCCTGACTCTAGGTTGCACTCTAGCCACTTTGCCCCTGAGTCCCCCTAGGGACTACCTAAGTCCACCTGAAACTATTAAGTTTACAGGATAATAGCTAATTAACATGTACAGAAGCCCTACAAGATCCTTAAATTTGTTGGCCAGCATTAAGAGGATGGCCTTCACTCTTTATTCTTCATCATTCTACATATCCAGTTAACTGCAAAATTTTATTTCTTACTTCACAGAATATCTCACATCTGTTTTATTATCTCCATTTGCAGTCATAATTCCTAGGTTAGGCCCTCATTCCCCTCTCCCTGGACTATATAGCAATAGTCTCCTCTTTGTTCTCCCTATCTCTGAATTCCTTCCCACTCCAATGCACTCTCCACACAGCCACTAAAGTGATTTTTTCCTAAATTACAATCCTGATTATATAACACTCCTACTCAATAAACTCCAGGGGTTTCCTATTAATTCTAAAATCAAATATAAACTACTCTATTTGGCACTGAAAATTCTTCAAAGCCTGGACCCTCCCTCTTTTTCTAATATTCTTACATGATGATGATGATGATCATGTTGTTGTTGTTGCTGTTGCTGCTGCTCTTCTCCTGCTTCTGCTTCCTCCTCTCTCTCTCCTCCTCCTCTTCTTACTCCCCACTCCCTTTCCCACTCTTCCTCCTTCCCCCTCTCCTCTCCCTCCTCCCCTTCTTCCCCTCTTCTATTTTCCCCTTCCTCTTCCTCCTCTCTTCCCCTTCTCCTCCTCTCCTCCTCCTCCTCCCCTCTCCCTCCCCCTTCTCCCCCTCCTCCTCCTTCTAATTCTTTCTGCATTCTCAAAGAGGACTAATGACATCATGAGGATGATGACTTGTGCATGAATTGGATTTCAATGAGACAAACCTGTACAAAGTTGTCAGCCTCACTCTCTCTTCCAAAGATGTCTTATACATACTTACCTTACTGAAATCTCCAGTACAACCAGTCTGACCTATTTGCTTTTCCTTAAATATGAGAACATATGTCTCTTGTTTCCAGGCCTTCAAATTATGCTCATGACTGAAATGAATGCCTTTCTTCCCTCCATCTCTTGGAATCACTTGCTATTGTTGTTCAGTATGTTGTGATCTCATTTGGGGGGTATTCTTGGCAGAGATACTACAATGAGTTGCCATTTCCTTCTCCAATTCATGTTACAGATGAGGAAAAAAGAGGCAAATAGAGGGAAGTAACTCACTGATAGTGACTGAGCCAGGATTAGAACTCAAGTTTTTCTGACACCAAGCCCAGTTCTATCCACTGTGCCCATATGGCAATTCAGATACTATAGAGAAAAATAAACTAATTCACAAAAAAAATCAAAACATGGGGGAAAGGAAAGTTCTCAATTATTAATATAGCCATATATATAAAAATAAATTGTGCACTTTTCCATATATTTCCCAGCAAACAATGTCCAATCCTTTTATTTCCCCAGATTTGATTTGATTCCCCAGAAGGAAAGCACTTGCAGATATAGGATTCTAAGACACAAACTTATACTAATACTCAGTCTAAGAAAGGTCATAGAAACCACAAACCAGACACAGAAATGCATCATAGCAGTCAAGGGGTAATAAGCTCTTTAATACCACAGGTGAGGGTCAGCTTCTCTGGTCCTCAGTTTCTTAGTCTGTAAAATAAGAGAGTTGGTCTAGATGAGGTTTCTTATGAATAAATTTCAAGAGAACTTAGTTGGGAAAAATAAATCTTCATTTCAATATAATTGGTTTCTTTTGTAAATCTGATGGATTTTATTTTATGTATTTAAAACACTGTTCTGAGGAGAAGTATATAGGGTTTACCAAACTGCCAAAAGGGCCCAAAATATGAAAAAAATAAAAAATCATTGGTCTAAGTGATAGTTCTTGAATCATGAATCAAGAATCAAAATCCTGAAGTAATACACCCTATGGGTAGAATAGTTAGAGCCTTGAGACATCTTTAGCTTCTGGACTCCTTAGTAAATCCAAGAAGGAGTCTCAGGAAGACAGCAGGAACCCGGTAGGAGAGGGCAGACTAAGTGTGGGAGGGAAGTTCTGGGGCCAGGACACCAACAGTGAATTCTCTATGTTCTGGCACAAGGAAGGATAATAGTTTGGCTCAACAGGCACCCATTGCCTCTACAGCCAGTAGCCATCTGGTGATGGACAGAGGGGGCACTGTAGGTCTCTGGCTCTTACCCAGCCCCTAGCCCCGATCCTGCTGTGCATTTACATCACTGAAGCTTTACCCAAGCAGGCAACCCAAGAGGGGACGAGAACTCACTGAACCCTTATGTCCAATAGGGAAAGTGGCCAGCAGAAACATATTACCTCCCTACCCAGCATAATGAAGTGTATGCCTGAGTCCTGGGGTGTGTATGTGTGTGAGAGAGAGAGAGAGAGAGAGAGAGAGAGAGAGAGAGAGAGAGAGAGAGAGAGAGAGAATTTTATACATGCATATATTAGGGTCAGAAACAGATTAGATTAGATAAAATAGAAAAGAGATGGGGGGAAGAGAGAAAGGGAAATGAACTTGCCCTATTTCCCTTTTTCTAGGGAAGAAAGGGAGTGTTAGTCATCTATAAACCTGTGTATATGGTTCTAAGACTATGTAAGACTAATCTAAGCCAGGGAAAACTAGTTGCACAAAGGATAGAGCACTACACTTGAGTTCAAATCCAACTCCTTAATAGTTATGTGACCCTAGGAACTCATTTAACCCTGTTTACCTCAGTTTCCTCATTGATAAAATAAAATGCAGGAAAATGAAAATCACTCTAGTATTTCTGCCAAGAAAACCCCAAATTTGGTCTGAAAGTGTTGGACAATTAAACAACAAAGTCTAAGGCCTTGACCTAAGTAGTCTGATCAACCATCAGGATGCCCCACTTGGTTTAAGGCATCTCTTGCTTTGGTACTTTCTTTCATGGAATTCCTAACAAGTGGTTTCTGAGGGAGAAAGAGACTAGGATACCAGCCTCAATCCTTCCTAGGGTATTCAATATAGCACCCCCTAGTTGAAGATAGGTAAAACAGCTCCAGGAAAAAATGGTCCTGATTTACCATAGTCTTGGAATATCTCTCTTCCCATCTCCAGTCTATATTTAAAAATCTCATGTAAAGTGCCATTATGTATAGTACTGGGGGTGGGGCAGTAAGCCTGGATTCAAAGGGCCATATATTTAAAGCTAAAAGGGATCTTAGAGTACATTTATTCCAACATCATTTATTGAGGAACCTGAAGTCCAAAAGTTAATGACTTATTCAGGTCATATAGGTAGTATGTAACAAGTATAGTTTGAACCCAGTTCTCTGACAAAATGTAAATAAATTCAGTATTCTTACCACAGTATTATGCTGTCTCAAAGGTTATGACATAGAAGCATAAATCCCTGACAAGTTATGGGACCATAGATTTAGAGATGGAAGAGATTCTCAGAGAACCATCTAGTTGAATTATCCTCATTTTGGTCAAGATGGACAATAGATGGTGAGGCCCTCTTTTCAGATGAGGAACTGGGGTCTAAGTTAAAGTTAAGTGATTTTCCCAAGGTCATATAGTTAGTAAACATCATTCTCTGGCTCCATGGTCAGTGCTTTGCCCACAATACCACACTGCTTGCCTCCTCTTTGTGGTTGTTCAGTCATTTCAGTCATGCCTAACTCTTTTGACTCTATTTTGGGATTTTCTTGACAAAAATACTAGAGTGTTTGCCATTCCCTTTTACAGCTTATTTTACTGATGAGGAAACTGAGGCAAATAGGATTAAAGTAACTTGCCCAAGGTCACCCAGCTCATAAGTGTCTGCAGACAGATTTGAACTCAGGAAGAGAGATCTTCCTGACTTCTAACTAGCCACTGTTTGCTGCATCACCTAATTGGGTTTCATAAACTATCTATTGGCTAAAAACTAGTCTAGCTTAATTTAGAGAGGCTTTCTACCAGGAGATTTTTTTCAGCTTTATTTCATTCCCTGTTCTGGCCACTCGTCCAACCACTTTGTCACTTGGACTTACTTTTCCCTTCCTATCGCCTCTCTCTCTCTCTCTCTCTCTCTCTCTCTCTCTCTCTCTCTCTCTCTCTCTCTCTCTCTCATTCTCTCTCCCCTACTCCCTCCCTCCTTCAGTGCTAGAACTATCAATTCTGTTATTGTTCCTAAATTGCTTTAACTTTCTTGGAGATCAAATCAGGAAGAACTAGAGCAAGACATTGAGGGATAGGGTTAAAGGGACTGTAAATAATGTGGACTATGGAAGGAGTTGGTTTATTCTTAAGTATCACAGGGATTGGAAGAGAAGGAGGTGGTATGAGTCTGCTGGGCCTAGGGATTGAATCTGGGTAGTGGACTTCAAGGCCCTTCTTGTACTTGTATGGCAAGTAATGGGGACAGTTCCATTGCTATTGGCAAGTGATAGAAGCCAGAACTCTATTACAAGTTCCACATCATAGTGGCTCACCTCCATCCTCATATGATGGTCCAGAGAGGAGGTTTTACTTTCCAGAAAACACCAGAAAACACTGGTCATGGCAGGGAGGGTCATGGCTTTGAGGATAATGACAGAAGAAGGAAATGGTCCCTTCTGGAGTGTAATCAGGGCAGTAGATAATTGTTATTGCTAATCAAACTGCTTGCTCTCTTCTACCCCACCCACCACACACCACATAGCTAATTTTTCTTGCTCCTATGCTTTTGCTAATGACCTTCCAGCCCCCAATTCTTGGAAATAGTGTCCATCTCTAAATCCAACCATTCTAGAGAGTAATTTAAAACTATGCCCAAAGGGCTGTCAAACTATCCATGCCTTTTGACCCAACAACACCACTACTAGGTCTGTATCCCAAATAGATTAAAGAAAAGAGGAAAGTATCTAAATGTGCATATATATTTGCATATATATGCACTCTTTTGTGGTGATTAAGAATTAGAAACTGAGAGGATGCCCAACAATAGAGGAATGACTGAACAAATTGTGGAAATGATGAGGTATGGTTTCAGAAAAATATAGCAAGACTTATATGAATTAATGCAAAGTGAAATGAGAAGAACTGGGAGATCATTGTGCAGAATAACAGCAATGCTGTATGATGATCAACCCTGAATGAGGTTAGTTATCCTCAGCCATGCAATGATCCAAAACAATTCTGAAGGACTTATGATGAAAAATGTTATCCACTTCTAGATAAAGAACTGATGATGTATGAGTACAGACTGAAGCATTTTCTTTTACTTTTTAATTTTCCTTGCTTTTTGTCTGCATTTTCTTATGCAACATGGCTAACATGGAAATGTTTTACATTACTATACAGGAATAGTAATGTACCTCTCTATCTCTATCAAATTGCTTGCCTTCTCAAGGAGGGGAAGGGAAAGGAGGGAGACAATTTGGAATTCAAAATATTAAAAATAAATGCTAAAATTTTTGTTTACATGTAACTGAGGAAAAAATAAAAATAAAAAAAAATAAGTGAGGGAAAAAAAGGAAATTCTCTTCTTATTCCTCTCTACCATACCATGCTCCTTCTAGAAATGACTCCAGATTAACCTTCCTTCAGATGAACCTTCTGCATTAACCCCATTGTTTGAGCAATCCTTCACTCTGTAGCCACTAATCTACCAAATTTCATTGACTTTGGTGCTTCCTGATTAGGTTTTAATGTCAGCTTGAGTTTCTTATTACCCCAGTTAGATTTCATGGAATCCTAGAGATAGAGAAGAACCCAGTCACCCTATTCTAACAGCTTCATTTTACAGACTAGAAATCTGGGGCCCGAGGACTTTAGGTAGGGTACAGTGTGATTGAAAAGGCACATAGTAGGAATATAGTTATCTGCACAGGAAAGATGAAAAAGGCCCAACTAGTCATAATTGTTTTAATCACATTGGGCAGACGAAGCAGATGAAACCTGAGCATAAGTTGGCCTTTGCTGCCACCTAGTGGACCATATTCTGTAAGTCATGTACTCTGGCAACCCACCAAAATCCATTTTAGGACAGTCAAATGAGAGTCATACATTTGGAAGTCATCCTTCCAACCAAATCTAAACTACAGTCCTGTCATTTACTCTTTCAACGTGTCCATAATAGCTGAATTCAACAAAGAATCATCATTAACAATTATATTGTTCTTTGCAATTTACAAAGAACTTGATGAACATCATCTCACTTAATCCTTAGGTCTACCTCATGTAGAGGTAATATAAATGTTATCTCTTTTACAAACGGGGCTCAGAAAAGCTAAAGCACTTACCCAAAATCACAGTTAGTAAGTAACAGAAGTGGGAATAGCACCTGGGTCTTCTGATTATACTACAACTTGCCTTCTTACAAAAGTTGGAACTTTATATAAGACTTGAAGGAGGTCTAAAGATATGGATGAAGAAGGAGGAGCCCTTCAGTTTCCCCATCTGTAAAATGGAAGCAATGATTCCTTTAGTGTAAGGGGCAGCCAGGAAAAATTCATGGGGTTGAGAGATCAAGTGTCTTGTCCAAGTAACAGCAAGAAGACCAATTAAAGAATATATGGAGGGAAATAAGGTCTAAGGAGACTGGGAAAGTAGGAAAGGACCAGATAAGAAAGCACCAGGTAGACAAGCCACATTAAGATTTACAACATGTTTTGGCAAGAATGATCTCATTTCAGTCTCTCAACTACCCTGTATGGAAGATAATATAAGAACTATTTTCTCACATTTTGCAGATAAGAAAACTGAAGCAAAGAATGTGTGAATGCTCTTTCATTTGACTTAACTGTGTTTTCTTAGATGGGTCACTTCAGTGCTCTAGGCCTCTCTTTCTCTGTAAAATAAGAATACAACACTTACATAATTACAGTGATAATCAAAAGAAATAATATGAGAAAATACTTCAAAACCAGAAAGTGTTAAGAAAATGTAAGTTATTTTTATTTTGTATTAAACAAAATCTCCCATGAGCAACCACTCCTAACTTTTCAGGCTTCTCTGACTTTCAGTCATTTTCTTCAGTCATGTCTGACATTCCTGACCCCATCTGGGACTTTCTTGACAAAGATACTGGAGTGGTTTGCCATTTCCTTCTCTAGTTCCTTTTTTGCTCTTTAGCAAATAGGGTTGAGTGACTTGTCCAGGGTCATACAACCTAGTAATTTTCTGAGCTGGATTTAAACTCAGAATTTTCTGATTCCAGGTCCAGGGCTCCATTCAATGCACCCACCACCTAACTGCCTCTCAGTTGACTTATCCCTCTTTTACTGTCTAATAATTTTTTACTCTAATAATTAATGCTTAGTAAATGAATGTTTAGATGCATTAGAAAAGTTAGCTATCTAAAGGGATCATTGGGTAAAGAACTCTTTGAGAATATGAATAATTTTATTGGCCTTAGAAATCAGAAGATTTGGGTTGAAATCTTGTCTCTGATATTTTCAGTACATGTATGACCACAAGCAAGTAAATCAGTTATTATTATCTGACACATATTGACTGAGTGACCTTGGGTAAGTCACTTAACCTTTCAATGCTCTAAGCAATTTATTCTGATTTGTAGGAAAAAGTACTGACATGCATTGATAGAAAGACTTCTGTTTTTAGAGTTTGCTATACAAGTAAAATCAGATTTTTAAAGAAAAATATTTTTAAATATCTTTAAAAATATTTCTTTTAAAATTTGTTATCCTTTAGTTTCTTAAAGATTTAGTATTTTAAAAAGAATGTCAAAATTAGTCTGCATGTAATAGAAAAAATAAAATACTATGAAAAATATTGGTTTAAAAAAAGTCATAGTCAGTCAACAAGCATTTTTAAGTATCTACTATGTGATAGGAATTCTACTAAGCCCAAAGAAAGAAAAATTCTGCTCTCAAGGAGTTCACAGTCTGATAGGAAAGAAAGCAAGAAAATAATTATATACATACAATATATATTGAATTAATTGGAAAAAACCAATAGAGAAAAGGTGAAACAAACAAATAAAAAAATCATGACTTCTACTTTGCAGCAGCTTATTATCTTCCTTGGTGAATGAAAGAGCAGAAGAAGGGTATTCCAGGTGAAGGAAACAGCAAAAACATAAATGCTTTGCTACATATTTGCTTTCCAGCATCCCAACATAATTGGGATTGTTTTTCTTACCTTTGAAATTAATATAATGGTACCAGGTAGGAATGAGGTAGGAAAAGAGGGAATATGGCCTCAGTGAGACACAGTGAGGAGCCCCTTAAGACTAGTGAGTTTTTATTTTGGATAAAAATAGGAAATATCTGGATAGGGAGAATGTTTCATATTCTAGCGACCCTACCCCTCAAGACAGGTAAAGAATCTTAAATGTGGTGCAATGGAGATTCTTTTCAGTTTTTCATCATGTCACAATGAATGCAGCATTTCAGCCAGGTTTCTCTAGAAACCACGAGCAAGATGTATTGAAGGAGAGAAGTCCTAGCTAGGACACTGCAGTAATCTAGGCAAAAGGTGCTGAGCTAATCAGAATCACAAGCCAAGGGTGACAGGGAAGAGAAGAACTGAGAGCTGAGTCAGCACTAATAAAAGGGACAGCGACAAGCCTTTTGCTTCTGATCAGCATTTCACTGACATTGTCAGTATGTGAGAGTATTTTGTGCAGTAACACTTATATGAACTGATGCAGAGTGAAGTGAACAGAACCAGAAAAACAATTTATACCATTGTATCAATATTATAAAAAAACAATTTTGAAGACTTTTCTAAACTGATAAAAAATGAAATGAGTAGAAGCAAAATGATTTGTATACTAACAACACTGTAAACACTATAAAGATAAGCAATTTTGAAAGTTGTAAAAACAATGATCAATACAATGACCATCCTTGATTCCAAAGGACCAAAGATAAAACATTCTTCCTTCTTCAATGTGACAGATTTAGGATGCAGAATTATATATGTGTATGTGATGATCAACTATGATAGACTTGGCTCTTCTCAATAATACATTAATTAAAGACAATTCTAAAAGATTTTTGATGAAAAATGTCATACATATTCAGAAAAAGAAACATGGAATCTAATGCAGATCAAAGCATACTATTTTCACTTTTTAAAAATTTATTTCTTGTTTTTATCCCTCATGTTTTTCCCTTTGTTCTGTTTCTTCTTTTATAACATGACTAATATGGAAATTTATTAACATGATCACACATGTGTAACCTACATCAGATTGCTTGCTGTCTTGGGGGGTTGGAGGAGAGAGAAAAAATTTGAAACTCAAAATTATACAAAAATGAATTATGAAAATTGTTTTTACATGTTATTAAAAATAAAACACCATTAAGATTAAAAAATAAATTGAGCCAACAAAAATTCTTTTAAAAAAAAGAAATATGCAAATGTGATATTGTCAATTATGTCTGATTCTTCATGATCTCATTTGGAGTTATCTTGGCAAAGATCCTAGAGTGGTTTGCCATTTTCTATTCCAGCTTATTTTACAGATGAGGAAACTGAGGCAAAGAGGGTAAAATGTCCAGAGTCACATAGTTATCAAGTGGCAGAGTCTAGATTTGAACTCAGGTCTTCCTGACTCCAAACCCAGAACCCTTATCCATTGAGTTACCTAGATGTCCCTATATTATTATATGTATGTGCATATGTACAATCAATAAGGGGATTTGCTTTGCTTGACTAAGGATATTTAATAACAGGAATTGGGGGGGGTTCTCTTTTTTTAATAGGGTAGAGAAAATACATTTCCCTTCCTTAAAAAATTAAAAAGAGAGATTTGGAATGCTATAAATATAGAATGTTTTATGCACTTTCAGATGAAGTCACAATGCTATTAGTTTTGCTGTACTTTGTTACAGTAATAATCCTCTGACAATGGGGGTAATCTGTAAGTATCTGTAATATAAAAACAAACTATATCAATAAAACTCTTAAAAAATTAAATATGAGTGTGAAATTCAGTGAGGGGATTAGGGAAAAGGAAGCATGAGCGACCCTGCCAATAATAAATTGGCATAGTGAATTGACAACTGGTATTGGAAGCTGGAAAGACCTTGATTGAAGTCCTGCCTTATTAATTGTGTGACCATAGATAGATAAATCATTTAAACTATGCAAATCTCAGTTTCAATATCTGAAAAATTGGAGTAATAATAACGCCTACAGAATCCAAATTACAAAGTGATTGTAAGGTTCAAATGAAATATTTGTGAAGTACTTTTTGAAACCTCAAAGCACATAGAAGCATTTATTATTATTATTATTACTCTTTTCATTTATTTGAAAGATGCTATTAATTCTTTTATGTTTAATGTTCTTCAGATCATTGTATAAACTGTTTTTTGTAACAGAATAAAAGTATTGGGATATTAATTTATCTGCTGCAGGCTTGATGAATATACCTTTATGACAACTCCAGTAGCAGACAGGATTGTGGGGATCACATAATCCTCATGATATTTTCACATTGATTTGATTTCTTCCACTAGGCCTCTATATTTTGAAAGTTTTTCCTTACATGTAGCTTAGAGATAAGTAACATTAGGTATGCTATTAAAAATTATTCTTTAATTTTTACGGGACAATGTTTTGATTAAAAAATTGCGAGGTGGCTAGGTATTGCGGTGGAGAGAGCACTGTCCCTGGAGTCAAGAGTACCTGAGTTCAAATCCGGCCTCAGACACTTAATAATTACCTAGCTGTGTGGCCTTGGGCAAGCCACTTAACCCCATTGCCTGGCAAAAACTATAAAAAAGAAAAAGAAAATTGTGGGCAATAGCTTTGATCCATGACAAAGTTCCAGTAAAATTTATTTATTGAATTTATTGATATCCTAAGGTCTCCATTTGTAATATGAAATTTTGTCATTTTTTATCAGTTTATAGTCACTGATTCATGGTCTTGCTAAGTATTCATTGGATACTAAATTTTTTCAACCTACAGCAGTACATTGCTCAGTTTCAACTATTCCCTACATATTCCATGTTAATTAATAAATCTGGGCTCCTTAAGCACAATCCTTCTATAATTTCTGTTAATAATTACCTGGTGTGGAATTGTCATCTGAAACTTCCTCCATACCTATAAACAAAACCACCTAACTCAATGCTTTTTGCACACATACTGTTGGTTGAATTTATGCAGTATATCACTTATGAGTATACTTTGGATCTTAGCTAATTTATAGACTTCCCCAGATATATTGGACAAATCCAGGGGTGGGTATCTATTTAAAACTTAGCTAAGTGAGGTGATATTTGTTCCAAAAGTATTTCTGTAACTTTTAAACTTGTTCAATTTGTGCTTTGATTTCATCTGCCAGTCCTCTTCCTTCTTTTTGATGAGGAAGTGTTCATCTCTATGTTTAATTATTGTATAGGTTCTTGTTAGGAACCATTCCAAATCTGTTCTTGTACCTTTTTTGCAGAAATGGGGGTACTTTCTATTATTTTATTGTTAAATCATTTTAATCAGATCCAACTCTCCTTAAAAATGATCCCATTTTTAAGGTTTTCTTGATGGAGATAATAGAGTGGTTTGCCATTTCCAACTTATTTTACAGATGACGAACTGAAGCAAACAGGATTAAGTGGCCTGCTGGGTCACAGAGGTAGCTAGTGAGGCTAGATTTGAACTCTGGTCCTCCTGACTCCAGGGTCACTGCTCTATCTGTTGCTCCACCTAGTTGCCCCCTTTAAGAAGGTCTCCCTCTGGTAGGAAAACTATGAAACCTGAAATTCTTCCCCTTATTTGAGTGGATGACTCTGAAAGTTCAGGGTGTAACTGTGGTGGTAGAATAATGTTTTTGTCCTTCATTCTTGAAGAAGACTATGACATCAGTGAGGTGATGCCATGACAAGTACATGAATTGGATTTGGGAGGGGGCTGCTGTGCTAAGTCACCAGTCTCATTTTCTTCTCCAGAGTCATCTGGGACCAGTGGCCAGATATGAATCAGAATGACTGGAGATGACCCTGGATGCAAGGCAATTAGAGTTAAGTGGCTTGCCCAAGGTCACACAGCTAGTGAGTGTCAAGTATCTGAGGTAGGATTTGAACTTCCACCCTCCTGACTCCAAGGCCTGCTCCATCCACTGCACCACCTAGCTGCCCTTATCAGGGATATTCCTTCCATTAAGAAGGGGCTCATTTGATTTTCCAAAAGAGTATCAATAAAACATTTTTCAAAGTTAAGGGTTAAGTTATCAATACTTTCAAGTCTGCATGCACACAGAGAGAACATGCAAGTATATAGTGAGGTATCTCCATTATTAAACTTCACCCTTGTAACAGGATAGGATCTTCTGGTTAAAGAAAGAATTTGCCAAGAATAAAACACCATACTCTACTCTCTGAGGTTGGATTTGAACTCAGGAAGAGGGATCTTTCTGTCTCTAGGAAGGGCACTCTATTCACTATGCCACCTAGTTGCCTCAACTTCTTTTGAACTGTCTGTAATTTTGTTGGAAAGGAAGTAACATGAGGAGGAATTTAGAGAATAGGAAGATTTCTTCCTCAGCTCCGCCACTGTTCAGGAACTGTTAGGGGAAGCAATTGCTTCAGAGGAGGTGGAGTGAAGAAGTGGCACCAAGGAAGTCCCTCAATCCTGGGATATAAATTACTAGTTCAAGGAACTGGCCTGAATACCAGAAATTTAGAAACAAAGTTAGGAATTGCAATAAAATATTTATCTAAGTGTCTGTTTGAAAGAGACTATAGATCCAGAGAAGCAAATGAATATGGAAAGATAGGGATCTTGGGAATCAGAGCAAGACATTTCAGACTAATATTAAGAATAAAATCCTAATATTTAGTAGAAGTTAGCTTGAGAGGAAGAGTAGATAGAAAATAGACTCGTGGGATATTAAATCTGTTACCTTATAACTAGGCATCCCTCTACTACCAGTGAAAACAGTATATGCCACGACATACCATTTGCCAATTTCTATATCTAATTCTAACATTCTAGCAAATTAAATTCTAATTCTAGCAAAATAAAATGGTATTACATGATGAATACTGAAAGCCCCTCTTGCCCATAAATATCTAACAAATAAAAGCATTTATTAAGACCTACTATATGCCAAACAAAACATATTAGGCACTAGTAATATCAAAAAACCCCAAATACACAGTCTCTTCCTTTGAGAAAAGTACGTTCTTCATAGAAGACAACACAGAGATAAATGGAATTTTTGCCCCATTTTTTTTTTCATGACTCATATCTCAAGGCAGTAGATATAAGAGAAAAGCCCACATAGGGGACTAGTTGTAGAGGAACAATTCATCTTTCGAATGCCACTTCTGGAAATGTCATCAAAGTGATCTTATATACTTGATACTTGGCATATTGCTCCAGTGTACTCACCCCTAGTTTCTTCTGTGAGTTGCACTGTTGTTCTTTGCTATTTTCTTGTCTATATTAATTTCTTCATAGCCAGCCAAGCCATCTCAGCTACAGTCTACCAGGGTGTGGTGGCTAGAACTCTCTCTGAAATGGAAAAGCAGGCAGTTCTTTAGTCAGTCACTATATCGCCCTCCCTCCCAACAAAATATAAGCAGATATCTTGAAAGAAAGATTAGATATTTCCATTTCTACTCCTAGGTTTGGATTAGAAATTAAAACTTTCTTTACAGTTAATTATCTGAGTTAGACTTTAAACCATCTGAAACACTTCCAAGATTTTGGTTTGACTGGATTATTTAAACTCAAAAGAGTCCTAGTCCCTCAATCTAGTCCCCAGTCTTGTCATGATTATGCACATCTGTCAGCAGCAGAGTTGATGTAGTGCTATATTCAAGCCAGTGAAAATCCCAGTCTTCCTTAAAAATATATATTCTAGAATTTTCCCAGAAATGAAAGATAAAGTTCATTGGTCTATAATTTGCAGATGCTTTTCTCTTCTATTTTTTAAAATTGAAAATTTTCCCTTCTCCTATCCCCATGTTTCTTGCTGAAACAAGTTTCACTGAGAGAGAGAGAAAGGAGGTAGTTTGAGTCAGGCATATCAAAGGACTATCACCATCTCAACCACCACTTACCCTGAGACCCGACAGGACAGGACCCTGAACCCAAAAGTCTTGCCAAAAGATGTATCCCTCCCAGAAAATGGACCCTGCTTCAATCTCAGCATCCATAGTTATCACTGAGGGAGAAGAAACTCCTATGAAGAAGTCCAACCAACCACAGACCCCCATCTAGTTTAATCTATACATAAAAGGAATCCCCAGTATGATATATCAGATAATTGATCATTGAACTTTCTCTTGTATACCTCTAAAGAGGGGAAATTCACCATCTCTTCAAGACATCCTGCACTTTGGGACAATTTTAATTTTTAGAATTTTTTTCCCTAATGTCACGCTTAAATTGATCTCCTTATAATTTCCACCTTTCTTTCCTCTGGAGTCAAAAACAGCAAGTCTAATCCTTCATCTGGGCAGCTAAGTGAGGCAATAGATAAGAGTCCTGGGTCTGGAATCAGAAAGTCTCATTTTTATGAGTTCAAATCCAAATTCAGATACCTCCCAGATGGGTAACCCTGAACAAATCACTTAACCATGTTTGTCTCAGTTTTCTCATCTGTAAAACAAGCTGGAGAAGGAGATGGCAAACCATTCTAGTATCTTTGCCAAGAAAACCCTAAGTAGGGTCACAAAGATCAGATACAACTGAACAACAACAATCCTTCATACATAAACCTATGATTTTTTTTTTCAACCAAATGTGGAACAATAATCCCCTCTGAGTCTTTTGTCCTCTAAGCTAACCATACTCAGTTCCTTCAAGTGATCCTCATATGACATGGATTCAAGGTCCTCTAGATACTTAACAATTAAACCATGGCCCCAGAATTGAGCACAGTACTTAAGATGAGGTCTGACAAGGGCAGAATATAAATGGAACTATCACCTCTCTATTCCTGGAAACTGTTGTTGTTCAGTCTTGTCTGACTCTTTGTGACCCCATTTGGGATTTTCTTGACAAAGATGCTGGAGTGATTTGCCATTTCCTTCTCCAGCTCCTTTTATAGATGAGCAAACAAGTAATGAGAGTTAAATGACTTGCCCAGGGTCAAGTATCTGAGTATTTGAGATTTGAACTCATGAAGATAAGACTTTCCGATTCCAATTCCAGTTCTCCATCCACTTGTAAACTGGAACCCTCTTAATATAGCCCAAGTTGACATTAACTTCTTTGGCTATCACATCATACTGTTTATACTGAAGATAAGTAGATAGTTAAGAAAGCAACCAGTTGCCCTTGATGAATGACTGGCAAAGATGAACAAGAAAATGGAAAATGACAATTAGAGGAGCTATAGGAAAACAGACCCAGTAATAAACTATTGGTGCAGCTTTTAATTAGTTCTAATCATTCTGGAAATCAATTTGAAATTATATTCCAAAAACATTAAACTGAGAATGTTTTTTGATCCAACTGTACTATTATACCCCAAAGAGATCAAAGAAAGAAGAGACACATTCAAAAATACTTATTGCAGGGGTTTTTTTTTTGAAGTAGCAAAAAAGAGAGACCAAGGGGGGATCCTTTCAGTTGGGGGAATGTCTAAACAAATTTCTTCTTAAAATCTATGTTGGCAACTCAATAGTAAAGTAGAGTCCTGAATTTGGAGTCAGGAAAACCTAAGTCCAAATCCTGCCTCTGTCTTATTTTTTTTTTTAGGTTTTTGCAAGGCAAATGGGGTTAAGTGGCTTGCCCAAGGCCACGCAGCTAGGTAAATTATTAAGTGTCTGAGGACAGATTTGAACCCAGGTACTCCTGACTCCAGGGCTGCCTCTGTCTTATACTAGCTGTGTGACCCTGAGCAACTCACTCACCGCACCCAGTCTCAGCTTATTCATTTATAAAACAGGGAAAATAATTGCACCTATGTTATGAATTCTTGTGAAAGTCAAATAAACATCTGTAAACAGCTTCTCAAACCTTAAAGCACTATTACTACTACTGCTACTACTACTGCTACTACTACTACTACCATCATTTTTGAGTTCTTTGTGGAACCACATCAGCTTTTGTAGAGAAAGTGGAATTGTTTCCCCTTTTGTCTCCAGATGTTCATTCTTAATGTTCATTCCATTACTCTTAGGTAGACTTCGTGTAAAGCATTTTACACCCTGGGATCCTACATCTTTCTTAGGGGTCTTTTAGAATTTGTTTTCTAAAAATGTAGAATGTAAAGGGACAGCTAGGTGGTGCAGTGGATAGAGCACCAACCCTGGAGTTGAGGAGTAGCTGAGTTCAAATCTGGCCTCAGACACTTAATAATTGTCTAGTTGTTTGGACAAGTCTCAAGTTTAACCACATTGCCATAAATTTAAAAAAATGTTTTTAATGTAGAATGTAAATCAGACTGTGCCCAGATTGCCTCTCCCTGATTTCAAATTCTAGGATGGAGTAGTCACTTCACTCCAGCATTCTCATCATTTCCATTCCAGCAAGTTCCCTCCCTATTAGTGAGAATTGGATCTAAAATAATAAGTCAATAAATATTTGTTAAGCAACTACTATGTGAAAGGCATTGTGGCAAGTACTGGCAAAAGACAAGTCTAGTATGGGAGAAAACATGCAAATAACTATTCATAAACAACAGGATAATGTGGAAATAATAAGCAGAGAAAAGGCATTAGAATTTAGAGTGAATGGAGAAAGGCCATGTAGGACTTTATCTGGAATATGGAGGATGACAGGGAAGCCAGGAAGTGGAGATGAGGGGTATGGCAGATAGCCAGTGAAAATGGTCAGAGTCAAAAGATAATGCCCTTTTTTTCCCCTTGTTGGTTCCTCCACTTCTCGAAAAATCAGATTAGCACTAATACAACTCAGGGAGTTAATAACTGATACAAATGTTATCATTCCACCCAGACTCCACTTAATCTTATTTAGAACAAATCTAATGATAATTGTATGGTGCAGTTCAGTCCAGGACCTTTAAATAAACTTCATGTCTTAGGCTCTTGGGAACTTTGTGGATGATTTTCTGAACTTTGCTCTTCTCTTGCCTTAATATGTAATTGAGTGTGAAAACATTAGTTATAGTAATATATTTGTTACAGTTGTTAACTTTATTTCCATTAAAACAATAATGGCCACAAACATAAGTAATCAGATGCTCTGCTTTTGACAGAGAGTGAGTTCCTATAGATAATTGATTATTTGGATAATTCTGGCTCAGAAATTTATTAGCTATGTTAAATCTCTTGTGAATTCTACGTTATCCTTCTGAGCTGAATTTTTTATCTGTTTCTTGAACTCCCCACTTATTTCTTCTTTGTGTCCAAGCGGGCACTACAAAGACTTTTTTTTTGCTTTTCCATCTGTTGATCTCCACTCAAATGATTTCAATTATGCTTCCTTCTTCTCCCTCACCTCTTCCCCCATTCTTGTATTTCCTCACTACTACCTCATCTGCCTTTCTTCCATCTCTTGTTCATTTTGAGTAAGGTATATTCATTCTGAGCCTCATAAGCTATGGCTAAGATCACACACCAAGGCCTGGTAAAATCAAATTCTTCTCCTTGAATTAGAAGCACTGGTTCATCTTGCTCAACCATTGTACATTTATACATAGACATCTGAGGGAATTATAGGTTGTATTTTCTACTTTGCTTTCATTTTTATATCTGATCAACTTCTAACCATCTTGGTAAAGCTTAGGCATCTAGATGGCAGAGTGGATAAAGTCCTGGTCTTAAAGTCAGGAAGCTATCATTGTTCAGTTGTTTTAGTTTTGTACAACTCTGCATGACTTTGTATGGGGTTTTCTTGGCAAAAGTTTGCCATTTCCTTCTCTAGTAGAGTCAGGATCAAATTTGACCTCAGACACTTAGTCATGTGACCCTAGGTAAAATATTTTGCCTCTCTTTGCCCCAACTTTCTCATCTATAAAATTGGAATAATAATAATAATAATAATAATAATAATAATAATACCTACCTCACAGGTTTGTTGTGAGGTTCAAATCATTATCCAGCATAGTGCCAGGCACTTAAAAAGCTTTAAATAAATGTTATTTTATTATTTTTTTTTAACCTCTGACAGTTTCCTTAACTGTAAGATGAGGATTATTTATGAAATAACATTCATAAACTGTTTAACACAGCCTGGTGCTTAATAAATAATTACTTCCTCTCTTTTCCACCTCCTCTTCTCTTTTTGGTTGTGCCTGTAAGAGAAAGTAATGGGGGGCAGAGGCATAATTTTTGGTGTGAATTCCTCAAACACCATAGCACACTCTTGCTTGAATTTATAGAACCAAATCATAAGGAAATGGAGGCCTTTCCTCCTGATGTGAATTCTCTCCTCCAAAGATTATATCAAAGACATAAGATTTCCTCACTGTGGAACTCCCTCCTTCATCACCAATTGCAGTCTAATTAGTAATTGTGTTCTCTACGGATTCCCTCACCTCTGCATGAGCAGTGCTTCTCTCACATGGCTGCAACTATTGATTCTAAATTCCCACAGAGGCGGAGTTTGGTCAGGATGGGTCCATACTAGATGTGAAGTATCGCAAAAGAAATAGAAGACTAAATCCCTGCCAGACAAGGGTACAAAGTAGGGTAAATAGTGAAGCTAAGAGAAAAGGTGTAGCCTCATCAAGGATATTCTGAACTCCATTCAAAAAGTGCAACCGAAGCTGAATCTTCCTTTCAGTTCCTAGACTCATAGCATTGAAAGGATCTTCAGAGACCATTGAGGACAATTCATATCTCAGTCAGAATCTCCTCTAAAACACCCAAGGGGTGATTGAATATTCAATCTCCTGTTGAATACCTTCAATGATAGGGAGTTCAAGGGCGGCTAGGTGGCGTAGTGGATAAAGCACCAGCCCTGGAGTCAGGAGTACCTGGGTTCAAGTCTGGTCTCAGACACTTAATAATTACCTAGCTGTGTGGTCTTGGGCAAGCCACTTAACCCCGTTTGCCTTCCAAAAAAAAATGATAGGGGGTTCACCAATTCCTACAGTCAACCTACTCCTCCATATGAACTAAGATAATTTTCTAGCCTCTTTGTATATATTTTATACTTATTTTTGTATGTTTGTATATATTGTGTGCGCACAATTGATGAGGTTAACACACTTATTGCCAAGGCTAGTTCAATTTTGGGGGGTTCCAAAAGAAAGTGTGAGAGAAGAGGTATTAGGCTGTTTATCAAACTGAAGGCCTACAGAGCTATTGCACTGACCTCATTGTTGTAAGCCTAGGAAACCTGGACAAATGCCAGGAAATTGAATTGCTTCCATTTGAATTGTCTTAAGAAAATTCTGAGATAATCTGGCAGGATAAGATGCTAGGCCTACTAAGGTCCTTTCTTAAGCTGAACTGCCTAGCATTCAAACTACTGCAGAGAACACAATTCCAATGGTCTGATTGTGTTGTTCATATGCCAAACATATGTTCTCCTAAAAGACTAGTTTACAAAGAACTCATACAAGACAAGTACTCTTATGGAAGTCAGAAGAATACTCTTAAGGTCTCTCTGAAGAACTTTGGAATTGACTGAAAGATATGAGAGATACTGGCATAGGACCTACTGCATGTGCACTGTCCTCTATGAGCAAAGCCAAATTTCTCAGTTACTCAAAAGGAAAGAAAAAGAACATGAGATACTCAAATGTGGTAGAGCCTTCCGAGCTCACATTGGTCTGATCAGTCATAATTGAACATACTGTACCTTGATCCCAACATAGTGATGCCATTTTGGTCCAAAGTATCAAAGGACAAAAAATCCCATATACATATATATTAATATATATATATGTACATAGTTGTCTCCCCTAGAACAGTGAGCTCTGTGAAGGTAAGGTCAGTGTTTTTGCCTTTCTATCTCCAATGATTGGAATATGGTAGTGCTTAATAAATAGTTGTCAGGATATTTTTATTTCTATCTAAAATCTATCTTTCTAGAACTTATGCCAGTTATGCCTAGATTGATCCTTTAGGATCACACAATCAATTTGGTCCCTCTTCCATGTGAAACTGTTAAATCCTTGAAGACAGCTACTAATTACACCTGTATTCTTTAGATAAAACACTCCTAGTTCCTTAAGCTAATCCTGAGATGGCATGGAATGTAAGCATTACACCATTCTAGGCACCCTCCTCTGAGTTTACCCTCTGCTTTTCACCTCATAAAAAGGGAAAGGAACATGATACCTTCAGAAGGGATAGTTAAAATAAGTGCTAATGAGGACTGGGTGGAGTTAGCACCTTTTAGGAAGCACTCCAAGGACCAATGTTCCCAAGGAGCATTATTAATGCTTGCATCTACCATCTTATAGTTTTCTGTCTGACAAAGCAGGATATTTGACTCTAACCAGACCTGTCATTAAGAAATATGACCAATAAAATGAAGAATTTTTGGCACTTGAAGCCAGCTTTCTATGGTGTTTGGCCTAGCACCAGGGCGAAAGAGACTATCTAGAAAGCAATCAAACTTGGCAAAGAGCCAGAAATGTCATTAGCACTCAGTATTTTAAAATATAAATTAAGAGTACTCTCTGGAAATCCTAACATTGATATTATCAATGATGGTCCAGGAAGTCCATTCATTCACTTATTTGTTCATTTATTCAACAAACATTTGCTCAATTGTTTCTTATGGGCCCAAAGGTACAAACTCAAAAGTTGGGTGGGTTTTCCAAAAGATAGATTGATGTTGAAAGTACATCTAATGGGATACAAAAATAACTACTTAATTGGGTCAAAACACCGTGAGAGAATATACCTGTCACTGTTATCTCCAGTTGATGAGTTGTCATTTTCAGTCATGTCCAACTCTTCATGATCCCATTTGAGATTTTCTTGGCAAAAATGTTGGAGATTTGCCCTGTTCTTCTCCAGCTCACAGAAGAGGAAACTGAGGCAAACTGGGTTAAGTGACTTACTCAGTATCACACAGCCAGTAAGTGCTTGAGCCCAGATTTGAACTCGTGAAAATGAATATTCCTATCTCCAACTCCAATACTTTATCCACTGTGCCACCTAGCTGCTCTCCTAGTCAAGAAGTTACTACTGACTTAAAAAGTAATGAAATCCAAAAAAAAAAAATTGTCATTTCAAATGAATTTTCCTAATTTGAACTGGCTATTTAACTAATTTGGATATAATAGGCATTTATGAGATCTCTTATTTCACATTAAATATTGTATTAGGTTCTGGGAATACAAAGACAAAAGAAAAATTGGTCCCCATTCTCTACTTACATTCTACTAAGGGATACAGGATATAAACACATAAGTATATATATATATATATATATATATATATATATGATAATTTGAAGAGAAAGAAAGCACCAACATCTGGGGGAACTGAGAAAACTTTTCTGTAGGAGATATGTAGAATATTTGAAGGAAACTAGGAATTCTAAGAGAAGGAATGGAAAGAGGACATTCCTTTTTTTTAAACACCCATATTCTGTTTTTTTTTATTTTATACAGTATTTTAATTTTCAATTAATGCAAAGATAATTCTTAATATCATTTCTTTTTAAGTTGAGATTTTCTCCAACCCTTCCTCATCTTCCAGAAGGAGGACATTTCAAGCAGCAGACATCCAATGAAAGAGGAGGAATGATAAGTTTGGAGAGCAGCAAATGGGCTAGTTTGATTGTCACATAGTAGGGGAATAATATGAAATGTCTGGAAAAATTGGTTGGAGCCAGATCACAAAGAATTTTAAATCACAAAGTGGAGAGGTTATATTTTATCCTAGAGGTAATAGGAAGTCACTGAAGACTCTTGATGGGCAACTAGGTGGCACAGTGGATTAGAACAGCAGGTTTGAATCCATTAAGACTCATCTTCAGGGGCGGCTAGGTGGTGTAGTGGATAAAGCACCGGCCCTGGAGTCAGGAGTACTTGGGTTCAAATCCGGTCTCAGACACTTAATAATTACCTTGCTGTGTGGCCTTGGGCAAGCCACTTAACCCCGTTTGCCTTGCAAAAAAAAAAAAAAAAAAAGACTCATCTTCGTAAGTTCCAGTCTAGCTTCAGACACTGTGACCCTGGCAAGTCTTATAACCCTGTAGGCCTCTGTTCCTCATCTGTAAAATTAACTGGAGAAGGAAATGACAAACCACTCCAGCACCTTTTCCAAGAAAACCCTAAATGGAATCACAAAATGTCTGGAACAACAACATAAGTTTCTTGAGCTGTGCTTTAAAAAACTCATTTTGACAGCTGTGACAAGATTAGATTACCAGTGAGTACAGAGCTCCCTAACACTGGAGAGACATATCATCTTAGCATCATTTGCTCTTTTGAATCAGTTCCCAGCTACCATTGGTACAAGATGAAATCAAATAAAAAGTCAGAAGTCCTGGAAAATTAATTGTCCTATGTGATTTTGCATTGACTGTTTGACCTTGGGGAAATCACTTAATAGTTCTGAATCTAAGTTTTCCTATCTATAAAATATAATGACTGAATCATTGATTTCTAAAGGCCCTTTTAGTTCTAAATCATATTTCTCAATATATGGGGGATTGAGAATACTCTAAAGATGTATGTAATACACAAGCTCTGCACTCAAGGAGTTTTAGTGTATAGACTACATATGCATGAGAAAATTACCAAAAATAGAAATCTGTGAACAAGTCTCAAGTGAGCACAAGAGCCTTGTAAGCTGAGACAGCTGCAGTCATAGACACAGTTTCAAAGCATCACACAGAACCTAACGCTTGCCTTCTAATCCCTATACTGGCAAGTTCAGAAGTAGCCATCAGGTGGACCATTGATGCCATGGGTAATGAAGTGCATCTTGCCATTAAGTCAGTATCTAACTATGTCTGATTAAGGTGTGGGATTTTATTCCACTATTATTAAATAATTGAAAGAAAAAATAAATTTCAGTTAGAGGTTAATGAAAATAAAGATGAGGGTTTTTTTCCCATCAAAGTTATGGACCCTTTGAAAACTATCTGTGGACCCCCTGCCATAAGGACCTATGCACAGTAAAGTGCATCATTCATAGGATGGCAGAGTTGGCAAAGTCCAGAGCCCTTAGCCATCTCATTCAATCCCCTCATTTTACAGAAGAGAACCAGAAAAAAAAGCTAGCATACTAGCTGAGCACTAGAGCAGACTTTTTTCTAAAATGTAAAATTAATTGACATTTGGTGTATAGACTTAAGGACAGAATAGGCTCACTAGATTCTATGGTGCTCAGAACACATGAATGAATATTGTGTCCAGCTCGTTCAGCACAGGAGCATTCAGACTGGGAAGTGACTAGAATGGCAAAGGACTACAAGTGAGCATCATAAACAGTGAGCAACATCTGGAATCCCAGAGGTTTAGCTTGAAACCTAAGGGGAGGAAAGAGGAGAGAAGACCCATACTTTAAACATTTGCAGATCTGTCAAATAGAAGAGTTCTGCAGAACTGGGATCAGCAGTAGACCTTTCCCTTTTACCTCTTCCTTTTTTTTAATATTCCTCTGTTTCTTTTGCTGCCCATTGCTAGTCTTACTTTTATGTACTTTCTCTTTTCTATTAGATTCTTATCCTTGCTCTTTGATAGTCATAACCCTGTGCTAAACTAAAGTCTTTGTACTTCCTTATAATTTCGAGAGATTTTTTAGTTAGTTGCATCCATATCTCCCCATTGGTCTTTCTTTAGCTACATTCACCTACCCTCTGAGTATACTCAGAGGATGGCTCTCTTCCAACTGTGTTTATCTTATTAGTGAAACCTCAACGAGGTCATTTGTCTTCTTCTCCGTACCTCTTCCCCTCTCTCCACAGTTCTGGCTTTAGCCACAAAATTCATGTGTCCAACATTGAGGTCTGTGAAAGGCAAAGTGATATAAAGGCAATTACAAAGGAACCAGTTTCCTTTCCTAGTTTTGATGCCACTTTTCTGTGTGACCTTATACAAGTCATTTCTCTTCTTTGGTCCTCTTCTGCAAAATAAGGAGATTGGTTAAGATGGCTAAGGACTCTGGATTCTAGCAACTCTGACATACTATGATTCCTTTTAAAATACAGATGTCCATATAGCAAGAAGCCCATGGATAGATTTCGATGAGTCCATAAACTTGAATGGTAAGAAACATATATTTATTTTCACTAACCTCTAACTGAAATGTATCAATGTGTTTGTGGTCCATAGGTCTCACCACACTGCTTATCTGGTCCATGATGATAATAAAGCTAAGAACCCCTTTCCTATAGGAATTCAAGTGAGATAAAGGAAGTTTGCTCTCACATTAGCTTCCATCCATCCTTCACTCAGCAGCAGCCTTTGGTTGCACCAATTGCACCTTCTCTAAAGTCAATTAGAGCTGGTCACTCAGAAGCCCAGGTCTATAAGCTTCCTCTAGATTCCATCAGGTATAATGATTTCATTCATTTATACTAGTTGGAAGATGGTGGATGGGAAACACAGGTTCTAAAAGGCTAGATCATTGGGCCAAAGTTAACACAGTTTATTCAAAAAATATTCCATTCCATTGTTGTTGCTCAGTCATGTCTGACTCTTTATGATCCCACTTGGCATTTTCTTGGCAAAGATACTAGAGTTGGTTCGCCATTTCCTTCTCCAGTTCATTTTATAAACAAGATGAAATGACTTGTTCAGGATCACATAGCTAGTCTGAGGCTGGATCTGAACTCATGAACATAAATCTTCTTGATTCCAAGCTCATTGCTCTATATACTGCGACACCTAAATAACCCCCCATATACCTCATTACAAAATTAAATATTTGGAGTTTTTTAAAGAGCCAGACAGAACATTACAAACAACTCAGACCAGTTCCCTCATTTAACTGATGAGGAAAAAATTAGCCAATTAAGTTAGTAAATAAACGTTTATTAAATTCTTACTAGGCACTGTGGAATGCCCTAGGGAGACAAAGAAAAAAAATTATTTTACGAAAAAAGCCTATATTCAATGGAGAAGACAACATGTAAAAGATACAGAAATGTAAAGTTTAATTTCATGACACGAATGTCATGGGTAAAAGATGAAATGAATGAGAAAACAAAGGTTAAAGCTTCTGATAACATAGATTTATTAAAAAATGCATGGTATTGCATAACAAATCAAGACCAGGTCTCCTCAGTTTGGCACTAGGGGAGACAGATATTTATGCATTAAAAGAAAATAATTAGCATGATATAAACCTAGACACAAAATTAGATCATCTGGTTTCTAATTGTGGAAAGAATAGGGACTTTCCAAGTTGGAAGAGGTCAAATAGGTATAATTCCCTGAAATCAGAAAAAAGAGGGTGTTCCACTTCCCCCACACATACACACACCTTCTTGCCAAGTAATTTTATTTAATCAAAGTATCTAATTAACCAGTCCAGGGCAGTTTTCAAATAAAAAAGACAGGTTGGATGAAATTTATAATTGTGAGAAAACTTCTTGCATCAGTCCAGATCTGAGTGGGTTTCTGGTCAACATAATCTAAGTCCTTTGTTAAGGGTCTCTAAGCAATAGGAAAGGTGATTCAGCTTCCCAGCCCTAAGTTTAAACAATGCAATGAAGTTTTCTCTCAATTCTCATAATTGAATAGTTTTCTCCCAAGATGGACTAGACCCATAATTGAATAGAAAGGGAATTGAGCTAGGTCCAGAATTGAGTCACAAGATGGAGTTATTATGGTTCACTCGCTTTCCACAGTTCCCTCTTTAGAAAATGGAAGAGTAGGAACTAGAACCCAAGTCTCCTGATTCATTATCCAGTGTCTTTCCTGAAGTTCAACACCCAGTGTAATGCTATCTTTTGGTGATTGCATTTCATTGAATCAGAGGGTGGGTATGATGGTATTATCATGATGTAGAGTAATGAATAAGGGTTTAGGTTTTAGGAGACCCTAATTATAGACTTCTCTGGGAGCTGGGTGACCTCAGACAAGTCACTTTACCCTTAAACTTTGGTATTCTTACCCAACAAAATAAAAGACACAATGGCAATATAAGTAAAGGAAATCCATGGCTCCAATACCTTCAAAAGCTGCTTTATGCTCCCACACTCGTGTTCTCCCCCTCCATTTAAGTCACTTGTCTTCATCACAAACCTTATTCACTGTCATATAGTGATCCCCCTTCCTACTGTATGACTCTTTCAGTCACCCCCAATAGAACTGTTTAGTCCCCATGACTCAGCTGTTTCCTAAAGTCTTCATGAGGCCTGAGCATCCCAAGGGAATCTCTAGTGGGTAGTCTGTCTGCATCTTCTCCTGCATCCATGCCCTACAGCACTCCATTCATTATACATCCTGGCACTCAAGCCAAGAGTGAAAGAAGTCATTCTTAGGTTAACAAACAGAGCACGTGAATCTGCAAAAGGCTATTGTGGAACACAAAGGCCAATCTATCCCTGTGAGATCTAATCCTCCCACATCAGAGAGCAAGGAAAACAGCACAGACTGGACTTGTGAATTTATTATTCACTGAGTGTGTAAGTAACTGACACATATATCCAGATTTCCCTTGACCTCTGTGTTTTTTAACTCAGTGTGGGGGGAGAATGGGCTAGAGATATTTATTAGACTCCAATTATGTACCTAGAGGGGCTGGATGGCATAGTATATAGAGAGCTAGGCCTGGAGTCAAGGGAATTCATCCTCCTGAGTTCAAATGTAGCATCAGACACTTACTAGCTGTGAGACCCTAGATGGGTCACTTAACCCAGTTCCTTCATCTGTAAAATGAACTGGAGAAGGAAATGGCAAACCACTGTAATAACATTGTCAAGAAAACTTCAACTGAGGTCATGAAGAATCAGAAATAACTGAAAATGACTGAATAAAAACAATAATATGTCAGATGTGCTAAGTGCTTTACAAATATTATCTCATTTGATCCTCACAACTCTGGAAGGTAGGTGCTATCATATACCAATTTTACATTTGAAGAAAATGAGGCAGACAGAAGTTAAGTGCCTTGCCAGGAGAAGCATTTGAACTCAGGGTCTGGATCTGTGAATCTTTAGGCATTAAGAACTCCTAAGCTGAGGAATTTCCTTCTATAACTGGGTTCCTTCTCTGCAACTTACTCTTTTTTTAAAAAAAAAATGTCTTTATTTTCTTTTTTCTCAATTATATACACAAACAATTTTCAGCATTCATTTTTTAAAATAATTTTTGACTTCCAAATTCCCTCCCTTCCTTTCTTCTTCCTCTTTGAGAAGATAAGTACATTAAAGTTAATTTCTTAATGCAGGTTACCAGAAGAAGTAGTATGTCTTGTTGATAGTTTTAATCGGTCTACATTGTCACTTCCTAATACTCCCATGCAAAAAAAAGCAAAAAACAAAATTAGTTGAGCAAGTCTTTCCTACCCTCTGACCCCCAACACATTGACCATCCAATGATGGCATATGCAGATATGTAACTTTCCACACTTTTAATCTACCATCTCTCTAACAAGAGGAGAGAAGCATATTTCATCATCAGTCTTCTGGTATCAAGATTAATCATTAAAGTATTCTAAAGTCTTCTAGTATTGTTTTCCTTTACATTATAGTGATGATTGTGTGTGTAATTCCCTTGGTTATGTGACTGAATAGCTTCTTTAGACTCTTCAACTCCATATTGGAAAGAATTCTGATGGATCCCTCCCTTGAATATAGTCATAGGATCCTATATTTTGAACTAGTAGAAGGCACCTTGATAATTCTGATATGCTTATTCTTCTGTTAAGTCAATGTAGACCAGTGAAAAAAAGGTCTTCGTTAGTCTGTCCCATTCAAGAGGAAGAGAGTTGCATCAACTCTTATGAACATAATCCTATCAGCACATGCACAACACAATTCAACTTAATATTATTGTAAAGTGAATTATAGTTAGTTATTTATGTGAATTACCTTTCTACTCCACTATAAGCTCCTTGAGGGCAGGAAATAAGTCATTTTTCACCTTTGGATTCAGATCACCTAGCTCTATACTATGCACTTCACAGGTACTTAATAACCATTTTATTCTTATTTTTATAGAAAGAATCTAGGAAAGGGAATCAGGCATCAGAAGTCTGACTCTATCCCTAATCAACATGTAACCTTGAACAAATCACTTCCTTCTTCATCAGCTCCCTCCATTCTAAAAAGAATGTATTATATTAGAAAATCTCTAAGGTCCCTTCTGGTTTTTTTTTAACATCATATGTTTTAACATCCTATGCTCTAAGGTCTTTTTAAAGGACCAATACCTTATGATTCACTGCTATCACAAGCCAGCATTTCAGCTCCATGGTCCAGATCTTATCCTCATTTTTCTCAAATTTTGGCATTCTTGTAGTCTAAGGTACAGGGCTATAAGAGATAGGGAGATGGAGGAAAGAACAAGCAATTGAGACAGAGAGAACAATATGATAGGAAAATATTATCTTTGTGAATCATCTCTACTTGTATAAGTCTTTTTCTGGCAGGAGTAGTTGAACAACTTTAATTTAGCAATGACTTCAGGCTTTTTTCCTCTCTTCTTTCTTTTAGAATATTGAATGCACCAGTCACTTATTAGCCTCTGGGAACTTTTTCAAATGTAATTTTAAGAAGATAGAAAAGACACACACATGGCTTTCCTCCCCACCAGCACCCCTTCTTTTATTTCTTCCTGATCATCTCAAAATTCAATAAAGCTTGATGCTAAACTTATAAGGGAGTGATATTTAATAAAACAATGACGCAAGTCTTTTAAAAATTCTGGACAGACAAGCTGGGCAGTCCAATATAAAAGAGTGAAACCCATGATTTACATGGTAGGGATTTCTGTCTTCTCTTAATTTATACTTTCCTTTAAGATCCATTAACTTTCCTACTACTGCCAATGTATTGATTTCCCACAATTTACGCTGTATCCCCTGAGGATTTTCTCCCATTTCATAGAAATGTTTAGTAATGGTGCCCATTATTTGATGGGGGGACTAACTTGACAAATTCTGGTATTATATTACAAGGCAGCTGAATGGTACAGTGGATAGAACATAGGTTATGGAGTCAGAAAGATTCCAGGAAAGTGCCTCAGGAACTTCCTGGCTGAGTAATACTTCTGGACTCACTTTACATCTCTCACCTTCACTTTCCTTATCTGTAAATGTAGATAATAATTGAATCTATATCTTAGAAGCATTGTGAGAAACAAAGGCAAATCATATAAAACACCTTTAAAAAACCTTAAAGTGATATATAATTGTTAGCTATTATCATTGTTATTTTGGTGATGGTGGTTGTGGTCTGAATACAGGGCAGACATTCAGACCACATCCCTAAAATAATCTCTCTAGGAAAAGAATTTGTTTGGTTATACTCCCATATATGTCTATATACACATAAATTATATACATATGCATACACACGGGCAGTAAGGCACTACCATAGTTCACAGAACACCAAGCCTGAAGTCATCTTCCTAAGTTCAGATCTAATCTCAGACATTTACTATCTCAATGGCCCTGAACAAGTCACTTAACTCTGCTTGCTTCAGTTTTTTCATTTGTAAAATGAGCTGGAGAAAAAAATGACAAGTCACTTCAGTGTCTTTGCCAAGAAAACTCAAATGGGGTAAAATTGAAATGACTGAGCAGCATACACATACATATACATGTATATTATTAGGTGTGTGTATTGTGTGTATATATGTGTGTTTGCATATATATATATATATACATATATATATATATATATATATATACACCTGCCAATCCATATTTGTATGCTAGTGTGTAGAAACTTTCAGTGTGAAAAATCACTTGAACAACTTATAAAGGAATGACTTAGTAAGTCCTAGAGAACAATTTGAGGAATGTAGAGATGAAAAATGAATTGTTCACATCTAAAAAATGTTTGAGGCAGGTCTTTCTTATGGAAGGTTGCCTTAAAAAGCATAGATAGATAGATAGATAGATAGATAGATAGATAGATAGATAGATGATAGATAGATAGATTCTCAAATATTCTAGTGGACTTGTGCTTTCAACAGAGTGAAGCCTATCTCATCCATGACTGTCCATCTCAAAGGACTCTTATCAATGTCTTCCAATAAGTCCACCACAAAGTCGATATAACTAATCAAAGTCTTTCCTTGCTCTCTCTATTGACACCTCAATAACATCAATGGTAAACATGGTATGTCCTTCACTCTCCCTATGTGACCAATCTTCTTTGTTTATATAATTGCTTCTATGTTTCTTTGTTGATATCCTTTATGAAAATTCTCCTTTGCATAACCCTTGTTGATACAACATTTCAGAACCTCATAGTTACCTATTTCCTTTTCTTATATACCAAAGAGAACTAGAAGTAAAGAATTGAAATAGACTCTAAGGACATTATAGAAAAGGGCAATTTTATCAATAATTGCTCATGAATGTAATGGAGAACTTTCTTTACCAGGACAGATCAGCAGCTTTTCTGCAACTTGGAAAGTCATGGAGAGATTGAAAAAGTTAGTTAATTGACCCAAAGTCACATAGTTTGTCAGAGACAAAACTTGAATACAGGGCTACCTGACTCTTAGGCCAACATGCCTCTCTTGGGATAGGGTGGGGAGAGGACTTTTAAGAGGCAGTTGTACTTTGTACTGTTCATGCTTCCTGGTCCCTAGAACTAGAGGACCCATAAGAGACTAAAACTCAATATGGAAGACTAAAGAAATATGGACTAATTTCTCTTCCTTTATGTGCAAGTGGGGCAGGTAAAAGATACAGTGGATAGAGTTCCAAATCAGGAATCAAGAAGATTCAAGTTCAAATCTGGATTTAGGCACTTACTAGTTGTATCACTTTGGACATGTCACTTAGTCCTGTTTACCTCAGTTTCCTCACCTGTAAAATGAAATGGAGAAGGAAATGGCAAACTACTCCAGTCTGCCAAGAAAATCCCAAAATGAAGAGTTGGACACAACTGAAATAACTAAACCACACTGGGCAGGTCCAATAGGCATCTACTTTCAAAGTAAACCAACCTTTATAGTAGAATTATAAAGCTAAGTCCTGTATTCATCCCAAGGGCAAAAGTTTGACTCGTTGAAATGCTAGAGGATTGCTAAAAGAACCAGAGTTTATTTCCTTTCCAAGAGGAGTCCAGACTCTAAAGCTTGGGATTGTATAGGCTCTTATGGAAAAGGAAGAACTCATCAGAGAGGGAAGAGAATTATATCAGGGTTATTGTAAGTCCTTTACATGAAATCAGGTTGCATCCTGAAAGTCTTTTGAGGGAGAGAAGTCTGACCATATTTTTCTATTCCAGCCTCCACATGGCTGAAAGCACATGGTAACTAAAGTATTTGACCTGCCTAGATAAGTCTGAGCCTTGGTTTAAGTAATTTCTTATGTGTTCACCCTTTTTTTGATCTTGGGAGAAGAAGTATCCCGTTGATCTCCATTTGTAAACTTGAGGAATCACTGCTGGGTCCATAAGGGCTCCTCCAGGACTAAATCTGGTCAAATCACATGTCTAGGTGCAGAACACAAGAGTAGCTCCATATCCAAGTTTCTGTGGTCTAAGGTTAGACCTGTAGTCTGAGGTTAGACAATGTTTTCAGCATTTTCTATAAGATGAAACAAAGGCTGTCAGATATTTCATATTGAAATGCTTTATTGCCTTAAGCATAGAAGTTGGAGAAATTTTTATTCAATTCTGTGGGTAATATCTATAAGTTGTTTGTGTTACATCCTGAGGTGATCAAAGGAAATTGTGGCTGGAGGTGAATTGAACCTAGGGAATGGTTTTCAGGATTTACAAGTGAAGAAGCATTTATTAAGCTCATGTTATGAACCACCCGTAAAATTGCTACATGCTGGCCATAAAAACACAATCAGAAAGACAGTCCTGATCTCCAAGAAGTTACATTCTAATGGGAGAAGACAACACATAAAAGGACACTGGGAAGTGGGATCATGGTGGAGAAAAAAGTCCAGAGAAGATGAAGTTTCCATGAGGAACTGGAATACACTCCCAAGTTACCTTCCCCTAACTGAATTTCTCAGAATCCTAGCATTCTACAAGACTATGATGAAGTGCCATCTCCTACACAAAATCCTTCCTGATTCCTCTAGTTGTCAATGTACTCTCTCTCTCCCGAAATTATCTTGTATTTAATTACCTATGTACAGATTGCATCCCCCTCTGGTTCTGCTCACTTTGCTCAGCAGAAGTTCATGTAAATTTTTCTAGGATCTTCTGAAATTCATCTGTTCATTGTTTCTTTGCAATGGGGTTAAGTGGCTTGCCCAAGGCCACACAGCTAGGTAATTATTAAGTGTCTGAGACCGGATTTGAACCCAGGTACTCCTGACTCCAGGGCTGGTGCTTTATCCACTGCGCCACCTAGCCGCCCTGTTCACTTTCTTATAGAATAATAGCACATAACTGGCACATCGTAGGTGCTTACTTAGTTGACTTGGCCTCTCAGGCTATGGCTATGACACACCAGTAAGAGACTTAGAGAAGATATATGACTGCATAGGCTTCTTGGGCTGATGATGAGGAAGTTCTGGAACCAGTTCATTTTCTAAATTTAATTGAACAAACATATTTCCATGGGTTATGTTGTGAAAGAAACAGAACAAAAAGGAAAAACTATGAGAAAGAAAAAACAAATAAAAAAGTGAAAATCATATATTTTTAGTTTGTTTTTTTTTTTGCAAGGCAAATGGGATTAATTGGCCTGCCCAAGGCCACACAGCTAGGTAATTATTAAGTATCTGAGGCTGCATTTGAACTCAGGTTCTCCTGACTCTAGGGCCGGTGTTCTATCCACTGTGCCACCTAGACACCCCACCACCCTGAAAATCACATGTTTTGATCAACATTCAGATTCCATAGTTCTTTCTTTTAATGTGAATAACATTTTCCATTAGTCTTTTAGAATTTTCTTTGATTGCTGTATTATTGAGAAGTATTAAGTCTATCATAGTTGATCCTTACACAATGCTACTGTTGCTGTGTATGATGTTCTGGTTCTGCTCACTTTGCTTAGCTTCAGTTCATGTAAATTTTTCCAGGATTTTCTGAAATTCATCTGTTCATTGTTTCTTACAGAATAATAGCACTCATTACATTCACATACCACAATTTGTTCAGCCATTCCCCAATTGATGGGCATCCCCTCAGTCTCCAATTCTTTGCCACCACAAAAAGAATGGCTACAAATATTTTTGGATATGTAGTTCCTTGGGATACCGATCTTGTAGAACTGGATTAAAAGGTATGCAAAGTTTTGTAGTAGGCATAGTTCCAAATTGTGGACTTCATTTAAGAATTGTGTGAGGGGTGGCTAGGTGGCGCAGTGGATAGAGCACCGGCCCTGGAGTCAGGAGTACCTGAGTTCAAATCTGACCTCAGCCACTTAATAATTACCTAGCTGTGTGGCCTTGGGCAAGCCACTTAACCCCATTGACTTGCAAAAATTTAAAAAAAAAAAAAAGAATTGTGTGAGTAGCAGACCAGGAATTGAGCCCAGGCTTATAGGAGTCAGTGTTGTTGAGTGCTACCAACCAGGCAGCAGAACTATGGGAGACAACAGTAACAGAATAATTGTCCCCTTCTTCATTTTTACTTTGTAAAATAACCTTTGGGTTTGTATGTTTGCTTTGAAAACACATGAGCAGAGCACAGAGGAGAGGGGAGTGGGAGAGGGAAGTTAAATTCTTTTGGAAGCAGTGACCACTGTTTATTCACAGAGATTTGCTAATCTTGCCCAAGGTTGTTGCTAGTAGCACCTGAAGCTGAATTTGAACTCAAGATCTGGCACTCTATCATTGCACCATCTAGCTGTCCCAATTGGTATGCAACAAGAACTTAATAAATTCTTGTGGACTGACTGACATTTAGGCAATACAGGAAATGACTGATTTGGGGGGGAATACACCAAGAATTAAGATTAGAATACAAGTAGTTGGGGATACATACGCCAAGAGTATGTGTCATTTTTGGAATGAGCCTATGCTTCTGATTTTATACAGAAAAACCAGAAAAGCTGATAAGTGAAGACTAAGAGGTAATCTGGGCATTATGGCACATGTCCAGGTCAATTAGCTGGTTTACCTCAAGCTTTGTCCACCACCTAGTGGTTTGCACATATCTTAACAATAATCAATTGCTCCTAGCAACATCCCCTAATGTTGGCAGCACTGTCCAAATTAAAACTCAAATGCCTCGTTTTGTAGGACAAGCACTGCATCTGTAATTCCTTGTTTGAAATGTATTGCAGATTGCTCGTGCCCATCATGGGGCCTTCTCCATTGTCCTTTAGCCCATCTTCAATTTGAGTTTTTCAGAGAGTATATGTTCTATGGATCATGGTGGTACAGTAGAGTAAAGTGCCAGATCTGGAGTCAAAAGGACTTAAATTCAAACCCAGTCTCAGACATTTATAAACTATGTGACTTTAGGCAAATCACTTAATCCTGTTTGCCTCATTTTCCTCATCTATAAAATGATCTGGAGAATGAAATGGCAAATTACCCCACTATCTTTGCTAAGAAAATCCCAAATAGGGTCATGAGGAGTCAAACACACTGAAGAATGACCAAACAATAACAAATATTGTTCTATGACCCACAATGATCCAATAATACTGGAAGAAGATAGATATTAAAAAGATAATAGGGTTGTTTTTCAAGAAAATTTTTGCGGTCTCTAAAAGAATTTTTTAAATCCCCGAAGATAATCTAGCCTCTCCCTCTTTGGTTCATTTCCAGGACCAAATCACTGTATATTTTATAGGTAAGTGGGAGGCACACTAGATAGCATCTTGGACCTTGAAATCAAGATCTGAGTTTAAATCTAACTCTGTGACCTTGGGCAAATCACTTAACCTCTACCTACCTCAGTTTCCTCAATAGCAAAATAGATAAAATAATAACACCTTCCTCCTAGGATTGTTGGATCAAATGAGATAATAATTGTAAAGCATTTTGTAAAACTTAAATCACTATATAAATGCTTTGTTCAGTTCTATAGGATAATATGAACTTTCTATTTATTACTAGTCAATTTTGGTACAACTTAAAATATACTTTCTTATTGATTTGCATATTAATTAACCAAATAAATAAGCATTTATATCACAAAGCCTAATACAATACCTTATTCATGATATGAACCTAATTAATGTTGAATGGGACCAAACCTCAAAGGCTCTGTTGGAAAGATGTTCATTTCACAATGAAATTGCTTCCTTGCCATCTTCTCTCCTTAAAAGAAGAAAGACAAAAAGCATCAGAGGATAATAAAAATAACAATAACAATGATAATAACTACTGAGACATGGCAAAGAAAGCGTGGAAAGACCAGTGACTTTGAAGACAGAGAACCCACAATCAAATCTCATCTTTGATACCTAATACCTGAGCAAATCGCTTAATTTCCAAAAGTCCCAGTTGCCCAAATAGACTGGAAGACTGCTAAACATCTCTCCCAGGTCAGAGTTATAATAATATAACATTCATATAAGGTTTTAAGATTTACAAAGCACTTTATAAACTCCACTCCATTTTATCCTCACAACAATCCCATGAGGTAGATACCACAAGAATTATCCCCTTTCTACATCTAAGCAACTGAGGCTCAGAGAATTAAATAGCTAGGAAGTGGCAGAGGCAGAATTTGATGTCAAATCTTCCTGATTTCTTCCATCAACTTCCATCAACTACAAAGATCCACTTAAAAGGGGATATAAGAATACAGTCCTGATGGTGAGAAAACAGTATGTTTCTATTGCTTCTCAAATCTCTTCTCTCAAGATCTTTTCTAAATTTGCCAGGTCATTGGTTGTTTGAAGCTGATGATCTTCAGGCAACCTCTGGCAACCTCTTTCTTTACATCTAGTATCACAGCCCTTCAGATCCAATAATGGGCAATACCATTTTCTTACCAAATTCAAAGAGAGATAATGTAGGATTTAAAATGTGTTCTAACTAGATAAAGAAGAGGAATAGCTAGATCATAGATTTAGAGCTAGAGGGGACCTTAATCTAATACCATGTTTTACATAAAAGGAAACTGAAACCCAGAGAAATCAAGTCACTTGCCCAAAGTCACAGAAGAAAGATAGACAATTTAAACACAGGTTCTCTGATGCCCAGTCCAACATTCTTTCCTCTACACTATGGTGCCACAAATTCTATAATGCATATGAATTGAATTACTAGAATATTACAATTCATATTGTATAACAATGACAGAACAAAAAGAGCTATCACAGTATAGTATGTGCAAATTAAATATGTGCATGAAACAGACATATATATTTATATATATACATATATATGAATGACACTTTCTGTATTCAGTGGCACACTGTGGCACTGCAGAAAGTTAGTATGTCACTAAATTAATTATCCAAAGAGAGGTATAATATTTAAATTAAACAAGTGATAATCTAGTTAAACATCTTCTAAATGATCTTAAATAAATCTTTTAATCAAATATGAGTGATAGAGGCTCAAATCCCATCCAAAAATTCCATCAGATGGATAATTTAAATCCCACAATGACCAAGTTCTGAATTTAAATATATGAACTAAGATGGCGGCAGGAGGACAGGCATTGCCAAAAACTCTTAAAATGATTCTAACCAAATTTTAGAGGGGCAGAACCCACAGACGATTAAGTGAAACAATTTTCCAGACCAAGGGGTCCATGGCAGCAGGAATGGTTTCCAGACCTTTTGGTCAGAGAATCACTGGGAATGTCTTGGAGGGTCAGCAGGAGAGCTTTGCCAAACCAGAGTGACTGCAGAGCACAGGTCAGCACCAGTCTCAGGATAATCATGGGAACCTACAGAGCCACCCAGCAGCTGCTTCCAGAGAGCTCAATCCACAGAAGGTAAAGGGGTGGGGAGAGACTGCAGAGGTCTCTCTGCTATCCCTGGGGCAGGACTCTGCTGCTTTGCACATACTTAGATCCAGGTTGCACTCTGGGTCCTCATACTACCATAGAAGAGCAGGGACCCTCTTCACACCTCCAGGGCAGAGGGGAGTGCTTGTGGTAAAATACAGACCAGAGAACAGACCAGAAGAGCAATCAAAGTTTCTCATAAGAACTTGGAGGAATTAAGATCCAGGATGGAGGGGGAAGAGCATCCCCCCCAAAAAAAACCCAAACACTTTGAAAGTGTGATAAATCAGTCATTGGTTGAGAAAATGAGCAAACAATAGAAAAAGAAGACTTTGACCATAGAAAATTATTTTGGTCCCATGAAAGATCAAAATATACACTGAGAAGAAGACAAGGTCAAAACTTCTGAATCCAAAACTTCAAATAAAAATAGGAAATGGTCTCAGGCTATGGAAGAGCTCAGGAAAAGACCTTGAAAGGTAGAGGAAAAATTGGGAAGAGAAATGAAAGTGATGCAGGAAAATCATGAAAACCAAGTCAGCAACTTGGTGAAGGAGATACCAAAAAACACTGAAGAAATTAATGTGTTAAAAACCAGTTTAGCTCAAATGGAAAAAGCAGTCCAAAAGGCAAGTGAGAAGAAGAATGCCTTAAAAAGCAGAACTGGTCACTGGGAAAAGGAGATAAAAAATTCTCTGAAGAAAATAACTCCTTCAAATGTAGAATGGAGCTAAAGGAAGCTTATGACTTTGCGAGAAATCAAGAAACAATAAAACAAAATCAAAAGAATGAAAAACTAGAAGAAAATGTAAAATATCTCATTGGAAAAACAACTGATCTGGAAAAACAGATCCAAAAGAGATAATTTTAAAAATTATTGGGCTACCTGAAAGTCATGACCAGGAAAAGAGCCTAGATTTCATTTTTCAAGAAATAATGCAGCAAAATTTCCCTGAGATCCTAGAAGCAGAGTGTGAAATAGAAATTAGGGAATCCACTAATCACCTCCTAAAAGAGATTCCCCCCCAAAAAAAAAACTTCCCAGGAATATTATAGCAAAATTCCAAAACTCCCAAATAAAAGAGAAAAATACTTCAAGCAGCCAGAAAGAAACAATCCAACTACCATGGCACTACAGTCAGGATTATACAGGATTTGACAGTGTCTACATTAAGGGCTTATAGGGCTTGGAATATGATATTCCAGAAGGCAAAAGAGCTTGGATTACAACTGAGAATCAACTACCCAGCAAAATTGAACATCCTTTTTCAGGGGAAAAGATGAAATGAAAATGAGTCTTTGAAATGAAATGAGGGAGGCGGAACCAAGATGGCAACAAGAAGGGATCGACTCTTAGGAGCTCTCTGATAAAATTCATCAGCTAAGGACTCTAACTAAACTTTCGAGAGACAGAACCCACAAAGGGACCCAGTGAGGCAGTTCTCCTACTCAAGGTAACCGGGAAAAGAGCAGAAAGGCTCTGCTCCCCAGGATTGGAGAGGCAGCCCGCCAGAGCCAAAGAACCTCAGCCTCCCGGAGGCAGCCCCACGGTGCTGGGAGTCTCAGCTCACAGCAGCGGGGGAGTCTCCTGAGCTGCACCCCGAGAAGCAACGGGCACAAAGTGGGAGAACAGCAGGGGACCTCTGCCAGAGCAGGCACGTGGAGCCCAGCCCTCAGGGCACACAGCAAGCAGCATCGTCTTTCCCCAGCCCGGATCCAAGAAACAGAAGCAGGTGGAGCTGGTAAGCAGGAGCCCCCAGGGCATGAGCCCATTGAGCTGAGGGAGGGGAGTGAAGAGAGACTGCCTAGCTCTGTCCTCTGCCCCTGAAACAGGACTCTGGGGCTCTGACCACATTCAGATCCTGATCCCAGTCTAGGCCCCCCCATAGAACAGCAGCCCCCCCCCACCTCAGCCCCGTGGCAGAAGGGGGTGCTTATGGTCATTCACAGACCAGGAGGGAGGACAGAGCCTTACACACTGAGACCCTTGTGGGACTGTCCCAAAAGCTCAAGAAACACCCCAAACCAGGCCCAGGCTGGGAAAATGAGCAAGCAGAGAAACAAAAAGAAGACTATTGAGAAATATTTTGCAAATGAGCCCAAGAAGGAACAAAATACTCAGTCTGAAGATGAGGAAGCACAAGCTCCTGCATCTAAAGACTCCAAGAAAAACAGAAATTGGGCTCAGGCTATGATAGAGCTCAAAAAAGACTTTGAAAATCAAATGAGGGAGTTGGAAGAAAAACTGGGAAAAGAAAGGAGAGAGATGCAGGAAAAACATGAAAATGAAGTCAGCAGCTTAGTCAAGGAAATCCAAAAAAATGCTGAAGAAAATAGCATGCTAAAAACCAGCTTAGGTCAAATGGATAAAACAGTTCAAAAAGTTATTGAGGAGAAGAATGCTTTAAAAAGCAAAATTGGCCAGATGGAAAAAGAGATAAGAAAACTCTCTGAGGAGAACAAATCCTTCAGACAAAGAATAGAATTCAGGGACATTGATGAATTTACCAGAAATCAGGAATCAATACTTCAAAACCAAAAAAATGAAAAATTAGAAGAAAATGTGAAATATCTCATTGAAAAAGCAACTGATATGGAAAACAGACTTAGGAAAGATAATTTAAAAATTATTGGAATACCTGAAAGTCATGATCAGGAAAAGAGCCTTGACATGATTTTCAAAGAATTACTACAGGAAAATTGCCCTGATATTCTAGAAGCAGAGGGCAAAATAGAAATGGAGAGAATACACCGATCCCCCCAAGAAAGAGATCCCAAAAAACCAACCCCTAGGAATATTATAGCCAAGTTCCAGAACTCCCAAGTCAAAGAGAAAGTATTACAAGCAGCCAGAAGGACACAGTTCAAATATCGTGGAGGTGCAGTCAGGATCACACAGGACTTAGCAGCAGCTACATTGGAAGCTCATAGGGCTTGGAATACAATATACCGGAAGGCAAGAGAGCTTAGAATGCAGCCAAGAATGAACTACCTAGCAAAGCTGAATGTCCTCTTCCAGGGAAAAAGATGGACTTTCAATGAACCAGGGGAATTTCAAATGTTCCTTTTGGAATGGCCAGAGCTGAACAGAAGGTTTGATCTTCAGATACAGGACTCAGGTGAAGCATGGAGATTGGAGGACAGGGGGGAAATATGAGGGACTTAATGAGGATGAACTGCATGTATTCCTGCATAGAAAAATGACACTGATAATACTCATATGAACCTTCTCAGTTAATAGAGCAGGTAGAGAGAGCTTTTATAGTTGAAGCACAGGAGAAAGCTGAATTCGAAGATAAAAAATGGTGTAAAAATGGAGTCAATAGAAAAAAAGGGAAATGGAATGGGAGAAAGAAAAAGGAGAGGGGGAATAGTCCAAGATATTTCACATAAGATTTTTTTTATTTCAATGAGCTAATGCAATGATATGGAAGGGGGGAGGCAAGGGGGAATGAGGGAACTTTGCTCTCATCAGAGATGGCTAGGAGAGGAAACAGCAAATATACTCAATGGGGTATAGACATCTGGAGTAAGAAGGAGGGGGGAGCAGGGGGAAGGGGTGGGGATGTGAATAAAGGAGGAGAGGATGGACCATGGGGGGAGAGTGGCCAGATATAACACATTTTCTTTCTTACTTCTTGCAAGGGGCTGGGAATGGAAGGCCTGCCCAGGACCACAGGGCTAGGTGGATTCTGGGCCTAAGGGGTGGTATGGGGGCTCAGGGCTTCTTGGCCCCAGGACAAGTGATCTGTCTGCTGTGCCACTCAGCGACCCTACAGCAGAGTCATAGTGAAAGGAGAGAGAAAATAGAGTACATAGTAGTGGAGAAATAAGAAAGGAGGGAGTTGCGATCAGCAATGGCAACAGTGGAAAAATATGGAAATAACTTTTGTGATGGACTTATCATAAAGAATGAGATCCACCCATGACAGAGTTGTTGGTGTTGGAACAAAGACTCAAGCACATTTTTTGTTATGATTATTTGGGGGAGGGTGCAGGGCAAGTAGGGCTGGATGGCCTGCCTGGGGCCACATAGCGGGGTGATCTTTGGGTGTCTGGGGCCGGATTTGGACCCAGGTGCTCCTGGCTCAAGGGCCAATGCTCTGTCTGCCACCCAGCCACCCCTATGATTATTACTATTTTATTTTATTTTGGGTCTTTTTTTTCTTTCTTTCTTTTTCGTTTTTGCAGGGCAGTGGGGATCGGGTGGCTTGCATGTCACACGGCTGGGTGATTGTTGGGTTTACGAGGCTGGATATGGACTCGGGTGCTCGCGGCTCCAGGGCTGGTGCTTCGTCCATTGCGCCACCTGGCCATACCTACAATTATTACTATTATTATTTTTTTCTTTTAATTTTTTTCTCTCCCCTTTACTTTTTTTGCCCAAACAAGTCTATCTATATTCATGGGGGAGGAGGAGTATTTTGTTTACTTGTAAACAAGAATATTTTATTAATGTAAAAAAAAATTTGTACAAAATGAGAATAAAAAATAAATTTAAAAGAAAAAGAAGAAATGAAATGAAATGAAATGAAATGAAATGAAAAAGGAGTCTTTCAAATTTTCCTGTTGAAATGATCATAGCTGAACAGAAAGTCTGATCTCTAAGTACAGGACTCAGATGGGAAGGGACAAATATGAGGGATTTAATTCCCATTCCTGAATGGGAAGAAGATACTGATAACTCATATGAACCTTCTCATTTATAACAGCAGTTAGAAGGAACATAAATATGCAAGGCACAGGAGAGAACTGAAAATAATGATATAATATAGTATAAAGATGGAATCACTGAGAGAAACAAGAAAGTACTTGGAGAAAGGGGAAGGAGAGGTAGAATGGACCAAGATATTTCATATAAAAGAGTCAAGAAAAAGCTTTTGAAATGGAGTGGAACGGGGGGAGAGCTACGGGGAATGTGTGAGGCTTCATTCTTATCAGAAATGGCTCAGAGAAGAAATAACATACACATTTAATAAGGTATAAAAATCTATCTTGCCCTAGAGGAAAAAGAGAGGAAAGGGATGGGAGAAGAGGGATGGGGAGGGAAGGGGGAAGGGGGTGATAGAAGAGAGGTAAGAGGAACCTTGGAGATTGGAGGGAAGCTTTGGGGTACCCGAGGGGGAGATGCAGACCTGGGGGAAGAATCAGTGCTGCCATGGGGCATATGGTCTTAGGAGAAGGAGAAGATGCTGGAGTTGGAGCCGGAATCATCCAGCCTTTTGGTGGACAGCTTGGTCATGTCTGACCACATCTATCAAAAGAAGGAAGGAGATGAGGAGGCATGAGATGGAGACCAAAACCAGTTAGTGGGACCCAGAATATTCCCTTGCTTGGGGATGGGGACCCTCTTGATGATGAGATGCAGAATTTTGAGGATTCTGAGGAAGACTTGAACTGAGAGCAGGGAGATGGGATAGCTAACAGCAACTCTCCAGAGACCCAACCTCCTGTTAAGGAGAACTGGGACACCGAGTTAATTGCTGACCAGGGGAATTCATATGGTGCTAAAGACATCCACCGTGTCAGCATTCAAGAATTCTGTCTCTGCCCACCTCATACACAGCAAGGAGACATGATCTAGGATCCAAGCTGGCACCACTCTGCCCCCTAATTCCCCACTATTCCAAAATGGTCTTTGAGACAGGGCAGTTTGATAATGCTGAAGACTGATGAGAAACTTTGAGTTGCTTTGATGCCCTGTGGGCCAGTCTCCCCTTAGCTTTTTTCCCATCCATCACATTCCCTTATTCCTGCTTGAGAGGTAGAATCTCACATTGAGGAGCAGTGTTGGAATGGATCCTAGAAGTTGCTGCATTTTTATAGAGTGTTGTGTTTAAGAAAGGAAAGAAAACATGGGTAATAAGTGTCTGCAACTGAATTTGAACTCAGATCTTCCTGACTCCAGATCTGGTGCTTTATTTATTTGGGACAACTAGGTAGTTGCCCCAAAAGGTCCTCACCATCATCAAATACAAGCTCTGACAAACTGTTCATTTTGTCTTAAGTACAAGGCCTTAAGAACAAACCTAATGACTAATGATTATGTGGCTTTCATTTAAAAATCTAGAAAAAGTCTAATGAGGTTCAAAACAAGGTAAACTACTAGGAGAGGAAATATTGCAACCATGGTCATAATCTGCCAGAGAGACCTGTCAAATTCACATTGGAGTTCTTGGTCTTGAAGTGGGCTATCAATGAAAAGTTTTAGGGCTGTATGTCTAGAAGTCCATTTTAGGTATGCTCAGATAACAACTAATTGACCCACTTTTGCGATTTACAGTCTTCATGACCTTGAGCAAATCAGCAAATCATTCGGCTTTTCCCTTCAGTTTCTCCATTCTTTGAGACTGTGTGTGTGTGTGTGTGTGTGTGTGTGTAGGGGATCTTCTCACTCTAAAAACTGTGATCCTCTGAAAACGTCTTCCATGGTGTAGAAATGAAACCAATCAATCAGAAATCAAGAATATATTCAACTAAGTGACAGAAACTATGGTATCTGCTTGGGATACAAGTACAAAGAATGAAATAATTCTCACTTGCAAGAAGTTTACATTTTAATGGGAGAAAAAGAATATTTGAAGTACTTAAATGCATATATTAAAAGAGTTACTATTAAATGTATCATTTTTAACTTATCCGTGTGTGTGTGTGTGTGTGTGTGTGTGTGTGTGTGTGTGTGTGTGTGTGTGTTCTGGAGACAATTAGGGTTAAGTGACTTTCCTAGGGTCACACAGCTAATAAGTTTCTGGGGCTGGATTTGAATAAATATATCTTTCTAAAAATTTACAAAATAACTTTCTTAACCCTAAGGGACTAGAATCTAGACACCGGTAAAAGACACATTTAAAGTGGGAGCTTGCTCTTTGGCCCTGGAGGACAAGTGTGGTGAGGCTGTGCACTCACCTCCATGGCTCCTGGAGGCCTCCCAGGCCTGAGAGAGAGAGAAAAAGAGGAGTGAAGGGCCCTGCGTGTGAAGTATTGAAATTTCCTCACCTCTTCACCGCCAGATGGAGGTCAGCCACTCAGTAAAGGAGCGTACTATTGTTGAGAATAGCCTGGTCATCCTGCTACAGTGACTCCGAGGCCTAGTGACCACAGTGGATCTGTGGGATGAGCCTGTGGCCCATGGCCGAGTGGACAATGTAGATGCCTTCATGAACATTCGCCTGGCTGAGGTCACTTACACAGACTGGCAGGGCCAGTAGGTCCAGCTTGATGACCTCTTTGTGACTGTTTGCAATGTCCACTATGTCCACATTCCCGATGATCACCATCGAGCCACCATCAATGCTGCCACCATCGAGCAGCAACTTCAGGCCATCCATTGGGTTCGGAACTTTGGCAGTGAGGGTAAGGGCCGGAGGGAATTTCCTACCAGGAAGTACAAGTGAAAGACATTCCCCTTTCACTCAGATTCCTTTGGAGTCCTTGGCATTATAGGCAAAGATGGAGACTGCACTGCTTCTGACAGCCAGTTCTTCCCAATGAGGATGCAGACCACAAGGAGAAAGACTAGTTCATTCTGAAGCCACATTTGCCTTTAATAAACCCAGGATTGGATCTGGGTACCCAAAATCTGATATGTCCTTGATCTTGGGTTAATTGAAGACCATTCCCCATGCTTCTTGGCCACTGGGGCTTGGCTAACTGATCATTCAGCCTCACAGAGCTCCCAATTCTGTACTAAAGAGTTCATTTCAGCCATATTTGATACTTCCTAAAATGCATTGATGATCTTTGCTGCTAAAATGTGCCTGCCTAAGAGTATTTTGTGAACCCTTTCCACTCAGTTGTTTACTTCTAAAACCAAACTCGGATGCAAACACAAGAGTCGTAGGCTTTCTAGAATCCCACTTGTCTATCCATGTTATGCAGAATTAAAGCACTTCAGTCCAGTCAGGGAAAAAAAATAAATAAAGTGGGAGCTTGTTGATCTCAAAGGATAATTTCATCATATAAGCTGTCATCATTTACATTCTTATAATATTTTGAGTAGTATAAGGAAATCATTGTTTCTTGAACCTGGTACTTACTGACAGGTACTCAGCAAGATGATTAAGACCACTGATTTTAATGGTACTGTGTCTTCTTTTGTCAACAAAATCACATTGGAAAAGTGATGGGAAATGATATATAATCAGTTAGATATATTTTGCCAACCCAAGAGAACTAGTTGGGTGGAAATGCCAAGTATTTGGTTACAATTAAAGTGGACTTTGCATCTTTATTTTTAATAACTGAAAATATTGGTAGCTTCTTATGCAGGAAAAAGTCATAGTATAAAATACACCTAAAATAATATCAGAGCTTAACCAATGATTTTAGTTAGGAACTTCCATTTGTTGCTGGAAAGAAGAGTAATATTTGACTATATTGCTCAAGTCCCAGGAATGCATGGTATAATGCTTTCTTGGGATCAGAACTCCTCCTCTTTCCTTCCCTTATTCCAAATCAACTATCTCTGATTTCTTTTAATATAGGATGAGTGGGTATCTCAATGATTCATATTTGCCAACAGGAAGCTAGGCAAACAAAGCAAAATTAAATTAAAAAACATTTTAGAAGGAAAAAACCTTATTATATTTTTATATTATATATGATAGTATATATTTAGAAGGAAAAATAATAATATATTTTGGCACCCCTAATTACTAGCACAATAACTTGAATATAGCAGGTACAAAATAAATGGCTATTGTGACATTTATAAAATTCGAAAAACTTTCTGGATAATTAATCAATGCCAATAAAATAGGCCAGTGACACTCTCTAATGCCAGAGGTGAATCCTGGTGGTAATCCCACAATTTATAAATCCTTGGAAGAGTGAATATTCCTGTGGGTGGCAATCAACTCTGATTGTTTAATAATGAGAGAGAATGAATATTACAATGATAGGTGGACCTATTCTAATAAGGGGCTGAAGGATGTAAATTTAATTATGTCATTTACTTCTATATTGCCCAGCCTTGGACAATCTAATCAAATAATTTATCCCCACCCTTACCTGTGTATAGCACAATGGACTTCCCCAAATGGGTGGGGGCTGAACAAGATGAAGGAGAAAATTAAGTCAACCTCATTATCAGCAATGTCCTTCAGAGATTAAGCCTTCAAATGAGAACTTTAGATAAAAGGGGGGAACTCTGAATCTCCCCAAATCATTGGTTATTAATAATATTATAGAATGAAAATTATATTTCTAATTTAATGGAGTGTTTATGAAAGAACTATGTTGCTCCCTGATATGATATCATTATTTCAACTGGACACATGGACATCCTTGTATTCATTTCCTTTTATTGCACTCTGCATCAAGGTCTCTGCATTTACAAGTAAAGGAAAAGCAAGAATTCTCTATAAAAATGAATAAGAGAATTGAGGGCAAAAGCAGTTGCTTTGTACTGCAATTTGTTTTTCTTCAAGTAATGTTTATCCAACAAATCTGATATCTATCCAAATGGAAAATTCCTTTCAATCTGAGCTTGTTTTCAAGCATTTTCCATAGTGACCAGTGGAAAGCCTGGATACATCCTTACAATGTCAAGAGAACACCAAGGAGACATCCAACCTTTTGAGTGTACTCCTGGGGCAGCTAGGTGGTGCAGTGGATAGAGCACCAGCCCTGGAGTCGGGAGGACCTGGGTTCAAATCTGGCCTCAGACACTTAATAATGACCTAGTTGTGTGGCCTTGGGCAAACCATTTAACCCCATTTGCCTTGGAAAAAAACTAAAAAAAATATAAAGTTGAGTGTATTCCTGCAGTAAATTTACAGGAAGGTATGGTAGGAAGCAGGAATCAAAGGCACAAGTGGAAGTGTTAACACTTTGCAAGGACTATTTGGAGCAAGAGAAAAGAGAATGGGTAGAGACATCTTTGAGCTATGGAGGAAGAATGATGAGGGCTCTCTAGATAGTTAACAACAGCAATAATTATGATAATGACATATACTAATTTATGGTTTGCAAACTCCTTTCTCATGTCTTATGTCACTTGAACCTCAAAATGACTCAGAAAGGTAAAGTGACACACCTAAGAGTTACTCAAATAGTAAGAGTCTGAAGCTGGGTTTAAAAATCAGGCAAATCTTTTGGACTCTACAAGAACTCTGTCTATAACGTCACTAGCTGATATTCTATCATACTACTCAATTTATGAAATATTATATTTTCTTTGCTGCAGGCAAATTTTCTTATGATCTAAACCTTGATTTCATCTAGTTAGGAATTCAGAAGAATCACTTTCTTTTTACTTTATTTTTATTTCATGCTCCAATATGTATTTTTAACTTATTTCATTAAATGCTTCTCAGGTACATGTAAAATTTTTTTTTAATTTTTTTAACTTTAAGGCAATAGGGTTAAGTGACTTGCCCAAGGTCACACAGCTAGGCAATTATTAAGTGACTGAGGCCAGATTTGAACTCAGGTACTCCCGACTCCAGGGCTGGTGCTCTATCCACTGCGTCACCTAGCCACTTCCAATTTTTAACATTTAAAAAATATTTTGAGTTTTAAATTCTCTCCCTCTCCACCACCACCCCCCAAGAACAAGCAATTTGATGGAGATTATACATGCAAAGTCATGCAAAACATATTTTCACATTAACCATGCTACAAAATAAAACATAGACCCACCCACCCACCCCACCCCCCCAAAAAACAAGAGAAAAATAAGGAACATTTTTAAAGTGTTTTAATATGCATTCAGACTACCTCAGTTCTTTTTCTGGAGGAGGTATGCACCTTTCAGCCTAAGTTCTTCAGATTTGTTATTTATTGCTATTGCTACTATTCAGTTGTTTTCTAACACGTTTGATTATTCATTACCCCATTTTGGGGATTTTCCTGGCAAAGTTACTGGAGTGATTTGCCATTTTCTTCTCCATATCATTTTACATATGAAAAATTTGAGGTAAATGGGGTTAATTGACTTTAATCAGAATAGCTGTCATTCACAGTTGATCATTGTATAATATTGCTCTTATTGTGTACAATAATCTCCTGTGGTTGTGCTCACTTCACTTTGCATCAGTTCATATACGTCTTCTTGGATTTTTATGAAATCATTATGCTTATTTCTTATAGCATAATAAGTATTTCATCATAATCATATTTCACAACTTGTTCAGTCATTCTCCAATTGATGGACATTTCTTCAATTACCAATTTTTTACCACCACAAAAGAGCTGCTATAGATATTTTCTGTACATAGAGGTAATGTTCCTTTTCCTTTGATCTCTTTGGGATACAAACCTAGTACTGGTATTATTGGGGGGGGGGAGGTATTCAAAGTTTTATAACCCTTTGGCCATAATTCCAAATTGCTCTCCACATTGGCTAAATCAGTTCTAAACTAGGTTAAGATAGAGTTTTATTCTCAACTGAGTGTGTATTTTATTCCCTCTTTGAATCAATTTCTAATGAGAGTAAGGTTCAGGTTAACCTGCCTCTCTCTTCCCCCCCGTGAAATCTCTCCTTTTCATGCCTCTTTTATGTAAAATAATTCCCCCAAAATTTTCTTTTCCTTCCTCCCTTTCCCAAGGTGTCCCTCATCTTCACCCATTCATTTTATTTTTTTGAAACTATTCTATCATAGTCAGCTCACATTCATGTTCTATGACCATGTATTCTCCTTCTAATTGCCCTAATAATTAGTGATAAAGGTTTTAGGAAATATAAGTATCATCTTCTCATATATTCATGTAAACAATTTAATTCTATTGAATTTCTTATCATTTCTCTTTCATGTCTCCCTTTTTATGCTACACTTAAGTATTGTTTGAATGTCAAATTTTCTTTTTTAGCTCTGGTCTTTTAATCAGAAAAGTCTTCTAGACCATTAAATATTCACTTTGCTCCCCTGAAGGATTATTCTCAGTTTTTCTGTGTGGGTTATTCTTGGTTAAAAATCCTACCTCCTTTGTCTTCTGAAATATCATATTCCAAGTTCTCCATTCTTTCAGTCTGACAGCTAAATCTGTGATGCTGATTGTAGTTTCACCATATTTGAATTGTTTCTTTCTGGCTGCTTGAAATATTTTCTTGTTGACCTGGGAGCTCTAAAATTTAGCTATAATATTCCTGGAAATTTTTATTTTGGCATCTCTTTCAGAAGGTAATTGATGAATTCCTTCCATTTCTATTTTACCCTCTTTTTCTAGAATACTGGAGAAGTTTTTCTCGATAATTTCTTACAACATGATGTTTAGGATTTTTTTTTTTGATCATGACTTTCAGGTAGTCCAATAAGTATTCAATTTTCTCTCCTAAAACTGTTATGTTTTTTCCCCCAAAAGTATTTCACATTATTTTCTATTTTTCATTCTTTTGACTTTGTTTTATTATTTCTTGATCTCTCATACAGTCTATTTGTTTCAACTTGCCCAATTCTAATTTTTAAGTGAACTTAAAACTTTCTTCAGTGAGTTTTATGCCTCTTTGCCAACTACCAATTCTTCTTTGTAAGGAGTACTTTTCTCAAGAGAATTTTTGTATGTCATTTTTCATTGGATTGATTCTGCTTTTTAAGGTCATCTTTTCTTCAGTGGATTTTTGTACTTGTTTTACCATTTGGTCAATTCTGGTGTTTAAGGTGTTATTTTCTTCAGTATTGTTTGTGGTTCTTTTATCAGGCTGTTAACTTCCTTTTCACAGGTATCTTATAGGGCAGCTACATGGTGCAGTGGATAGAGGTCCTAGAGTCAGGAGGACCTGAGTTCAAATTTGACCGTAGACACTTAATAATTACCTAGCTTTGTGACCTTGGGCAAGTTATTCAACCCTTGCAAAAATATCCCATAATTCTCATTCTTTTCTTATTTTTTCCTCAACATTTCTTAAGGATTTTAAAAATGCTTTTGAAGCTTTTCTAGGAATTCTTATTGGAATTCTACAAATTCACATTTTTCTTTAAGGTTTTACTTGATTTGGGGGGTGGCTAGGTGCCGCAGTGGATAGAGCCCTGGAGTCAGGAATACCTGAGTTCAAATCCAACCTTAGACACTGTGTGGCCTTGGGCAAGCCACTTAAACCCATTTGCCTTGCAAAAAAAAAAAAACTAAAAAAAAAGGCTTTACTTGATTTTGATAGCATTGTCTTCTGAGTTTGTATCTTAATCTTTCTGGTCACTATAAATAACTTTTTTATGATTAGGTTCTTTTTCTGTTGTTTGTTCATTTTTGCAGACTATTTTTAGACTTTCAACTTTATGTTAAAGTTGGATTCTGCAACCAGGGTAAAGAGGGCACCATCCCAAGTTTCAGGTTTTTCATGCTGTTGTTTTCAGAGATTGTTCTGAGGATCTGTAAGCTTTTTGTGCTTTCAAGTTGGTATGACCTAAGGAGATGTTGCTTATTGCTTTCCTGGTCTGTACACTGAACTTTATCCATGAATTATTTCTCTGTAATCCAAGATTATTTCTCTGTAATCACAAGTGCTAGTGCTCATCTTGGCCTTGGAAGTTACACAAGAGTCCCTAGTTCACTTGCTCCTCTGCAGTCACAAGTACAATTACTCCTTTCTTCCTTAGAACTGACTACAAACACTCTTCTCTGAAAATGGGACCAGACTCCCTGATCCCCTGTGGCCACAAGCACTTGTGTTCCTCTCTACACTGGAGTTTGTGACTAGGAACTCAGTAGAAGGAATAAAATTACTAAAGGCATAGAGGTAAGAATGTGAAAGGAAGGAACACCATGTTACCTATCTTTTTTGTAGCAAACATAGGTCATCTAAAGGGAAATCCTGGAACTTAAGTTATGATAGTGAGCCAACAAACATTTACTAAGTGCTTACTGTATTCTAGGCACTATGCTAAGCTCTATAGATACAAAGAAAGGCAAAAACAAAGTCTCTTCTCTGAAGAAACACATTTTAATGGGGGGGGGGAGAAAAATTTTAAATAACCAGTGTGTATTGTTTGAATGTCAAATTTTCTTTTTTAGCTCTGGTCTTTTAATCAGAAAAGTCCTCTAGTACATTAAATATTAATTTTTCTCCCCTGAAGGATTATTCTCAGTTTTGCTGTGTGGGTTATTCAAATCTGGCCTTAGACACTTAATGTGGAAGATACATGGAATAAATGAAGGCAATCTGAAGGGATAAGTCTTTAGGGGACTGAGATGTCCTGTAGAAAGTGGGTTTTGAACTGAGTGGTGGTGAGGGATGGTGAGAAGAAGGAGCATTCTATGACAGATTCAGATACTAGAGGAACTTACATATCACACTAAGGAAATTAAATTTTCTTTAGTGTGTAATGGGGGGAGTAACAGAAAATTTTGGTCTGAGGATGGAGGTTACAGTTGGAAATAATTTTCAAATTTCACCAATGAAATCTTTATTAAGGGAGTGAATGGTCATGGGTGGGGGATAAAAGAAATTAAAAGATAAAAATTAGTGTGAGGCAATTGCAAAGAAAGGATTGCTATATGAATAGGGAAAGAGGGAAAAGTAAGAGAAAGGGAAGAGTAAATAAAAGATTCTAAATGGTATGTCTGGATAAATGAGAAAACTATAATGCCACTAAGAGGAGAAAGAAGATCATGAGGAGAAGTGAATTTATGGGGATGAAAATAATGAGTTTAAATTCAGAGATACAGAGTTTGAAGGGCTGATGAGAAATCTGGGTGGAGCTATCCAACACTAAGTTAGAAATACAGAACTGAGACTGAGCATGTTGCAAAGAATAAATGCATGACTTAGAATCAAGAGATTTGAGTTCAAATCTTATTTATGGTATTTACTAGCTCTGAGTGACCATAGATAGGTCATTCAACTTCTCTGAGGTTCAGTTTCTTTATCTACAAATCGGGATAATAGTATCTATATCTATCTTTAGGGATCATTTGCTAACTCAGAAATGTAAGATCTTTTCTCAACATAGTTGGTTTGGAAGAGACAGTAGAAGCCATCTATTCTAAGCCTCTCCTTTTACAAGAGAGGGATCTGAGACCATATAGCTAGTAAATGTTATGGGATTTGAACCCAGGTCCTCTGATCTTTATTAAGGCAGCATAGGGTACTGAGAAGAATACAGATCTTGGAGTAAGGAAACCTTACTAAAATCTGAATCCTTGATCTTACATATAATATCCACATCATTCTAGAAAACGAATAAATAGATTAAAAAGCTCTTA